>NW_026683193.1:1012405-1349874 GCF_027579445.1 Ammospiza nelsoni
CACCTGACCTCCAATCAAGATGCAAGAAAGTAATCTCCACCACTGGACAGCAGAGAAGGAGTTGACTGACGAAACATTGGGAGGGGCTTATTGGAAAAAAGGCTCCCAATATTACCAGTTAGATTGTGCCTGGGCCAGTCTGACCCTCGCTGCTGGGCCAAAGGCAGCAACTGCGGCGTGTCACCCCAGAGATACCTTGGCTAGCTGGTGGTTGCAGCTGGGCACTGAACAAGTCCAGGCTTGTTGGAACCCCGTTCACCTCAGGAGGAATAGCTTCAGGCGATGGTGAAGAGAAAAAGGAGAGGATTCCGCTGGAGGGTTTAATGTCCAGAGGTTTATTCCATGGTTACAGAGGTCTGAACGTGAGCAACTGCTCCAACAGAATCACCGACGGCATGGTCTGATCACCTTTTTAAGCTCAGGGACAGGGGGAGGGGAGGTACAGGTGAGCACCCAACCAGGTGAGAGGGGCACGGTCTCAGGGGAAGATGACACCCAGACAGGCCAATGACCTCTGGGCATAGGGGCATCCTTTGAACTTGACCAACCACATGATGCTTTGCTGGAACGTTAAGCCTGATTGACAGGACTTACTCAGCATGGGGGCAAGGGGGAAGGGAGAGAGCATAGGCACACCTGGGAAAGTGACCTGGAAGGCCAAAAATGGGACAATACAGCACACCACAACAGGGGCTAAGGGTATAAAAAGCAGAGCATCCCTTTTGTAGATGAGCATGTGGCTGTTAATCATGGAGACTTCCCAGTGCTGCAATCTTTCCTTATACAGTCTTTTCTTAAGGTTTAATAAACCTTTAAAAACTTAAAGGTTGCCACCTTGTCGTAGTGTCATCAGAACCTTGCCTTGGTGCAGGGAAGCCAAGTGTCTGAGCCCGCTCCTATCTGCCTGATTGGGGTGTCCAGGGCATCTACACTGGAGTGCGGATACTTACATGTATATATCTAGTTGCCCCTGTGGCTACAGACACCCCCTTTTTAGCTGAATGCCTTGACAGGAGCTTTACCAAACCAGTGGCATCCTAATGCTCTTTCTGTTTCAAAATCAGAAACTCAGGCACTGAGAAAGAGCAGGAAGATGTACAAAAGCCAGGTTAGGATACACCCTAACCTAAGTACAGAGGAAACATCTACTTCCTTGTGAAACATGTCATTAAAATAGGCACCATAAGTAATGCCATAGGCAGCAAAAAGCACAGGAGCAATTCACTCAATCATTTTAACACTGCCCTGCAAGTTTGCAGGCTGTGCTCACACAGTGGAAAAAGCAAGGCTCCTGTAAGTGTGCAGCAGCCCACTGGCAACTTCCTCAATCAGGGGGAATAGAACTAGAATGATTGTGAAGTACGTGAATGAGGCTAGTTGGCCGATGATGATGAAGGGGTGTTCTACTGGCTGGCTGCCTACTCAGGTTAGGATGAGGACATTGACGACTAGGGTTCAGAATAGGATTTGTGATAGGGGGCAGAAGGGTATTGCTCGTTTGATGTATGTAGTAGTGGGGTGAGGAACAGGATGAGGATTGAGGCAGCTAGAGCTACTACGCCTCCTAGTTTGTTTGGGATGGATCGGAGGATGGCATAAGCAAATAGGAAAGATCACTCGGGTTTGATGTGAGGAGGGGTGACTAGCGGGTTGGCTGGGGTGAAGTTTTCTGGGTCACCTAGGAGGCTGGGGGAAAAAAGGGCTAGTGAGAGGAGTAGGGAGAGCATTGGTACGAATCCTAGGATGTCTTTGATGGTGTAGTATGTGTGGAAGGGGATTTTGTCACAGTCTGAGGGAATGCCTAGCAGGTTGTTTGAGCCTGTTTCATGGAGGAAGGTGAGATGGACGAGAGTAAAGCCTATGATGACAAAGGGAAGGAGGAAGTGGAGAGCAAAGAATCGGGACAGTGCAGGGTTGTCAACAGAGAACCCGCCTCAGGCTCACTTGACTAGTGTTTGCCCAATGTAAGGGATGGCAGAGAATAGGTTTGTGATTACTGTCGCTCCTCAGAATGATAGTTGGCCTCATGGTAGGATGTATCCTATGAAGGCGGTTGCTATGAGGGTTAGGAGGAGGATGACTCCAATGTTTCAGGTTTCTTTATTTAGGTATGTGTCGACGGAAGGAGACCAGGACATCAATTAGATCATCACAGGCCCGATTTTATTGATTAGTACAGCAGGGTAAATACAGTTCATAATGAGCTTCATACATATTGCAAAAGTTGAGCTCAGGATTGGTTAGTTACATATCAGCAACTACGCCTACTTCTGCATTCTTATGGTTATACTTTTGATACTTTCTACATATTCTCAGGAAGAATCTCTCTTCCCTATCCTCATGTTGCGGCAAGGGCAGTCTGTCCTTGCCTGTCATTGGACACCGACTGCTGACTTCTCCTTTCAGCTTACTGACTGCTGACTTCCCTCTCTCAGCTTAACCAGCGGCATTATGTCAGCGTGGTCTTTCTCAGCTAACCAACTATTAATAATATCCTCCACATTTCCCCCGTTTTCTTCTTGAGGAAGGAGATTAGTTTGCCAGGTTTTTGCTATTGTGCGGCTGACCATGTTTTGAATACAGTTAAAGATACAAGGCAAAATAAGCAAAAACAGTAAAACTACACCCAGTAGTCCTATGGCATAGATCACAAGGTTCCTCAGCCATGGCCCAAGTCCTAAGCTTTTAAGCCATTCACCAATTCCTAATCCTTCTTCTTCCTTGAGACTGTGAAGTCCCTGTTGCAGTTCTTTTATCTTAGTGGGAATGGACACCGAATGATCAGACAAATTCATGCAACACATTCCCTCAAACTCTTCACATCCATGCCCTTGTGCTAAGAGCAAAAAATCTACAGCAGCTCTATTCTGCAAAACAGCATGGTTAACACTCTGCACATCTGCGGTTAGCATGTCTAGAATTTGTGATGTCTTGTTTAGCTCATCCTTTGCCCAGCACCCTAATTGCTTTGCTAAATTCATAGCTTTATTGGCAGATCCTCCTGGCAAGATAGTTGAAACTACCACTTGTTTGAATGTACCCCAAAACTGTGGATCTCCTATCTGGCTGCAGTCTAAGTCATGTATGCTACGTCTCTTCCTGTTTGAATTTTGACTCAGCTGCATTAGCAAGGATACGTTAGGGTGAAACAATGACAATTTCCCCAAATAACAGGGTCCACCCTGTGGTTTGGCTGGTATACCATTCCACGCCCTGTCTCCACAAATCAAAAATATTCCTGTGGGTAATTTCATTGGTGCGGTGATATTTGTGCCGTTACATTGACTGTAATGCTGCGGAGAGAATTTACTCACATTCAGGGATCAATCTAGGGTGGCCCATGTTTCTTTAGGTTGGTTTAAATTCTGAGCATCCGAAAATTTGAAGCTAAACCATCCGCCAGCTGTCGTGTTAGACATACTGGCGTTTGTACTTCCAAAAAGATCCAATTCCTCAGGAGGAGAATGCAAAGAAGTGTTAAGTGATTGGATTAGTAAGCATTGGCGATAACCATCACTCTGACTTGCAGTATACCCTTGTTGTACTGGCAGTGTGATGTTTGACATGTTAGACATACATAAGGTTTGATTGTTTATCAAACTGCAAAATTCTCCAGGAGACCACAGCGGAAGTCCCACCAGGCATGTTCGAAATGGGTTAGTGACTCCTCCAAGACTAAGACAAAGCGATGATTGGTTAGTTTGATTAGCAAGTGTCACCCATAAATTTTCTCTTGTTTGACTAAAGTGTGTTATTCCTACTGCTTCACTTGCTACAGCATTGAGCAGTATAACAAGAACAAACCTCATTTTTCTTTCTGCTTGCTTTGTTTTTCCTTTCTTCGTTGTCTTTTCCCTGGTTTGCTAGATTGTCTATTGTAAGGCTGAGTCAGTTTTTGAATATACTGATCTAACTCTAAATCAGCATCCTTGCTTACAGGTATAGCATGAGGTAAGTTTGAAGGCTCACTGATATCCTTACTCAGATGAAATCGTTCCCTTTTTTGCCTTCCTTTTCTTATCTATCTTCAATCTTGCTGCTCCTAATTTTACTGGTCCTGCCACTTGCAAACTCAATTTTTGCAACTTTTCAATGCAGCAATCTAGTGCTCTATCAGGATTCCTCTTGAAGGGTCCTACAATTGAATGCTGTGTTAAAGGTACTAATTTCCTACACCTTATAGAAACTATGCGTGATTTACTTTGAACCTTAATTCTATTCACAATACATTGTACCTCCCATCGATAATAAGCAAGAATTTTCTGTTCAGGAGACTCATAAAGATTTAAAGCTATATATGCATTTTGCCCTGTTTGTCTCCTTAATTCATCTTGCCAGCTTTTACCCCACGTGTACTCGTGCTCACAAGTGTGACACCACAAATCCCACAATAATGATTGTTCTATCCAAAAAGTTCTATCACAACCCCCACAACGTAGGGCTATCCAAGCAGCACAATGTGGATTGTGACAGTCAAGGCAATGTTCTTTCGCTGGATTTGTTAAACGAAAGGTTGATAATGAGTCAATAAAACCAATCAGCTCCTGGGCTGTCCGGTAGTGATGTGTCAGTGCTCTGTCCACCGCTTTCGAGTACCCCTTCAATTGTAACAGTAGTGGTTGTAGGACTAGAAGCAGTTTCTTCCCCAGTCGCTCCTTGTCCTCCTCCGTAAGGCGATCCACCAGAGGCTGCATCAAAAACAGGTTTAGTCCACTTAGCAGGCACCCACAAAGGCCCTGTAGGTGAGGAAACACAAAGATACCCCCGACCCCAATATAATACTTTTGCAGGTTTTTCCCATAATCCTGTACTCGGGTTCTTATACTTAACCCAGACCTCTGTTTCCTTAGTAGTTTCCTGACCTGACCTTGGGTGATGTTTAATTGCAGGGGGGGGTATCGTCTTCCCCAAAAATACATAAATGGTTAATCACATACAGAACCTTAGCCAAACATGCTTGTGGATCTCTCAAATCTTGATGTTTTTCAATATACTGCTTAAGGGTGCCGTTTGCTCTTTCCACTATTGCCTGTCCAGTAAGGGAGTATGGAATACCTGTCACATGCTTAACAGACCACTGATTCAAAAATTTCTAGCACTTACTAGGACTCTAGCACTTACATAAGCTGGACCATTATCCATTTTGATACTCTTTGGTACTCCCATAACCGCGACGCAACTTAACAGGTGTCTGGTAATGTGTATAGCTTTCTCTCCTGCCTGAGCCGTAGCCCATATGTAATGACTATATGTATCTATAGTGACGTGCACATGCTTGACTTTACCAAATCTAGCTATGTGTGTAACATCCATTTGCCATTTCTCATTTATTTCTAAACCTCGAGGATTAACCCTGATGCCTAGACCTATTCCACCATTATGATAACTACATGTTGGACATGCTCTAACAATGGCCTTAGCTTCTGACAAACTCAGCTCAAAGTGTTTTGCTAATCCTCTTGCATTTTGATGATACCTACTATGTGCTTCTCTGGCCAATGTATGCTTATCAATAGGACAAGAATTATCAATGGGTAGGGTAACCAATTTATCTGCACGTTCATTCCCTTCTCCTAAACCTTCAGACCATTTATGACTCCTAATATGAATCACAGAATACGCTGCTTTTCTCTCCCGTAAAGCTTTTCTTAATTGTACCAGTAACTCATACAATCGTTTATTATTCACTTCCTTAATTGATGCTTCCTCTATTTGTCTGACTACTTCTGTGACATACATAGAGTCTGTGACCACATTTAAAGGCTCCTGTAAGTTGGATACTGCCCATACTACTGCTAACAATTCCAAGGTTTGTGAGCTATCTGCAGGGTCTGCTGTGAGGAGCTGATGCTTCCATTGTCCTTTTTCTTGCCAGGTGACAGCAGCACGCCTTGATATCTTTCCTGCATCTGTAAAAGCTGTAATAGCTCCTTCTATGGGGTGTTCTTCTCTCAATGGTCGGGTAATCCAGTTCCATTCTGTCATCCATTGCAAAACTCTGGGCACTAATTTGCTGGTCTCTGCTTTAGCAGATGATGTCAATAATGCTTCCTGTAGATCCTTTGAATTAATCAAGTACCAGTCCAGGGTTTCTTTTTCCATAGGCAATCTAATGGTAGCGGGTTCTCGACCATCCACTTCAGTAATTCTGAGACGCCCCTTTTTGATTAACGCAGCCAATTGTTCGATTTTTGAAAATATTGTTTTCTTATGCTGTAGTGGTGGTGACAACCATTCCAACACCCGTATCTCCCCCATTTTCTTTTGTTGTTGAGAGAGAGCACCAAGCAAATGGCAAGGGCTATTCCAGATGGTAAGGTCAATGGGGTGATCGAGTTGTCGACGAGACACATACCCTTGTTGTACACAGTTACTAATTTGCTGCAAGGCAAGATGGTGCTCCTTTGTCAGGTATACAGGAGTAGTGGGGTCAACGCCCTTTAACAAAGGCCGTAAGGATTCTAACAAATGATTTGGTATTCCCACAATGGGCTTCAACCACTGTAAGTCTCCCAGCAACTTCTGTGCATCATGCAGAGTCTTAATATCTAATTGTAATTCCAGTTTTTGAGGTATTACTATTTGATCAGTTAAAGTCCATCCCAAATATTTCCATGGCTTTGTGGTCTGAATTTTCTCTGTAGCAATAACAAGCGAATATGCTGCAAGAGTATCTCTAATGCTGTCAATCTGCAAAGAGGAAAATGGTTGTTGCTGTGCAAACAAAATATCGTCCATATAATGATATATTATAGTTGCTGGCCATTTGCGACGTAGTGGCTGTAATGCAGCATCAACATAAAGCTGACAAACGTGGGCGAATTGCGCATGCCCTGTGGTAATGCCATCCATTCAAATCTTTTGTCTGGTTCTCCATGATATATTGCCAGTAAAGTAAAAGCAAATCTCTTCATATCATCAGGATGCAGCCCAATAGTGAAAAAACAATTCTTTAGGTCAATAATTAAAAGTGGCCAGTGTTCTGGAATCATAGCTGGATTTGGAAGACCAGGCTGTAAGGCCCCCATTGGTTCCATCTGGTCATTTACAGCCCTCAAATCATGTATCAAACGATATTTCCCTGATTTCTTTTTGATTACAGAAATAGGTGTATTCCAAGGGCTCGTGGATAGTCGTAGGTGTCCCTTTGTATATTGTTCCTTTACCAATTCATGGGCATGCATAAGACTCTCCCCTTTTAATGGCCATTGCTTAACCATCACCGGTGTATCCGTTTTCCAGGTGAGTGGAATGGGGAAAGTCCAAGCAATGGCAATTACCCCAAAGGGTGCTGATTAGTTAACACCACTCCCAATTGTGTTAAAATGTTCCTTCCAATTAAACACGAAACTGTAGGAGGCAATTGAACAATTGAAAACACAGCAGATACTTGTCGATTCTCAATGCACACAGACAAAAGCGGCGATCTGCTTGCCAATGTAAATCCTCCTACTCCTGTGAGCATGTTTGATGATGGAAATAGAGGCCAATGTTGTGGCCACGCTTCTGGAGAAATGATGCTGGTATCTGCTCCTGTATCCAAAAATCCATAAAGGGTTATGCTTTGATGCCCATAAGTAATTAAAACCTTTTGCTTTGATCTGTTTTGTAAATCCACAGTCAAAAGTGTAACGCCAGTAGAGCCAAAACCTTTTTCATCCCGTGTTTGCCCAGTAAATGATTGTATTCCCGATGTCATTTGTGATAGTGGTACCAATTGTGTGATGCGTTGTCCTTTTGTAATATTAATCGGAGGATAAAGGGTGTAAACCAGGTGAGATGGACGAGAGTAAGGCCTACGATGACGAAGGCAAGGAGGAAGTGGAGAGAAAGAATCGGGTCAGTGCAGGGTTGTCAACAGAGAACCCGCCTCAGGCTCACTTGACTAGTGTTTGCCCGATGTAAGGGATGGCAGAGAATAGGTTTGTGATTACTGCAGCTCCTAAGAATGATATTTGGCCTCACGGTAGGACATATCCTACAAAAGCAGTTGCTATGAGGGTTAGGAGGAGGATGACTCCAATGTTTCAGGTTTCTTTGTTTAGGTATGTGTCGACGGAAGGAGACCAGGACATCAATTAGATCATCACAGGCCCGATTTTATTGATTAGTACAGCAGGGTAAATACAGTTCATAATGAGCTTCATACATATTGCAAAAGTTGAGCTCAGGATTGGTTAGTTACATATCAGCAACTACGCCTACTTCTGCATTCTTATGGTTATACTTTTGATACTTTCTACATATTCTCAGGAAGAATCTCTCTTCCCTATCCTCATGTTGCGGCAAGGGCAGTCTGTCCTTGCCTGTCATTGGACACCGACTGCTGACTTCTCCTTTCAGCTTACTGACTGCTGACTTCCCTCTCTCAGCTTAACCAGCAGCATTATGTCAGCATGGCCTTTCTCAGCTAACCAACTATTAATAATATCCTCCACAGGTATAAGCCGTAGTAGAGTCCTCGGCCGATGCGTAGGTAGATGCAGATGAAGAAGAAGGAGGCTCCGTTTGTGTGGAGGTTGCGGATGAGTCAGCCGAATTGTACGTCTCGGCATATGTGAGCGACAGAGGAGAAGGCTAGATTGGTATCTGCTGTGTAGTACACAGCTAGCAGAAGACCTGTGACGATTTGAGTAATTAAGCAAACGCCTACTAGATACCCAAAGTTTCATCACATTGAGATGTTTGATCGTGCTGGGAGGTCGATTAGGGTGTTGTTGATGATTTTGAGGATTTGATGGTTTTTACAAAGGTTGAGGGCCATTGGTTATTTCTGTATGTGGATATGAGGATGATGAGAATGGATAAGGCGAATGATCCTAAGTAAGCTTTGATTAGGCCTGAGTGGAGGGTGGTGGCAGTTTTGGTTGCTATTAGTTGCAGGCTGGCTAGCCCCTCTGGACCTAGTATTTTGTATCAGGAGAGGTCAGTTAGGTGGGATGCGATGTTTTCTCCTCCTTTGAGGAAGTTGGTTATACTTAGGCAGTGGGTTAGGGGGTTAAAGTATCCTAGGGATGTTGAGAAGTTTTAGAAGGGAGCTTGTTTTGTGAGGATGAGTGTTTGGTCTATTTTTGAAATTTCTAGAACTAAAGCAATGCCTAGGGCTGTTACAATTAGGGAGGTTATTTTAATAGAGGGTGGCATGGTTATTGGAGGGGTTTTTGTGGGGATGATGAATGAGGTGATGAGGAATCCTGCCAGGATGCTTCCCAGCACAAGGCGAGTGACAGGGGAAGTTACTGCGGGGTTGTTTTCACTTACTGGGGTCAAGGGCGGAATTCAAACAAAGCCGGTCTGTACTAGTACGGTTATGCGGATTGTGTGTACCGTGGTGAATGATGTGGCTAGAAGGGTTAGGAGTAGGGCTCAAGTGTTTGAGTAGGATGTGTTTAGGCTTTCAATTATTTGGTCTTTTGAGTAGAATCGTGCTAGGAACGATGTTCCTATTAGGGCGAGGTTGCCGATGGTAAGGCATGCAGTGGTTGTGGAGAGTATTTTTTGGAGTCCTCCTATTTTTCACATGTCCTGTTCTCCATTTAAGCTGTGAATGATGGAGCCTGAGCATAGGAAGAGCATGGCTTTGAAGAATGTGTGAGTTGAGATGTGGAGGAAGGCTAGTTCGGGTAGGTTTAGTTCAATTGTGACTATTATTAGTCCTAGTTGGCTTGAAGTGGAGAAGGCAATGATTTTTTTAATGTCGTTTTGGGTGAGGGCACACATGGCTCCAAATAGTGAGGATAAAGCTCCTAGGCAGAGGCACAGGATTTGGGTGGTTTGGTTATTATTGAATAGAGGGTGGGTTCGGATAAGTAGGAAAATTCCGGCAACTACTATTGTGCTGGAGTGGAGTAGGGCGGATACGGGCGTTGGCCCTTCTATTGCAGCTGGGAGTCATGGCTGGAGGCCGAATTGAGCGGATTTTCTGGTTGCAGCTAGGATGAGACCTAGTAGGGGTAGTGTAGGAGATTGGGATGGGGTAGGAAGTTGTTGGATTTCTCAGGTATTTGTGGTGGAGCCTAGTTGTGCTATGCAAAGGATAAGTCTGATGTCTCTGATTCAGTTGTAAAGTACGGCTTGGAGGGCGGCGGTGTCGGCCTCTGCTCGGCCGTGTCATCAGCTGATTAGTAGGAAGGTTATGATTCCAACTCCTTCTCAGGAAATCAACAGGACAAATAGGTTGTTGGCAATGATTAGGATGAGTATGGTGATTAGGAAGAATAGTAGGTAGTTGTTCCCAGAATTCAGGGAAGATTCTTTCCTTCTACAGTTTCTCCTGAAATAATCTGACTGTCTACCTTGACCCTTGACTGAGTGCTAAAATAGTGATCTTCCCATTGCAATGAAATGCAAACTCCAAAGCAGTGAGTGTCTGCTCAAGAACCATGGAGATGCTGCTGTGCTGTTTCACAACAGAAATGCCAGAGCTCAGAGGGATTTTGGGGAAGATTTTCTGGGCAACAGTTTCCAGCAAGTTTAGAAGAATTGGTGCATGCAACTGATTTTTTTTAAAAAGTACCTGAAGGAGAGGATTTTAGAAGCGTTTTTATGGTTTTGGTAGAACAGTAGCATTGAGTGTTAAAGAACCTGCATTTTCTTGGTTATGTTTTTAGTCATTTACTGGCAAAACAGGCCAAATTGTAGGCACAACAAAGAACATTGTCCTGATCTCTTGCTGGCTGTGTGAATGAAACGTGTCTCCTGGAGGGAAGTTGGCAAACAGGAAATCAGCTTGTTTGGGTTTACTTGTTCTGTGGGATTCAGCAGCCCAGGCAGTTTTCTCACAGCATCTGACTCATTTCCCGTGCCCACTACAGGTCACCTCAGGCGTGTATTCAGCGGTGCTGATTCTGAGCTGAGTGAGAAAGGGACATTTCATGTTCCTGGTGTTTAAGAATTCTAGAGCTAGCTGTCACCTTGGCCAGTAGCAGTAGAGGACCGGCTAGGGAGACCGAAAGAAAATCCATTTTGATGCCTTCAACAAAGGTAACAAAGGCATAAGTGGATAGTTTCTAGTTTCCCTCTCAGAGTCCTGAAGAACTACAAACTCAGTTTTGCAGAGAAAATGTCACTTGCTGACAGCAGCCAGAGGAGAACACTGAACTAAGAGCAACATGCCAGAGAGTAAAATTAGCCCAGTTCTATTTAGTCAGAGAGACTGAGAATTCTATTCCTGTCAATTTAGTGACATCTCCTTAGAAGATGCAGTTGTGGAACAAGAAGGCCATCTTGAAAAGGTGGATGCTGTATTTGAAGTCAAACAGGCAACTTTTTGCCTGGAGAGCTGCGTGGGCCAAAAGGAGCCAGGGGTGGTGGCCTTGAGTAGCTGAAGATGAGACAGCGTGTGGCCAGGTGGCCGAGAAGGCCAAGGGCATGGTGGCCTGAGTCAGCAGCAGTGGGGCAGCAGGAGCAGGGCAGTGAGTGTGGCCCTGTGCTGGGCAGCGCCACGGCCACAGCTGGAGGTCATTCTTGGAGTTCCTCTTGGATCCCATGAACAACAGGCTTCGGCCCACAAGGAGAATTTGTGCTGCTTTGTGACAGAGGAGAACTTCCCAGGCTCTTTTGCATTTGCTGTAGGGAAGATTGGTTATTGCTTGGTATAAATTCACAGACCAATACAGAGCGTTTGCTTTGTCTTGTCGGGGCATGGTTGCCACCTCGTCATAGTGACATCAGAAGGTTGCCTTGGTGCATGGAAGGCCTGAGTGTCAGAGCAGCCCTAGGCCTTGCCCAGTGCAGGAGGAACCTCGTGTATGAGTCATTTTTCGGTGGGCACTTGCACACTTTCAAACGCCTTGTTTTTTCTGGTGTTGCAGCACAGCCTGCAAACTTGCAGAGCAGTGCTATAATGATTCACCATCTTGCTCCTGCGCTTTTTGCTGTATATGGTGTTTCCTTTTCAATCTACTATTTGACTCTTTTTTCACATAAGTAGAGACAAGATAAGAAGAGCAAGAGCCGTTTTTCCCCTGACTCTCTCTGTTATTGCACAAGAAGCCAAAGAGGAGCAAAATGAGGTGGATGACAACAACCCTCCAACGTTGTTCTCACCGCCCTATTCCAGACCTGTAAGTGCCAGTTGTGTGTGGTGCTGTCTTTAGTGCAAGGCAGAGCTGCAAGTTTTGGAGCAGCCAGTACTTTGCTGTTGCAGGCTGAGGATGCTGGGTGCTGGAGTCCTGCCAGGAGCTAGGGATTTCCTCTAGGCAGTGACCGCAGAACTTGGCCTTTGACCTGTCCTGTTGGGGCAGTGCAGAGCTGGGGGCTCCGGCTGTGCTTCTGGCTGCTTGGTTCAGGGAAGCTCCATCTCTGGACTTGTGTGGGGTCATGGCCAAGGGCACACGTGGTAGTGCTGGAGGTCAAAAGGCTTTGTTGGTTTCTTTTCCCTTTTTGGAAAGGTGTCTTTGGCTTGTGGAAGCGTTCTGCAGTTTTCTTGAGTCGTTCTTCACTTGTAGAGTCACTGCTGACTCAATTGACTTTTGGCTTTTGAGAAGCTGCAAACAGCAGACGGGGAAAGTTTCTGCTGATCCATTTTGCACTGAAGTCTGCAACTTTGGCAAGTGCCTTGGAGCCCAGAGTGGGGGTGAAGCTGCAAGTCTTTGACTGCTGTCTTATGTTGCTCAGAAAAGGAAGGCCATCTTGAAATGGTGCCTGCTGTATCTGAAGTGAAATGGGCAATTTTGTGGCTGGGGAGCTGCATAGGCCAAAACAAGCCAGGGTTGCTGCCGGTCTTGAGCAGCTGAAGATAAGGCAGCGTGTGGCCAGGTGGTCAAGAAGGCCAAGGGCATGGTGGCCTGTGTCAGCAGCAGTGGGGCAGCAGGAGCAGGCCAGTGAGCGTGGCCCTGTGCTGGCCAGCGCCGCAGCCACAGCTGGAGTGCTGTGTGCACTTGTGGGCCCCTGGGAAGCAGAGAGTCATGGAGGGGCTGCAGCGTGTGCACAGAAGGACAGGGGAGGTGGGCAAGGGGGTGGAGCACAAGGCCAGTGAGGAGGCACTGAAGAAGCTTCTGCTTGGACATGAGGAGCCTCATGAGGGACCTTCAGCATCTCCCCAGTGCATCCAAATATTTGAGCTGCTTTTGGAAGCAACTTCTCCCCCTTTTTTCCTTAGTTGTTTTTTTTTGTTTGTTTGTTTGCTTGGAGGAAGAGGCTTTTTCATTTTCTTTTTCTCCCAACTAAAGTTGTTTTCATCATTTTTTTCTGCCCTTTTATAGCACTGGGACTGAGTCTGCTAGAATTTTAATTTCCAATGTATCACTTCTGGAGAATGCAGTAGTTTTGCATGAGAACACATCATTCTGTGCAGGGACCTTGGTGCAGAAGGAGCTGTTGTGGTTCCGGCATGGCCTCACACATCACTTTGAGCTTAGTAGTGACCGTGCCTTTTTGCAGCCCAGGGAATCAGTGTGTGTTGCTTGGGAATTGAGCAGCCGGTCAATGCCCTTGCATTCCAGCTGCTCCTCAGAGATCACAGGAGCTGGAGGGAGCTGGGCTGCATTTCTCATTCCAGCCACTTTAGCACCACCGGCGTGGTTGAGTCCAAGAGAAGAACTTGCCCGAGCACAGATGCACAAAGAGTGCAATTCCCAGTGCAATGCTCTGGGTCTGATCCCTTTCCGTAAGGACCTACACGCTCCAGATTCCCCAGGCGTGTGCTTTTTTGAAGCAACAGGAGAGCAGTCTCAGGATTGTAATTGAGCAGGGCACTGGCTACCAAGTTCTGATGTCTGTAGCAACACAGAGGGGACAGTAAAGAGAGATTTCAGTAATGAAATCTGTCAATCTCTCTCTCTCTCTCTCTCTATCTATCTATCTATGTAACATTTGCATAATTGAATCTTCCTGGCTCTGGTCCGAGGCAGTTGGAGGTGCAAAGCTCACCTAAAACATCCCTTTCTGGCTAGGAAGAGCCGAATGGAGAGCAGCTGCACCTGGCTGTCCTCCTGGAGGAAAGGAAAAGACCTCAGCACCAACTACTCCAGGCCCATCGGGGCAGAGGCCCAAATGTGCACAGGCACAACATTTCTGGGCAGCGTCCAGTGCCCATGGCTGGGGGTACAGAGCCTTACATTCTCCAGATATGGCAGGAGGTGCTCAGCCAGCTTCAGGGCGGTGGCGCTGGGTATCTTGAGGTCTTCCATGTGGAGCATGTGTGTGAGCACAGGGAGGATGATGGCGACCGTTGCTACATCTGCATGTGCCAGCTGCTCCAGCAGGTGTTGACAGAGGCCGCGTATTCCTCCACCCTGTGTGCAAGGGCAGGCCATGCTGTGAGGCTGAGGACAGCCGCAGCACCAACAGCTGTTTGGGGCACTCGGGCAGCTGAAGGGGGAGGCAGGAGAGCTGGGAGCAGCTGCCTCTGCTGCCAAAGGCCAGCCAAGGCCAAAGGTCTGTGTTGGCCAGCCCCACGCTGTCAGCGTGTCTTCAGCCACTGCCCCTTCTCACCAGCGAGTGCTCCTTGCTGAGCACCATGAGGCCTCTGAGCTCCGGGTGCAGCCTGTCCCTGCACTCACTTGGCAGGTGCCTGAACACAACCAACAGGGCACTGCTACTTTGCTTGGTCAAGTGCACAGCCTGCAGGGCCGTGACAGCCTCCAGTCTTCCCTCAGCCACTGCCCTGACAGAGTCTGCTGCATGCTCAGGGGAGGCTGAGGTGACATCAGCCTCTGCCCACAGCTCAGCCGTACCCTCGGTTGTTGCGGCGCTGGTGTTTCTGCGCCCAAGGCCCAGGAACCTCCGCAGTATCTGCAACAGAAGGAAGGGCGGGAAGAGAGGGACATTCTGTGGCCTGCTTCAAGCGTGGCGCTGGGCCGAGCAGTGCCAGCAGGCCCAGCCCAGGTGGGGATGTCTGCAGGTACCTGCGCTGCTCTGTGGAAGCGGCCGCGAGTGGGGTCCTGCTCTTGTGTCCCATCCTTGCCCGCATCTGGCAAAGAGCGAGTGCAGCCAGAGCTGAGGGGCTGCGGGAGAGGCCGGAGAACACGGCCCAGCCCTGCACGGCCCAGGCAGGGACAGCCCCCAGGTGCCCAGGGGACAGAGCTTTGCCAGCGGGGGCAGCCCCAGCCCCTCTTCCATCCTGTCTGCGGGCACGTCCACAGGGGCACGTAGAGGTTTGCAGTTACGTATGATCTTTTTCTCCGCCAGCAGGCCTTACCAGCAAGTACTGAGCTAACGTAGGGCTATGCTGCCAGCCCAAATCTGCACTTCCTTTGCCCAGCCTGTGTGCAAGTGGGGCATGTGCTGGGCATGGCTGGAGATTTGCATGGCCAAAATCCTCCTGCATTTACATCTGCCCATGGCTTTGACTAGCACAAATTACAACACATTCATCTCACTTGACAAATGGCATTTGTTATAAATTGCTACACCAGCACTGACAGCATATAACTATAGAGATCTTTGTTAAATTTTAAAAAAGTAATTTTTTTGATTGTTTCACCATACTATTTAGAAACATACAAATATAAACTTCTTTTAATAAAAACTACTCTGCAAACCTCTACTACACACAAAAAGATCAATGGAAATTATCAACTGAATTTATTGCATATTACAAGTGTACAGCCCATATAGAGATACAAAACTATCAGTATCTCCACGTAATACCAAGAACTCGATAAATAGAATTCCTCCACTATACAACCCCAAACAAATTTAAATAGAACTATATACATATATAACCACCACAATATACACATGTGAATATTGATTAAATGTTACATATTACATTCAAGATTCAGATACAAAAAAACCCCTATTTATAAAGAGACACACAGCACTACCTGTGGAGAGTTTTGTTAACAGTTGCTTAGCTGAGCAAGGCCATGCCAACATAATGCCGCTGGTTAAGCTTGAAAGGGAAGTCAGCAGTCGGTGACCAATGACAGGCAAGGACATGATGCCCTTGCCGCAACATGAGGATAGGGAAGAGAAATTCTTGCTGAAAATATGCAGAAAGTACCAAAAGAATAACTACAAAGATGCAGAAGTAGGCGTAGTTGATGATATGTAACTAACCAATCCTGAGCTCAGCTTTTGCAATATGTATGAAGCTTATTATGAACTGTATTTAACCCGCTGTATCGATCAATAAATCGGACCTGTGATGAACCAATTGGTGTCTGGGTCTCCTTCCATCAACAACTACCAATCTAAAAACCTGTACAACTGCATCAATAGAAATATACAGCTATACATCTGGATATATATGTAAATATAGCAGATATAGAAATAGATCAATATACAGCTAAAACTACAAAACCAGACATATATGCCAATACAAATACCAGTATACCTATTTAAAAAGAGATATACCAAAAACTACATCAATACAAATAGATACTTATACAACTGTATACTTATGGAAATCTAAACACAGATATTAAAACATACATAAAGAACTAGATACATATACACACAAATATGTAACTGCAAACCTCTATGTATGTATATGCGTCCATATATATACATATAACATTCATAAATATAATATATATTAATAACTATATTATAATATAATATGTATGGAAATAGGCTTGTACAAATAGCAGGCTACATATGCACAAGTCCATATAATTATGCCTGTTCACATGCAAGTCCGTGTATCTTTAAACAGAGCTCCAAGCAGAGGGATCCCAGCTGCCCCATCTTCAAAGCCTCTCCCTCGGGCTCCTCCTCCCGTACAGAGCAGCTCTCCTGGACAGCGACAGCAGATGGGGCATCCGGCAAGCAAAGGGAACACTGAGTGAGTAAGGGGACGTTTCTCTTGGCAGCAGCTGCACTTCCATCAGGGAAGAGGAAATGTCAGAGCCTCCCCAAGAGGGTCGGAAAGAGAAAGCAGACGAGCGGCCCAGACTGTGGTGAGCGCAGCCGCGGCGGGACTGTCCCGCAGCCCCGGCAGCCCGGCAGAGCCGGCACAGCTCCCGATCCCTGCTGGCACAGCTGCCTTGCCCAAGGACAGCCCGTGTGCCAGCCGGGGCAGTTGCGCTGAGGAGTCCCAGAACGGGCAGGGCCCGCTGCTGCCCCGCCGGGCAGTGCCCACGGCCACAGCCCACGGCAGCCTCAGTCCCAGCCTGCCTCCCCGGGCCTGTGGCCTCAGCCGGGCTCTCTGCAGGCTGGCAGCAGCAGCTCCCCGTTCACTGCTCTTGCTGCTGGCCTTCAGCTCCTCCCTGCTGCCTCCCGTCAGTCTCTGGCTGTCCTCTGCAGCTGTGGCAAAAGTGGAGGCTCTGGAATTGCTTCCAAGGCTTGGCAGAGCTGCAGTCCCAGAGCCCTCTGCGCTCCCTGCTGGCCCCGTCCACCCGCTCAGCCCCGCCGTGCTCTGGGTGAAGCCCCAGCCCCTTTCAGTTTCTTCAGCCCCTCACAGTCCTCTCACCCCCCTCAGTCCCTTCTGAGCCATCCCGTCACCTGAGACCCGCCACCCCATCAGCCTGTGCCACTTCCGTGTAACCTCAGTGCCACCATGGCCCTCGGCTGCCCCACAGCCCTCAGCCCCAGCAGCAGCTCAGGGTCACCGTCCCTTCGACGCCACCGCCCCCTCAGCCCCCTCAGCCCCCTCAGTCTCACCGTCCTTCAGCAGTTCCTCAGGGGACAGTGCCTGTGGCCAGCTGCAGCTCCCACCGCTCCAGGGACAGCCGGGGCTGGAAGTGCTGCTCCACCCGGCCCGGCCACCAGCTCAGACCCAGCACAGGGACAGGGGACACAGGGGGCACCGGGGGAAAAGCAAGAGGTGAAATGGCAGCCGAGGGGGGAGAGAGGTAAAAATGCAGCCTAGGCTTACACAGCTCGATCTATGCATCTAAACTTCCACATACCTCTAACTAAATAGCTATGCATATTTCTAGATCTATATCTAAGCATCTAAATTTAGGTATCTAAATGTAGGCATCTAAATGTAGACCTCTAAATGTAACTCCATTAATGTATAAATGTAAATCTCAAAATCTAGAAATGTAACTAATTCTATCCCATCTATAACAACATAGATCAGTTTTACTATATAGATGTATATATATGCACATATAAACACACCTCTGTAAATCTATAAATACAACTATATGGATATAGAATTAGAATTGTGGAAATCTATAAATCTATGTGTACACGAAGGGATTCCAGTTGTCTCATGCTAACAGGGCTCTCCCTCTGGTCCTTCTTCCCATGCAGGGCAGCCCTCCTGGCAAGGCAGATCAGCTGGAAGTCTGGGAAGCAAAGGGAACACTGGGTCAATATTGGCCTTTGTGCATCATTTGTCCTTTTGGAAGTAACTGTCCTTCTATCAAAGTCTGTAAAAGATGGGCCGAAAGGCAAAATCTCACTTGGCAATTTGAAGCCTGCTTTTCAAAGAGCCAGACTCCTTCCAAGAGTTTATAACTTCTGAAGTTTTGAAGTATCCCAATACACTGAAAGCCCTCGCAGTGCAGAGGGCCCCCATGAGAGCTTGAAACACAGACAGTGCCAGCTGCCACAAAGAAGCCCAGCCTGGTTCTTTCTCTGTGCTGACAGAGAGATCTCAGTCATCCCTGAAATGGCTGAAGCTGAAGGTGCTGGGAGCTGAGTTATGAACTAGCACCGTTCCCTACCATCTGCAACCTGCCCTCTGCAGTGAGCCACAGCTCCTCCAAAACAACCACTAGCTCTGGGATGAACAGCTCTGTGACAAATGACCAGGTAATATTGATTTGGAATTTAGGTATTAGCTTATGGACGTTGTTAGTGATTATAAGTATTTAGAAATAACATCAGTTAGAACTCTTTTAGCTGCTTGTAATAGAACAGAATCCATCAGCTTAAGCTTGCACTGTGTTGCTCATAGAAACATTAGTGTAATGAATATATCATCTATGGATCACTTATGGAAACAATTGTGTGATGAATGGATTGTGTTACAGAGCGTAGCAAAACATAAGGGGAAAAAAGGCTTGTGTGTAACTAAAAACAGTGTAAGGCTGTCCACTGACCAACCTGTCCAAGTGATAAAATAACCCTGACACAAACCAGAGCACCAGAGGACAATTAGAGAATACCATGTGAAATTTAGGGAGAACATACTAATGCCTTATCAGAGGATGTGAAACAGCAGGAAAGAGAATCAAGAAGAAGTAAAATATGTTGACCTGACAAACAGGATGTCATGCAGTAAACCTGAGTGTGCAGAAGTCAAACAAAGGAGTTGCCAAAACATCGGAAAATTCCCAAGAATGCTTGAATAATTCATGAAACACATGAATACGCTTGCATCTCAGCAACGTAACACCATAAAAATAACACTGTGGCTACACACCAGGTGTTGTTTGGGTGTTAGCCCCGAGCACCACAGTGCTGCAAATATTGTCTTTTCTTATCCTATTAGTATTAAACTTTTAAAAATTCTAAGAAGTGAGTTCTGTTTTTCACAGCTGCGAAGGAAAGAGCTCCCTAACAGGACTGCAGGCAGCACCAGCTTTGCTCAAGGATGCAGACCCAAAGTGCTCTCTCTCTACTTTAGTTCTCACTAATTTAAAGGGGTAATTTCAGTTTTTCCTTGAGCTCCTGGATTTGTGACTAATGATTTCCTTGGCCTCAGAGCTTCTCCTGCTTGTATTTTTAATGTATCTCACTACAGCTAACAGCAGAGTGGCATTACATTGATTTAATGCTTGGAGACAAAAAGCTCAGATTTCTACACTGACCTTTTTCTGGGCTTTTCCTCTCTTGCTTCAAGAGTCACTCAGCGTTGCCTCCAGAGCACTGACATCCTGCAGCAAACTTATCCACGGACATCAGCACAAAACTGGGACACCTGGCTTGGTGACACAACTGCCACAAGGTCAGGTTTATTCCCTGCTCTCTTGCCCCAGCACAGGACTCAGTGTCAGAGCCTCTGGAGAAGCGTGGAGGGCAGGGCTCAGGCAGGTTGTGCCCGTGCAGGATTTGAACTCAAGGCAGCAGGAAGCACCAAGCCTGCAGACAGGAACTCAACCCTTCTCATCTCCCTTCCTGCCAGAGGCAGGCTCAGAGCAGCCATCTCACCCCTCTCTAAACCAGTGGGGCCTCTGTCCTTACCAAGCTCCTTGGGCTCCTGGGAATTGTTGCTGCAGCTCTCCGTGCTAGGCAAAGCTCCCTCTGCTGCAGCTCTGTCCACAGGCTCCCCTCCTAAAGACTCAGGGGCAACATTAATACTCCCCTTGAAAGAGAAACAGAAATGAAGAAACCCTTCTCACCACCTACAAAAAACACCTGGTCCACCAACTCCATGGCTCAGACACTTAATCCCTTCTTCCTAACAACAACTCGGGGCCCCAAAGCCATTCAACAGTCAGAAAAATTGACTTCTCAAACACAGTCCAAAAGCTGTCAGAGCTGACAGTTGAACATGGGGCTGACACTGAACACGTGGAATGGCTGCTAAGGAGGAGTCCTGCCAGCTCCTGGCACAGGGATGTGCTCCTTCCTCCACAGCCCTGAGCACAGCAGTCTCGTCCAGGCTGCAGCTTGGGAGGGACAGCATGGGAACACACATCTCTTCCCACAGAGATGCCCAAGAGCAACAGGAATGAGCTCTGCAACATGGACAGCAAGACTGGCCAGTTTGCCCAGCTGAGGATTTCCCAGATGGAAACTGGACTGCAGGCAGTAGCTTACTGAGAGGACAAGAAAGCTGCAGCTGCAGCCCAGCCCCAGCCACGGCTCTGGGAGCGCCTACACACACGGCAGGGCTCACACAGCAGCAGCAGCTGCAGCCCAGCCCTTGCTTTGCCTTGGCCTTCCCACCCAAAAGAGGCACAGCCCACATCTGCTGCAGCTGCAACAGAGGCACCTCTGGCATGCCCCTCCCCGCATGGGACACTTGGCCTTCAGTGCCACTTCTCCAAACACTCTTCTCTTCTTTCCCATCAAACAAAGCCTCTTAGAACCTACAAAGCTTCCAATTCCTCACCACAAATGCTCCTGCATCAGGGGTTCTTCCCATGAAAAGGAGCACCCAAACCTGGCCAACACAAGCTCACACCTTTTCATCCTTAGTCCAGGATGACATTTTCATTCCCTCTTCTTTAGGAAGTCATGCTTTACCAGGCAAAACCTGCCTCGTCCATTCACAGCTGAACTCCAGAAGCCTTTCCTTCTCAGCCATGCAACAGCATTCACAAGTTCTCAGTCCAGCCCCTTTCTTCCCAGTCCAATGCAGTTGCCCAAGCAGAGGGAGAAAACATCTCCAGTGTCTCAAGCACCATGTCCAGATCCGGCGGTGGCAATTCCTCTTTCCCAGGAGTATTCCACAGCCAGCTGTGGCTGTCCATGCTGCAGAACCTGCACTGGCAGCTGGAGTGCTGGGGGCTGAAGTGTCTGGCCTGGCTGCAAGAATCCAAACACATTGGTCAGGCTCCACAATGTGTCTTTGGGACACAGAGCTCTAGTGCTGCCTTGGATCAAACATCACAGGAAGCTCACAGCAACCTCCGTTCCAGAAATGTGTTCAGACTTCCAAGGGGATTGAAGGAGTGAGTTCTTCCTCTTAAAAATATTTATCCAAATTGACATGTACATAGATTAAAGCATGGACTGGAAATCTGATATAGACACACACAGAGACACAGACACACACAAAGACCCTATAATCACAGTTTTTTGCATCTTCCCAGCAGCTTTGGGATTTGGCTACATTTGGTTTCTCATCACAAAAGACCACAGAAAATGGATTCACCCAGGAAGAGCCCAGATCTGTAGACATGCATGCTAAACTTGTACTTTGAGTTTATTCTAGAAACAGCCTTGAGGGTGAGGCCATATTCTTCAGCTGCAGCTGTTGTGGGGCACACGGAGCTCATTTCAATGGCATGGCTTGATTTGCAGGACAGGCAGTCTTAAACATCTGCAGTGTCCTGTCAGAGTCCCAGTTTGGCTTCATTCAAAGAAAGAGGAGAGTGCACCTAACACTGGCCACTTGTTAGGCAATATCTTTCACAGTGCCCTTGTACCCTTACAGAGAGTCAGTCTACAAAATGCCCAGAACACCCTCCAAATCTGCAGCGAGGACAGGAAAATGAGGCAGAGAATCTTTCTGTTTTCAAGGTCCCCCTTCCTAGATGACTTGACACTTTCTACCTGCTTCTCACTTTAGATCTACCCATGATAGAGCACTGCAGGAAAACTCTTGAAAAGGGTCATTAACCAGGAGCTGCTTGGAAAGCAAGGGTAGAAGCTCTTTCCCTCCCTAATGGGCTGCGGGCTGGCAACTGCTGCTCTGAAGATGTGCAGCTGCTCCTCTCTCTCAAGGCCATGGAAGGGTTGTGATGGTCTATGGGTACCAGAGGAACGATGAGCTCAGGTTGGCATTTAAGCTCCATGGGAACAAGCAGAATGAAGAGCTCACAGTGGAGATGAAATTTGCCTGTTCTCGGCTCCTCTGGTGAAACGCCAAGAAGTCCAGATGAAGCAAACACCTTCTCCCAAGAAGCTAGGAAAACCTCCGAATCCTGAGCACCTGCACTTAGCCTGGAATGGCGTGGAGGCAGCTCTAAATGCTCAGGTGAGGCAGCACTGAGGTCCTGGTATGAGAGCTGTGTAGCAGTGAGGGAAGGAAAAGGGAAGCAAAGGGAAGGCTGGGTCACTATTGGTCTTTGGGTGTGCTTCCCTTGGCGGCAACTGTACTCCTGTCAGGGAAAACAAAAGCTCCCTGAATTGTTAAAACTGAAAATCATGGACAAAGACTCTCTAACTAGTCAAAGTTAGAAAGTGGTACGTTCATTACGCTGACGGCTGGCACAGGGGAGGGTCATTCCTGAAATGTGTGACCGCTGGCCGGGCTCGGCTCGGCACGGCACAGCACAGCAGGTTCCAGCAGGACAGGGAAGGGCAAGGCCAGCAGGGAAGGGCAGGGCAGGGCACTGGGAGCAGTGACAGGCTCTGTCCCCACGCTGCATCCCATGCCTGGGTAACCATCGGGGACAGAGAGGAAGGACATTGCTCTGGCTTGGCTGGGGAAAGGATGAAAAGCGGGACTTGGAAAACATTAATGTGGACTCCTTTTTAGCGGACTAGCTGGTTTTATCTCAGCATGTCCTCCTGGCAGAGTTGGCGCATTTCTCGTGATTTGGAGTCAGCTAGAGCAGCAGGAAGGGGCAGCAATTTTGTCAGCATGGATATCAAAGTCAAAGTGCTGCCCTGTGGATGGATGTTGCTTTCCTCAAAGCATTTCTGGCCTAGAGTTGTAGTGAACTCACACTGGTGTCTTCCCAAACAGCGTTGCTATTTTCTTTCCTCAGGAATCACCTTTTCCTTTTCTTCCCCCCATCTGGGGAGATCTCCAATGCAAATGCCTCCTGCAGCCAACTCCTGTCACTGTAGACTGACAAAGGAGATCTTGCAATGGAGAGAGACTCCCTAGAGCTGCTGTGGAGAGCTGAAGGGGGAAACTTTGTCCGTTAGTCTTGAAGTCGTGTTGGGGAGCTGCTTGTGCTCTGGGGGACGGACACCAATGATGTTTATCCAAGCCTTGCAGTTCATTCCAGAGTTTCTTGACACACCACAGAGACTTTGGGGTTGTCATATTGGCAAACCAATTTCAGTCTGGGCACTTCTTGAAATGCTTCAATTATCCTTTTTTTCACTTTTCTGCAGAAATATTGTCATCATCTATTCCTTCCAGAGAATCTCTTTCTACTTTTTGGAGAATTCCTTTTTCTGCCCTCCCAGATAAGCCCAATTCCCAGGGCTCCTTCCCAAAGTGAGGTGTAGCCCGTGGCCTCCACTCTCCAGCCGGAACAGAAAGAAAGCACAGAGTTTGCTGTTGTGGGAGAGGAGCTTCTCGTTCCTGCCTGCTTTCCCTTTGGGACAGGTTGGTGTGTGCTCATTTGATAAAGGCAGGTTTAAACTCTGAAGCAGTTGTGTTTCGAACTGCTCCCTTCTCGAGCTCTTCTGTGGGTATCGTTGGACAAAAGGCCTCTTGGTGGGAGCTCCCTGTG
This sequence comes from Ammospiza nelsoni, assembly GCF_027579445.1. Taxonomy (NCBI): domain Eukaryota; kingdom Metazoa; phylum Chordata; class Aves; order Passeriformes; family Passerellidae; genus Ammospiza; species Ammospiza nelsoni. The sequence continues at coordinate 1,036,333 of NW_026683193.1, forward strand.
GCAGCTTAAGGAAGGAGGTTGATATTTCAGGGTTGTGACTGCTGAAAGCAGCTGGTTTTTAGAGGTGTCCAGAATTAGGAGTGGCTCCTTTTCTCACCTGCCTGCAGAAAAGGAAGTTGCAAAGTGGGAATTTCATTTGTGGAGATGGCCACCAGGGGTGTTTACCAAGAGATGGGCTGGCAGAGAGGCAGGTCTCCTGCTAAACTGGCTGTGTGTTTGTTTTGATGGTGGGGAGGGTCAGAGATGCAGACATAGACACCAGCTGAAGGAACAGTGTAATTTACTGTAATGCAAAAGTGCAAAAAAGATTCAGAAAAGGATAAGCTAAGCAATGAACCTCAGCATTATTACAAAAGGGTGTCTCTGGTTATTAAGGAAGATACATCGCCAGGTACCCCAATGCTTTTCCCTTCATCCAGTGCTGCACATCAGCTGGGGGAAGCTGTCCCAGCCAAGCCCTGCAGAGCCACGGCCGGGAACCGGGAAATCCTGTGGTGCCTCCACCTTTGCTGGCCATGAGGCTCCCAAGTGCACTGTGAGAGTAGCCCGGCTCTGATAGTGCTGGACGAGCAATGTGCCAGAGCTTCTGCTGGGGGCACAGCTGGTTTCATTCTCCTCTTGCTCCTCGAGCCTGCCCAGGGCTCGAGAAGCAACCAAGGCCAGGTGTGGCCGTGTCCGTTTTCCTCATGCAGAAAGATGCAGACGTATTTCACCAGTGAATGGCTGCAACAATATTTTTGACAGTAATACTTGGTTAAGGAGCAGATACATAGAACATTGGGTTGGAAAGATCATCTAGAGGGCAGCTTTGGCTCAGGTCCTGTTGTTGAGGCTTCAGTCAGGGTCTGTGGTTCAGGCCTTAGTCCTTCGGTATTTTGTGGTGCAAATCAAAGCTGTGCAGAGCTGGAAACAAACAAGTCTGTCTTTAGCACATTTGAGACAGGGAACAGGATTAGCCCTTCAAGGCCAGGCTAGGGTCAAGAGCAGAAGACCAGCACCCTGCTTTTGCCCAGAGGCAGCCCTGCAGAGCAAGCAGCCACTCCTGCCCAGGGCCTGAGGTGCCCGAAGCTGCCTCCCCGCTGTGCAGCTCTGCAGAGCCCGTGGGGCGCAGGGTCCTGGGCAGCCAGGGCAGCCCGGCTGCCTTGGAGCACAAGGAGTGGCCCAGAGAGAAGCTGCTGCCCTTTGCTTTGGAACTGTTCCTCAGAGTCTTGTCAATAATCCACAGTGTCTGATGTGTTTTCTTTTCCTCTCCCAACTTTACCAGAGCTTTTTGAGAAAATTGACTGAAGTAGCTTCTGCTGCTGCTGGTGGTGCTTTTGCCTGCAGGTGAGGGCAGGAGATTTGAACCAAGGACGGAGTCCATTGTTAACACCCCAGCTTTGCCAAGTCAAGAAAACCATTCACAATTGGGCAGCCAGTGCTGGGCAATTTTCCTAGTTTTTGGAAAGCTCCCACCTTAAGAAATCCAAGAGATTTTCCTCCATGAGGATACCAGCAGTACCATGATGCCAATGTTTTCCACCCCGTTGTCTGTGTCTTTGGTTCTTTTGAGACTTCCTCAGTTCCCAGCAGGAATGAAATTACCTGTGATCATGTGATTTGAGAGCTCTGTGTTGTTTGTTGCCCCATGAGTGTTCATGACAAGCTGGACACCCCAGTCGTGCCTCTGTTGAGTTAAATTCATCCCAATTCTGTGCAAACAGCAGCCCCGAGATGCTGAGAAGAGCAAGCACAGTGGGTGGGTGTGCATGCACATGCCCAGGGGCTGATTGCTGTGCGGGCAGAAGGTTTTGCACTGTTGTAATTCTTCACTCTCCCAAGCTGGAGGAAGAAACCAAATCTATATGAAATGAAAATATATAAATCTATATGAAATGAAAAAATATCAAAATGAATGAAATAATACCTATTAATTTCTCATAGATGTAATTTAACATCTATATACTATTGCCGGCTGGGGGTCTCTGTACGAATCACGAACGGGACGGGACTGCTGAGGAGCGCGCCTTGAGCTGTTTGTTTTCCAGCATCAGTCTCATGACTTGGGTATGACTATGGGAAGATACCAGCAGCTCACATCTGTGGCAGCAGGCAAAGAACTTAATGGTACAGCTTCCTTGAAAAGTTGTTTGACCAATCACACAAAGCAGAAGCATATTGACAGTAGTTCTATCCAACCACTATACGCACACGTACCTTTTGTTAAAACAGTGCTTGCTTCTTTTGAATAAAATACCTGCTTGTAAGCTTTAAAACACAATGCACTGAGCTCCAGTATTAAGCTGAGAAGTTCCTAATATCTTGCTAGAGATACTTTTTTGAAGGTTAGGGAGTTGTCCTAACCAAGCATTAATACACAGACCATTGTTCTTTTTGTCCTTACTTTTCTACTTCTTCTATAACTTTTCTGCTGACAAATCTTATGGCTGCTGCTTAGCTCTAATTGCAGGTCTGCTGTTTCTGAGGTCTGCCTTTTGCAGCTTTGCCAAAACTCTCTGATTTGAAGGATTCCCACAATTCCCCCTCACGGTACAACTAAAAAGAAACCTTTGTATCCGTGTAGTTTATTAACTACCTTGCATTTCATAGCTTTACTATAGTATACCTGCTTATTACTTGCTTCAAGCATCCTTTTTGCTCGCATTAAGCCTTGCTATATTCCAACACAGCAATTTTAATGCTGTGAAAGTCCAGTCAGTTCAAAGGGCAAAAGTCATGTCTGATAACAATTACAAGTCATTGTTCCAAAAAAGTCTCGTCTGTTCCAAGGTCTTATTCAAAACCTTCCTCCATGTCTATACCTTCCTTCACCATCTGTGTGAGATTTCAAGAACTCCCTGTGAAACCATTTCCTACCTCTCTCTCTTGTGTGAGAGGAACTTCTTTGATAGTTTTGCCCATCATTTGTCACACACACCAATGTATGCAAGGTATTACTACTAGTACCACTACCAAAACACCCAATCCATAGAGACCTATGCTACAAGGTCCCCTTAGCCAAGATGCAAAGCTCCATCCTTGGAACAAATCATCTAACCATGACCCACCATCTTCTTTAATTGGAGCTGTCAAATCTTTCAGCTTTTGTATGCTTTTGAGGATGGATTCAGAGTGATCAGACAGGTTCATGCAACGCAGTCCTTCAAATTCCTCACAACCATGTCCTTGTGCCAGTAAAAGAAAATCAAGTGCTGCTCTGTTCCGTAAGGTTGCATGTCTGACAACACTAACATCATTCATCATGTCACTAATTGCAATGCAAGTAGCACTGTCTTCTTTCTTCAGCCAACACCCCAATCGCTATAATGGTTTCAGTGCCTCACCCGAGGCAAGTGGATGCAGAAATAAATTTGATGTAACTCATTTTGCAGGGCCCTAGGGTCTGAAATTGCTATAACACTTTTCTTTGTAATGATGGACAAATCTTTTTTCTCTGTGTTTTCTCTTGATGGCTTTTTTAACGATAGGTGCTTTCACAGTGAGTTGTCTGATGCTACATGGGCCACCTTTAATTTTTGAGGAATTCAGGCTCTACCTCCACAAATGAGCCAATATTCTGTTACTAATTGTTGTGGGGACTCATCTAGGTCATCTGCTTGTCAGCAGTTTCACCCTTAGGGGACACTGGGGTAGTACAATTGCACCACAAACTTGAGTATCTGTCCACAGGATGATGGGGAGTAACATTTAACTGTGGATCTCCCTGGTACTGAAAGGCAGCACAGAATTCCATTAGAAATGAACCAAGAATTCCAATTCTTGAGGTTCAGAAGGTGCTCTAAGAAGATCAGGGGCTCAATGATGCCAGCTGCTTATGGGATTGGTCTCGTTGGCAGCCTCACACCAATATTTGTCACGATTGGGTATTGGCCATTCCTTGGCTGGCACTGGCACACCGACCAAACAGGTCACAAAGGGTTTGTCTGGGCTCAAATTGGTCAAACATATGGTGTCTGAGCCTGGTGACTTGGCTAAAGCAAGGTAAACATTCATTTTTGGTTGATCTACAGGCATATATGCACTGCAAAAGCAAGCAAGCAAAACCAACAAATGCCAGTATATCATTTGATCAAGCTCCATGTTCCTGTGCAGCTGCTTTTTGGCAAAAGCTTCCCCATCTCTTTCAGTTCTCAAGCAAATCTTTTAGCACTTGTTCAGGGACTGGCCAACTATAGGGCACTAAACTGTCCCTCTGAACTCCAATTTCTACAAATGTGGATATCTTAGAATTCTTTTGAACAAAATGGGCACCATGCTTTTGCTGAAAGAGCTCTATGATACAAACAATTTTCACAGTCCAAGAATCAACAATCAGACTCAAGATTTGTAGCTTTCACAGGTTGAACAGGGAAGGTCTGGCATGAACCATAGTTTCTCGGTGCGGCTCACGTCTGCGTGCTCAGTTCCCTGCTGGTGGAATTGTCGGTGCGCTCTTGTGTATGAGACGGTTTCATGTCCTTCGCAGGGACCCACTTAGGTCTGGCACCTGTGCAAATAAATACAAGCATACCCTTTGCCCCAAGTGATTAGTGCAAATGGTCCTTCAATTTGTCCTAACTCAAGGTTTCTGATCAAAATTTTCTTACAATTTTGCCTGTGTGCTGTTTGAAAAGTGCCTAAAAATTGGAGGATTATGTCCTGCAAATGAGCTATTCAAAGCATAAAGACATCTAAAGCTATGCTCAACACCTTATCAGAGGTGTTGCTTGGATCCCCCTTTTGTTGACCTAGAAAGGGTTTTAGAGTGTGGTGCGTCCTTTCAACAATTGCCTGACCTGTGTGGGAATAGGGAATTCCAAAAGTGTGGCAAACACTCCAGTCCATCAGAAATGTTGCCAATTTTTGAGCTCTGCATGTGGGGCCATTTGTCAGTTTTTGCCTCGTGGGGGATCAGTTTGGCGAGCTCTGGACTCCAGTGACACTGACAAGGACAAAAGCAAAAGACGAGAGGCGGTCTTTCTTCTCGGGACCAAAGTCCCACTGCTTTAATGGAGAACAACTCCAGGAGAGAAAGGGGAGAAAGGGAGCATCTAGGAGAGGAAAGAGGATGTCCAGGAGAGGAAAGAGAGCGTCCACCTGGTGGCAGGAGATTTTTAACCCTGGAGGAGGGGGGGTGGTAGAAAGGAACTACCATAGGTCAACATACGTAAATCACCACACTGTAGTTTTCTGCATAAATTGCTGCACTTGTTGCAAACAAAATCCTAAAATCTCCCCAAATACAACCATTCAGTCCCAAATGCTCACAATGAGGGAGAAAAACCACTCAACCCCCCTGTATACCCAGGCACCCGGTGTCACAGGGAGTACCAACCCCTGCAACTACAAAGTCCATACACACAAGCTCACCGGGAAAGGAGTATCTCTTTATGAGGGGACAGAGTGCTCGCTTTTCTCAACACAACACACACCATAAATCACAACAGCATCCACCCACATCATCTTCCTCAAACATTCACACACTGAAAACACAACCACAATTACAACACACAGGAAAAATTGCAGCAATAAAACAGGATTTGCTCAATTCACCCCCAGAATTGCTAGCAGGTCCTTATTGACACAGCAAATCCTTTCTGCTGGCGGCCAGACCCAAACCCAAACTGTACAGGCGTACGTTGTGCGCAGGACATCTCTGTGTGACTTAGGAACAGCCCTTCCCCTGCGTTCGCCGTACGGGTTACTTTATACAGAGTTAAACATTCCCTTTCTCCACAGTCCCAGCAGTCTTGTCTGTCCTCCATGAGGGACAGCCAAGAGCGGAGGTGCCTCCAGGAAAGGAATGTCCTGGCAGTGCCCAGAGACGTCCACAGCGCGGCTGTTCTCGCTGGAGCAGAGAAGCGTTCCTGGCGCGGTCACCAAATGAGGTGTGGAATAGAACTCACCACAGCTGAAGTTAGAAGGTGGTGTGTTTATTACAGCACCAGGCACAGGAGGAGTTGTCTCCTAAAGACATGTGTGAAGAATCACTGGCTCTCTACTTATCTAAAATATCTTACACATTCATATAATTCCCAAAAAACCCAACACATATTCATTAGGTAACACTGCCTACCCTCCTTTGTATTAAAATGTATTATAATTGAGTCCAAAGTTCCTTCACATTTCTGCAGTCTTTCACTTCAAATGGGTTGGTGGGTTTTAAAGTGGGGAATGGTGTCCTTCTGATGAAGGCCAAGACGTCTTCCTCAATTTGACCTCTTTCCTTATGACCTGTTGGCAGGCTTTTGCACTTCTTGGCTATAGCTGAAGTTTCGGGGCCCAGGTGCAGGCTCTGGTCCTCTTCTTTGTCACAAAGAAATCCGCATCCCATCCTGCTTCTTTAAACATAGTAAAGACAGGCAAGGGATATATTACCCTAGCCTTAACTACCTTACCTGCAAAACATTAACTATCCCTTATTATTTCTACTCTTCTTGCTATACTCCTTCCCCCTAACTAAATCTTGCTGAAATTTTAACTCTTCCAGTTCTTTTAAATCCTTGATTCATTGGCCTCATCTCGCCAGCCATGTGTGAGCCAATGACGTAACTGGGAAATTCCACTCCTGAGCAGGAGATATAGGGCCCGGTTCTGAGCTGGAAGGGTGAGAAGGATGAGATGCACACCATTTTCATCCAGGGGATGTCCTGAAAGTGCACTGCCTACCTTCCCCTGCAGCCGAGCACCATGCTCCACCTCCTTCTCCTGCTCCGCAGATTTTTAGGAATCCAGGGGTTGCTGTGTATTATTTGCTATTGCAACTAATAGAATGAATTTGCTTTGCAAGCCCTGTTTTGTCCTGGGCTCTTTTGTGCATGGGGCTCCTCCTGAACCTGTGACAAAGGCCAGCAGGGACCTACAGGACACTCCTATACTCATGTCAGGAAATTCTGAGAAGTGCTTTAAGTATCAATAAGTCAAAAGGGTACATGGGTACAAACAAGTAAGTGAGATTGCTGGATGTGCACGTATCAGGGAAGTGATTCCCCACACACCCAGTGCTGAGATCAAGTATTGCCTCTCTTCTAACCCTGAGCTGGCAGCAGGGATCAGGCCCTGCTTGGTAACATTCATTTTGAAGACTTCTGTTGAGCAGGTAAGAATGGTCCAAATTAAATCTTTTCCAGCTGTTTCCCTTTGGTTCACCTGTTTGAGGGTTAAAATTCTGTGCTGCAGGTGTCCTGGGTGTGTGCAGAGCAGAGCAGCCCCAGAAACCCCTTGGCTTGCCCACCAGTTGTCATGCCTTGCTGCCAGGTGTGCCCAGCTGTGGCAGGAGAAGGAGCCCGCAGCACAGTGGGCACCGTGCCCTGCCCAGCCGGGGCTCTCTGGCACAGAGCAGCAGCAGCGCCAGCACCGTTCAACCCGCTCCTGCCTTGGCTTCCCCTGGCACACAGAAGCCTCTGGAAATCAGCACCGCCAGCAGCGTTCCCAGCTTGGAGCAGCTGCTGCTGGCGGGCAGATGCTGCCGGTTCGACTGCTGCCAAAGGGCAAGAAAGGCAGAGATGTACATGCACCAGAGCTCTGGGCATGTCCAAGAAAGGTGCAAATATTTGGAGAGATTTGTTAGGAAGGATTTCAGTTGTGATGCCAACAGTGCCTTCTCTCCTGGTTCTGTGTGTTCTAGACAAGTAATGCAATGGTTGGCTCTGACAATTAAGAAGCAGATGTTATGTGGATGTTCAAATGTGTAGTGATGATATTGTTATATATTCTCCCATAGTCCTCTTTCTCCTCCCCTTTGTAATAGCCTTGGTAGTCAGGGCATTTGGGGAGGGCTGGCTTGTGACCAGCAGGCAGGGGGAAACAACATCTGTCCTGCAGTCAAGGTGCAAGAAAGTAATCTCCACCAATGGACAGCAGAGAAAAAGTTGACTGACAAAACTTTTGGAGGGGCTAAGGGTATAAAAGGCAGAGCATCCTCTTTGTAGATGAGCACATGTCTGCTAGTCATGGAGGCTCTCAATGCTGCAATCATTCCTTATTCATTCCTTTGTTAATGTTTAATATACCTTTAAAATGTTAAAAGTGAGAGTCATTTCTCACACTTGCAATGCTGTGGGCCATTGTCTTGGTCTGATTTCCTTTGTTTGGGTGCCATCTGAGTGCTCAGTTGGGGTACAGACTGTACGTGCTTGGGGCACTCCAAGAGTTCCTCTTGGATCCCTTGAAAGACAGGGTTTGGCCCATGAGGGGAATTTGTGCTGCTTTGTGACAGAGGAGAACTTCCCAGGCTCTTTTGTGTTTGCTGTAGGGAAGGTTGGGTATTGCTTTGCATAAACTCACAGACCAACACAGAGCTGTTCCTTTGTGATGTCAGGGCATGGTTGCCACGTCGTCATAGTGACATCAGAAGGTTGCCTTGGTGCACAGAAGGCCTGAGTGTCAGAGCAGCCCTAGGCCTGCTCAGATCAGGAGAACCTTCCTGGTCAAAGCATGTGTCAGTAGGCAGCTGCCTACTGACAAGAGGCTTGTTTATTTAGCTTTTAGAAAAGTTGCAGAAATGCCAATAATGAACCATCTCGCCACTGCAGCTTTTGCTGCATATGGCATTGCTTATTCCATTTATTATTTTACAAATTTCACACGTAAGTAGAGGTTTCCCTTCCGTTTAGGTTATGGTGTAACCTAACCTGGGTTTTCTATGTCTTCCTTCTCTTACTTAGTGACTGAGTGTCTGATTTTGAAACAGAAAGAGCATTAGGGTGCCACTGCTTTGGTAAAGCTCCTGTCAAGGCATTCATCTAAAAAGGGAGTGTCTGTAGCCACAGGGGCAGCATTTGCAAGGGAACCTGCAGGGCTTCCATTCCCTCCACAGGAGAGTCTGTGGCAGCAGAGTCTGTCATTTCCTCAGTTTGCTGGGACAAGCAAGACACCTTGGAAAATGTAGACTGGCAGACCTTCTTGGAATGCCTTTTAAAATCTCTGCAGTTGTTCCCAGAATTCAGAGAAAGCTTCTTTCTTTTTAAATTTTGTCATGAAAGGATTTGACTAACTTGACCTTTTACTGAGTGCTAAAATAGTTGTTCCCTTGGAAAGCAAGTGCAAACTCTAAAGCAGTGAGTGTCTGCTCCTGAACCTCAGAGGTGCTGCTGTGCTCTTCCACAATAGAACTGACATAGCTCAGGGGGATTTTGGGGAACCTTTTCTGGGACACTGTTTCCTGAAAGTTAATCAGAATTAGTGCATGACACTGATTGAAAAAAGAAGGAGTACCTGAAAGAGAGGATTTCAGAAGCTGTCTTATGTGTTTGGTAGAACAGGAGCATTGAGTGTTAAAGATCAATTTGCATTTTCTAGATCAAAGTTATATTCATTTACTGGCTAAACTGGCTGCAGTGTAGGCACAAGCAAGAAGATTGTCCTGATCTCTTGCTGGCTGTGTGAATGAAATGTGTCTCCTGGAGGGATGTTGTGAAACGGGAAATCATCTCTGTTTGGGTTGACTTGCTCTGTGGGATTCAGCAGCCCAGGCAGTTTTATGAGAGCATCTGGTTCATTTTCCCTTCCAAATACAGGACACCTGAAGCGTGTATTCAGCAGTGCTGAAGATCCGAAGGTGAGTGAGAAAGGAGCATTTCATGTTCCTGGTGTTTAAGAATTGTAGAGGAAGATGTGAGCTTGGCCAGTAGCAGTAGAGTGTAGAGGGCCAGCTAGGAAGGCTGAAAGAAAATACATATTAATGCCTACAATAAAAATAACAAAGGCATGAGTGGATATTTTAAAATTTCCATCTCAGAGCTTGGAAGAACTACAAATCCAATTTTGCAGAGAGAACCTTGCTTGCTGACGGCAGATAGGGTGGAATATTTACTTAAGAGCAAATCCCTGTACAGTTGAATTAGACCATTTTGAATTAGTCAGAGTGCCTTACAATTCTATTCTTATCAAACTTTATGATATCTACATAGAAGATGTTGTTGTAGAAAAGGAAGGACATCTTGCAATGGTGCCTGCTGTATCTGAAGTGAAATGGGCACCATTGTGTCTGGGGAGCTGCGTGGCCCAAAAGGACGCAGGGCTGGTGGTCTTGAGTAGCTGAAGATGAGGCAGCGTGTGGCCAGGTGGCCAAGAAGGCCAAGGGCATGGTGGCCTGTGTCAGCAGCAGTGGGGCAGCAGGAGCAGGGCAGTGAGCGTGGCCCTGTGCTGGGCAGTGCCGCGGCCACAGCTGGAGTGCTGTGTGCACTGTGGGCCCCTGGAAAACAGAGAGTCATTGAGGGGCTGCAGCGTGTGCACAGAGGGACAGGGGAGCTAGGCAAGGGGGTGGAGCACAAGGCCCGTGAGGAGGTGCTGAGGGAGCTTCAGCCTGGACAATGGGAGGCTCTTGAGGCACCTCCAGGCAGACTTCTATCAATCCCTGCATGACAGTGCTCAGCACAAGGGCTGTTTCAGTGCCAAACATGCCATCACTGCATCCAAGGGCTTTAGACACTGGAGTGGGTGACACTTCCATCTTGTGGTTTGTTGGCTCCTTGGTTTGCAAGCACGAGATAGGCTGTTCATTTTCCTGTTCATCCAGCAAGCCAAGATGCTTCTGCACAGCGTTTTCTGATTTTTCCTGCCCTGGATGGGATTCTGATCCAGTTTTAGGTTTCCACATCTGCAGCAGCAGTAGCAAAGGCATTGCTGTTGCTTTCCTTGTTTACCATTTCAGTGCTTTCAAGAACTAAAAGCTCTGTTTTTCTGAGATAACCTTGCTTGCTGATAGCAGCCAGGCAGGAGAATCAACTTCATATCCATCTAGAGTGCTGTTGAATTGTCTCTTTTTAATTTGGTGGCTGTGACTTAGAACCCCTCTGTCGCTATGAAATGTTACACTTTTTCCTTAGAAGATGTGGTGGTAGCTGTTAAAAGAAATGAGGTTCTACATGATAGGTACCGGGCTGTCCCTCATGCTTCTCTCTTGCCACAGATGACAGAAGCAAGAGCCGTCTCTCCCCTGGCTCCCGCTGCTCCTGGAGAAGAAGCCAAAGAGGAGCAAAATGAGGTGGATGACAACAACCCTCCAACGTTGTTCTCACCGCCCTATTCCAGACCTGTAAGTGCCAGTTGTGTGTGGTGCTGTCTTTAGTGCAAGGCAGAGCTGCAAGTTTTGGAGCAGCCAGCACTTTGCTGTTGCAGGCTGAGGATGCTGGGTGCTGGAGTCCTGCCAGGAGCTAGGGATTTCCACCAGGCAGCCACCGCACAACTTGGCCTTTGACCTGTCATGTTGAGGCCGCAAAGGGCTGGTGCCTCTGGGAGAGCATGTGGCTGCTTGGCTCAGGGAAGCTCTATGTCTTGGCTTCTGCAGTGCTATGGCCAAGAGCAAAGGAGGAGGTGCTGGAGGTGCCAGGGCTTGGTTTGTTTGTTTTCCCTTTTTGGCAAGGTGTGTTTGGCTTGTGAAAGTGGTCTGCACTTTCCTTGAGCAGTTCTTCACTGGTAGAGTCTAATTTGGGCACACTGTCTTTTGGCTTTTGATAAGCTGCAAAGGGAGGATTGTGTTGTCCATGCAGCTGTGGGGGGCCATTCTTGTCCCATGTGGAAAAGGAACAAAGTGCGGATTTGCGACGCCTCCTTGTCAGGCCAAAAGCAGAAGCGGCCAGTTTCTGTTGGGGCATATTTTGGTGTAGTCCGCAGCTTTAGCAAGTGCCTTGGAGCCATGAGTGCGGGTTAAGCTGCAAGTCCTTGCCTGCTGTCTTGTGTTTCTCGGAAGAGGTAGACCATCTTGCAATGGTGCCTGCTGTATCTGAAGTGAAATGGGCACCATTGTGTCTGGGGAGCTGCGTGGCCCAAAAGGACGCAGGGCTGGTGGTCTTGAGTAGCTGAAGATGAGGCAGCGTGTGGCCAGGTGGCCAAGAAGGCCAAGGGCATGGTGGCCTGTGTCAGCAGCAGTGGGGCAGCAGGAGCAGGGCAGTGAGCGTGGCCCTGTGCTGGGCAGCGCCGCGGCCACAGCTGGAGTGCTGTGTGCACTGTGGGCCCCTGGGAAGCAGAGAGTCATGGAGGGGCTGCAGCGTGTGCACAGAAGGACAGGGGAGCTGGGCAAGGGGGTGGAGCACAAGGCCAGTGAGGAGGTGCTGAGGGAGCTTCAGCCTGGACAATGGGAGGCTCTTGAGGCACCTCCAGGCAGACTTCCATCAATCCCTGCATGACAGTGCTCAGCACAAGGGCTGTTTCAGTGCCAAACATGCCATCACTGCATCCAAGGGCTTTAGACACTGGAGTGGGTGACACTTCCATCTTGTGGTTTGTTGGCTCCTAGGTTTGCAAGCACGAGATAGGCTGTTCATTTTCCTGTTTATCCAGCAAGCCAAGATGCTTCTGCACAGCGTTTTCTGCTTTTTCCTGCCCTGGATGGGATTCTGATCCAGTTTTAGGTTTCCACATCTGCAGCAGCAGTAGCAAAGGCATTGCTGTTGCTTTCCTTGTTTACCATTTCAGTGCTTTCAAGAACTAAAAGCTCTGTTTTTCTGAGATAACCTTGCTTGCTGATAGCAGCCAGGCAGGAGAATCAACTTCATATCCATCTAGAGTGCTGTTGAATTGTCTCTTTTTAATTTGGTGGCTGTGACTTAGAACCCCTCTGTCGCTATGAAATGTTACGACTTTTTCCTTAGAAGATGTGGTGGTAGCTGTTAAAAGAAATGAGGTTCTACATGATAGGTACCGGGCTGTCCCTCATGCTTCTCTCTTGCCACAGATGACAGAAGCAAGAGCCGTCTCTCCCCTGGCTCCCGCTGCTCCTGGAGAAGAAGCCAAAGAGGAGCAAAATGAGGTGGATGACAACAACCCTCCAACGTTGTTCTCACCGCCCTATTCCAGACCTGTAAGTGCCAGTTGTGTGTGGTGCTGTCTTTAGTGCAAGGCAGAGCTGCAAGTTTTGGAGCAGCCAGCACTTTGCTGTTGCAGGCTGAGGATGCTGGGTGCTGGAGTCCTGCCAGGAGCTAGGGATTTCCTCCAGGCAGCCACCGCACAACTTGGCCTTTGACCTGTCATGTTGAGGCCGCAAAGGGCTGGTGCCTCTGGGAGAGCATGTGGCTGCTTGGCTCAGGGAAGCTCTATGTCTTGGCTTCTGCAGTGCTATGGCCAAGAGCAAAGGAGGAGGTGCTGGAGGTGCCAGGGCTTGGTTTGTTTGTTTTCCCTTTATGGCAAGGTGTGTTTGGCTTGTGAAAGTGGTCTGCACTTTCCTTGAGCAGTTCTTCACTGGTAGAGTCTAATTTGGGCACACTGTCTTTTGGCTTTTGATAAGCTGCAAAGGGAGGATTGTGTTGTCCATGCAGCTGTGGGGGGCCATTCTTGTCCCATGTGGAAAAGGAACAAAGTGCGGAGTTGCGACGCCGCCTTGTCAGGCCAAAAGCAGAAGCGGCCAGTTTCTGTTGGGGCATATTTTGGTGTAGTCCGCAGCTTTAGCAAGTGCCTTGGAGCCATGAGTGCGGGTTAAGCTGCAAGTCCTTGCCTGCTGTCTTGTGTTTCTCGGAAGAGGTAGACCATCTTGCAATGGTGCCTGCTGTATCTGAAGTGAAATGGGCACCATTGTGTCTGGGGAGCTGCGTTGCCCAAAAGGACGCAGGGCTGGTGGCCTTGAGTAGCTGAAGATGAGGCAGCGTGTGGCCAGGTGGCCAAGAAGGCCAAGGGCATGGTGGCCTGTGTCAGCAGCAGTGGGGCAGCAGGAGCAGGGCAGTGAGCGTGGCCCTGTGCTGGGCAGCGCCGCGGCCACAGCTGGAGTGCTGTGTGCACTGTGGGCCCCTGGGAAGCAGAGAGTCATTGAGGGGCTGCAGCGTGTGCACAGAAGGACAGGGGAGCTGGGCAAGGGGGTGGAGCACAAGGCCAGTGAGGAGGTGCTGAGGGAGCTTCAGCCTGGACAATGGGAGGCTCTTGAGGCACCTCCAGGCAGACTTCCATCAATCCCTGCATGACCCTGCTCAGCGCAAGGGCCGTTTCAGTGCCAAACATGCCATCACTGCATCCAAGGGCTTTAGACTCTGGAGTGGGTGCCACTTCCATCTTGTGGTTTGTGAGTTTCCTAGGAGGAGAAGCCCTATACATTTTCTCTTTTTCCAGCAAGTAGGGATGCTTCCGCAAAAACTTTCCTGTCCTTATAGGCACTGGAAGGGATTCTGAGCCCTTTTTACTTTTCCATATCTGCTAAGCAGTTGCAAAGACCTTGCTGGCTCTTTCCTACTTTTCCATTTCAGAGCTTTCAAGAACCAAAAGCTGCCTTTTGTAGAGATAAATTTTCCTGCAAATAGCCAGGGAGGAATATCGAAGTCATAGCCATGTGCTGTTTTTTTGAATGTGCCCATTTTAATCTGGTTGGAGTGACTTAGAATGCCATTGCTAACAAAGTTGATGATTTCTCCTTAGAAGAGGTGGCGGTGGGTATGAGGAGAAACAAGGTTATAGGCATCAGGTAACGTCGTGTCCTTATGATTCTCTCTTGCCACAGGTGAGGAAAGCAAGAGCCGTCTTCCCCCTGGCTCTCTCTGCTATTGAAGAAGAAGCCAGAGAGAAGGATAATGAGAAAGACGACCACTGCCTTTGTCCAGCCATGGTCAGACCACGGCCTGCTCATCATTTCAAGAGAGTAAGTGCCCGTTGTGGGGGGCGCTGTCTTTAGTGCAAGGCAGAGATGCAAGTTTCTGAGCAGCCAGCACTTGCTGTGTCTGGCCGAGAATGCTGAGTACCGGAGTCCTGCAGGACGTAGCCATTTCCTGCAGGGAGTGACAGCGAGAAATTGGCCTTTGACCTGTCCTGTTGGGGCAGTGCAGAGTTGGGGGCTTCAGCTGTGCTTCTGTCTGCTTGGTTCAGGGAAGCTCCATCTCTGGGCTTCTGCGATGTCATGGCCAAGGGCACACATGGTAGTGCTGGAGGTCAAAAGGCTTTGTTTGCTTCTTTTCCCTTTTTGGAAAGGTGTCTTTGGCTTGTGGGAGTGTTCTGCAGTTTTCTTGAGTCATTCTTCACTTGTAGAGACACTGTTGGCCCAGCTGTGTTTTGGCTTTTGGGAAGGTTCAAACACCAGATGGGGAAACTTTCGGCTGATCTGTTTAGTGGTGAAGAATGAAGCTTTGGCAAGTGCATTGGAGCCAAGAGTGGGGGTGATGCTGCAAGTCTTTGACTGCTGTCTTGTGTTGCTCAGAACAGGAAGGCCAACCTGCAGTTGTTCCTGCTGTATCTGAGGTGAAATGGGCACCTTTGTGGCTGCGGAGCTGCATGGGCCTAAAGGACGCAGGCTTGCTGCCGGCCTTGAGTAGCTGCAGATGAGTCAGCGTGTGGCCAGGTGGCCAAGAAGGCCAAGGGCATGGTGGCCTGTGTCAGCAGCAGTGGGGCAGCAGGAGCAGGGCAGTGAGCGTGGCCCTGTGCTGGGCAGCGCCGCGGCCACAGCTGGAGTGCTGTGTGCACTGTGGGCCCGTGGGAAGCAGAGAGTCATGGAGGGGCTGCAGCGTGTGCACAGAAGGACAGGGGAGCTGGGCAAGGGGGTGGAGCACAAGGCCCGTGAGGAGGTGCTGAGGGAGCTTCAGCCTGGACAATGGGAGGCTCTTGAGGCACCTCCAGGCAGACTTCCATCAATCCCTGCATGACAGTGCTCAGCACAAGGGCTGTTTCAGTGCCAAACTTGCCATCACTGCATCCAAGGGCTTAAGATACTGGAGTGGTTGACACTTCCATCTTGTGGTTTGTGGGTTTCCTAGGAGGAAAAGCCCTGTTCATTTTCTCTTTTTCCAGCAAGCAAGGATGCTGCTGCACCATCTTTTCTGCCCTTATCAAGCTCTGGAAGGCATTTCGCACCCTTTTTTTACCTTGATGCAGATGGAGCATTTGTGTTTCCAAGCCTTCATGCATGGCCTTAAAGATCACTTTGGGTTTAACACTGTCTCTGTTTTTCAACAGCCCTGAGAATCACTGTGTGACGTGTTTGCAAATTTAGCCCGAGGTCAATGTCCTTGCATTCCATCTGCTCCTCAGAGATCACAGAAACTGGAAGGGGCTGGGCTGCATTTCTATTCCAGCCACTTTAGCACTGTCAGTGTGGTTGAGTCCAAGAGAACTTGCCCGAGCACAGATGCACAAAGAGTGCAGTTCCTACTGCAATGCTCTGGGTCTGACTCCTTTCCATAAGGACCTACAATCTCCACATTCCCCAAGAATGTGCTTTTGTGAGGAACAGGAGAACAATTTCAGGATTGCTGCTGATCGGCACACTGGCTACCAGGTTTGATGTGTGCAGCAACAGAGAGGGCAGTAACTGGAGATTATAGTAGTGAGATCTATCTGTCTATCTTCCTACCTATCTATCTATGTAACATTTACATAACTGAATCTTCCTGGCTCTGGCCCAAGGCAGTTGGGGATGCAAAGATCACCAAAAGCATCCCTTCTGGAGAGGATTAGAGACATGTTCCCTCGACCAATTCTGAGCAGGCAGAGATGTTTCCCCCTCCAGATATGATGGTTTTTCCATTCAGAATTGTTTTCCTCCTTAGGCTTTTTGTGTCCTGATGTCTCCTGTTAATTCTTTCAATTTCTGCCTGTCCTAGAGAGGTGCAACAATTCCATGTTTAGGTGGTGTTTGGTGACTCTGGTCATACATGCCATGCATTACATGACACATGGTTTCCTTCACTGGCTTCCTCAGGGCTGTGTAAGTGCATTCGTTCATGGGACCTTAGGAGAGTGTCTTTTTCTGCTGGTCAGAATTCTCAGTTGACAGAAGAGGGACTTTGGTCTTCCTCCATGTACTGAGGTGGCCATAGAGGCTCTGTGACCTCCATCAGAGATCTTTGCATGCATCCTCATCTCCTGAATGACCAGGTTTTCTAGCAAGAGAGTGGATGTCAGAAAGGCAGAAATGCTGGTGCAGGCCTGAAGAGAACATGAACTCCAGGAGTGTCTCTCACAAGGGCTGAGCTCACCCAGGATGCCACCTGCAGAGCCAGGATGGAGCTGTGGGACATGGTGGGGTGTCAGTCACTACTGAAAGACAAACAGGACATGGCAGAAGCAGAGGGAGGCCCTCACCAGACCCTTGAGAAATGCCACACCTTCCCTGTCAGCTGCCTGAGAGGCTGTTTAAGCTTCAATCCCAGATGGCCCCTGATTATAAGGCCAGGGTCACTTTGGAATCTGTGCCTCCTCTCGGGCAGAGAATGACCCAGCAGAGCAGCAGCACAGTGCTTTTGGAACGTGTGAGCCCAGCAGTCTTTGAGTCTTGACCCACAAAGGTCATGTGGGAAGTTGAAACCCATCTTCTCTTGCTTTCTGTGCAGGTGCTTCTAGAGAAAGAGCAGGAGCAGAGTGCTTCATCAGAGATGCCATGCCAGACTCAGGGAGAGCTGTTCCCAGCCCGAGAGCAGGAAGAGCAGATCAGGCAGCAGGTGGAAGAGCCACAGGAGAATGGCCAGGTGAGCCTGACTGGCCAGGAGACAGAGGGAAGGGCAGGAAGAGGGGCATAAACCAGAGCTCTTGGGACTGGGGAGGCCAGGAAGTCCCACAGGCACTGAAAGCACAGGGCCTTGGAATTTGCAGAGATCAGCCCTGGGACAGGAGGTTTGCAATGGAAGCAGATGTGGGGAGGGAAGCAGAAAGAAGTGGCTGAATAAATGTGATTTTGAGGCTGCAAGAGGAAAAAGCTGAGCTTGATGGCAGCTCCCAGTCACTTGCTCTGCATTTGTGTGCACAGAAGATCAAGGCAGAGCCACAAGCAGAGCTGCCCGAAGCTCAGAGTGCCATCATGGATGTGAAGAGAAAGAACAGGGAAGACATGGGAAGAATTCAAGAGGAGAATCTCCATCAGCACAGGAGCCATCAACAAAACCAGGTGAGTGAAAGAGTGGCAGCCACTCCACTCATGAAGTGTCCTTTCCCTTCTCCTTTACAGTCTATCAAAGGACATGTGCAGGCAGAGCTGCAGGACTCTGAGGCTAGCAACAGGGCAAGGGAGAAGAGGCTGGAGGAAGAAATGAAAATTGTCAGAGAGAAACTTAATCGCCTCCCTCAGGCTCTAGAATGAGTGAAAGTGGGATGCAGTCACTGCAGTCACCAAACTGGTGGTTTCTGCCCTTCTTGCCTTTCCACTCAGAGCAGCAGGGAGTGGGGCCATGCCTCTGAGTGCGATCCTGCTCTAGTGTGTATCACAGTCACTCTGAAGGACATTTCCTGGTGTGCTCAATCTCCACTGCTGCTCTGTTCTTCTGGCCTATTCCTGCTGTCCTTATTCCTTCAAGTGTTTGTACAGTGGAACGTGGTGACCCAGATGGAGGACTGAAACAAGCTGTCTGTATCCCTTGTCAATCTCTTCTTTGCCTTTCCTCACAGTCAACGACTCCTGGCTGACAGGGACAAGCTGTAGTGTCTGACTGCTTTGTTCTGTTTGACTTGAGGTGCGAGTGTTGACATCTCACCGGGCAGCCTGCAAAGAATTCCAGCCAATGTCTGGCAATGAAGGGCCCCAAGTTTGGAGTGAGGCACAGGAACAGTGCCCACCAGAAGTGCTCCAGGTCCAGCACATCATGGGCTCTGATCCTGCTGCCGCAGCAGCATCATCCCAAGGAAGCCTTTCTGTCGAAGCTCGGAGCTCAAGCTCGGGCAGTTACTTCATCTCCCTGAAAGAGGAGACTGAGAAGAAGCACCTGGAGATGCTGGGTACGTCTGGGGTGTTTCTTGTCTGAGGGACAGTGTGTTGTGGGCAGGTGTCAGCAGAGCCGTACCAAATGCTCCTCCTGAGTTTGGTGTCACAGGGCCATTTAGGACTCCCCAGAGGAAGTGCTGTGCTCCGAGGCAGCGAGAGAGAGCTCTGGGTGTTCCTGCTGCCTCTGAGGGCACCTTGGACTGGCTTGGGTTTGCCTGAGCTTCTCTCTCTGCTAAAGGTTGAAGCAGGGGATGTTCTGGGATCAACAGAAGGCTGTGACCTTGCAAATGATCTAGACAAGTCTCGTGTGCTAGTGCCAAACTGAACAGAATTTTTACTTTCCTAAATTCTCCTTAGACTCCTGACTTCGAACCAGTAATCAGAGCAAAAAACTTCACAGAAATGGACTGGTTTTGGAGTTTTGTCTTTTTGGTTGGGGACTTTTTTTTTGGGAGTGGGGCCATGTTTTTGTGTTGTTTATTTTTTGTGGAGGCCTTTTTTTTTTTTTTCTGTGGCGGGTTTTTTTTGTGTTTTGGGTTTTTTCGGTTTATGGTTTGTGGGGCTTTTTTAGTGGAGTTGGTTTTTCTCCATCCTGAAAGCACCCTTCTGCCCCATGTCTTACTGATGGCATTTTTATGACTGCTACTGTTACCACTACTACATCTGCAGTTTATTTTGACAAGAATGCTATCTTTTTGTCAATAAGAACTATTTTGGAAGGACAACAGGTTACAGGACAAATAGAGAGCAAGAGATGTTTTCCATGTGCCCCCAAAGAAAAAAGCGATACTTTTGTAGCAACCTTTATTTAATCTTCTAGTTTTATGCTTATCAAGATGAGTCCAAGAGACGCATCCAAGTGGCATGATCAGATAAAACTGTACTACAGGCATTTCTCAGGAGAGAGCCTCCAGCCCAGCCATGGTATATTCCTCAGATCCATGGCACTTTTCCATACCCAATTCCCACTCTTTCCCATGACTGTTAGAATCCTACCCATTGGCCCAAGCCCTGCTCAGATCAGTCTCCAGGAAAACACATCAAGTCCTTTGTGATTCTGCAGCACAACCCAATGAATCTGCTTCTTGCCTGTAACAGCTGCCAGTGCTGTGCTCTCAGATAAGACCTGGTGGGGCTGAGACCAGAGCCCAGTGGATTCTGTGTCTGCTATCACCTGTTGGGACAAAAAGGGCACTTTTTGCCCACACACACCCTCGGTGTGGCTGATCTCAAAGCCCATCCTGTCGTGTCCTCAATGGGGGCAACAGCTTGTAAGAGGCTCAGGCTTGCTGTGGCTTCTTCCCACTGCTTGCCAGTGCTCATGCTTGGGCTTTGCCAGCCTTGATGTGCTAGCTGCCCTGCCCCTGAGGGCTGGAGGGACTGCAGAGGCTGCAGCCTTCCTTAGCTGGGAGAGGGGCATCTTTGAGCTCAGCCTGCTCATAAACAGGTCAGGCTCCTGATGCTGAAAGCCCCTTTGGGATCAGTTATAGCATGAGCTGCTCTGGTTTACAAATGGAAATAAATTCCTTTGGCCAACTGCTGAAAGGGTGGGGAAGATATCCTTCTCTCCTGGGAATACATCTCCCCATGCTTTGTTTCCTGTCAAGAGAACTCTTCAAAGGACTGTACAAAATCAGTCTCTGTGCCAGCCATCTGCACTGCAGGGCTGCCTGTCCTGTTGCTGTTGTGGTTGTGGTTGTTGTTACCCAGCTGACCACAAAGGGTTCAGAGCCCCAGACAGTGGGGATGCCTTTTGTATCTCCTGGAAGCTGGGATCTCTGCTTTAAAGTCACCATCCCGCATTTTGTTTCCCTCAGAGAGAATGGTGAACCAGGAAAATCCCTTTAGGATATACACCGAAATGGAACACATTGGCAGCAGGTGAGTCCAACCACAGTTACTCCTGCACAGCCATGGCCCAGGTGTTTTTCTGGTGGAATGTCTATCCAGTGTGAAGTCAGGCCAGCTGCAAACATGTTCACACACTGGGGATAAGATGACCCCATCTCTCAGTGCTGCTCAGAATTTGTGAGTGTGCTCAGAAGGCATTGTCAGTGACATCTCCGTGCTGCCAAGGTCTTGCCTGCATCAAGGAACAGGACGTGGAAGATCTCCTTGTGTCTCAAGTGTGGGACAGCTCTGTGTTAATTTCCTTAGCATTTTTGTATGTCTCCAAATCATACTGCCCCATTAATGAGAAAAGAAGAAACTTGCTTGCCTGAAAGAGCAACCTAGCCTCTATCAAAGCTGTGTGAGATAACAGTTCCCAAGAACATTTCTTTCCCCTGCTTTGCAGAAGGAAATACTCTGTGGTCAGGATAGGAACCACACAGTTTAGAAAGTGAAACCCAAGAGGAATGACTAAACTCACTTTAGAAGTTGAACCCCAGTGCTTCAGAAACAGGCCCAGTGCCCATGCACTGGAGGAGAGGAAAATGCATCATCTGCCTTCCGGCAGAGCCCTCCTGCCTCCCGCAGGTTTTTGACACTTCCAGCAGACATCTCCTGTGTGGGCTGGCTTTCACTCTAGGAGCTGAACAGCTTCTCCTTTCTCTGCTTCTGTTTTGTTTCTAGGGGTTTTGAACAAGTGGTCAGAGCACTCAACAATGCCACAGGAGGAGAGGTAAATGTCAACAAGCCCCACAGACTCTGCTGCACATGAGGGCTTTCCCCTCTGGTGTGAGCTGTGGCTGGAGCCCTGGGCAGAGCTGTGCTGAAAAGGCTCAAGAAGCACAGACTGGTGCCAGCCTGCACAATACATTTGGGACTTTGTCCTCCTCAGCTGCCAGAAGGAAGGCACGGAGGCAGCGGCTCTTTTCAGAGAAGGACGTGCTCACTCACTCTCCATTGCTAAAACAAAGGTGGTGCCTTAGAGCACCTCACTGCTCTTTGGGGCTACAGCTTCAGAGTCCTGAATTCTTATTTCTGGCTGCCAGCAAATCCATCTGAAAGCTACTGGTAGTTCCTTAGCCACCTGCAGTGCTTCACTTGGGAACTGCACGTAGGGAGAGATCTGCAAGGTGTCCCTAAAAGCCCTAAGCCATGCCCATAGCCCAAGATGTATGCACAGAGTATTAAGGCATGGATTACTTCTTCTGAATCCCAAACAAAGCAGCAGAGAGTGTGGTCAGAGGTTTGTGGGTGATAGCTGAGACACCACTGTTACCAAGTGGACAAGGCAAAACGTCAGTGGCCCCACATGTCCTGTAACTGTCCCCCAAGGGAGCAGAGAAATGGGCTGTTGGAATGTCAGTTCCTAATTACTGCAGTGCCTAATCACAAGGCAGTTTGGCACAGCTCAGCTGTGTCATTGCAAAATCACTTGCTCCATGTGCGTTGTCGTCTCGTGCCACCAACTTCTCGAGTTACTGATTTTTAATGTCATTTTAGGTGGCCATAAAGAAAATACATCTTCAAGGACTGAGAACGAAGGAACTAACTGTTAATGAAATCATGATCATGAAGAAGTGTAGGAGTCCCAGTGTTGTGAATTATTTAGACAGGTGAGAGGTCATGGTCTTATCCCATCAAGGGGCATTTACATACAGCAAACATGAGAGGTTAAAAATCCACTTTGGTCAGTGGCAGAAAGTAGACCTGTTAATTTTTATTTATTCATATTTCTTTACTCATCTCCAATGGATGTGAGGAGAGTGCATCTTGTCTGCATGAGTTTTCCCTGCCACTTGTCGTTTGAAAATTATTCCAAAATTACTGAAACCTGGGTCAGCTGTATCTTACTAAGTCAACACCCTCAGAGTACATTGCCTCCACATTTTTTCGGGATTGATTTTTTAAAGTTTCTTAAATGCTGATGAACCATCCTAAAGTGGATTTCTCTTAGATCGTTGCCCCTCTTTGTCATTGCTGGGCATGCCAGGAAGACTTGGTGCTTATTTCCAGAACCACCATGCCTGACAGGTTTTTACCTGGGCTGTTACTAAACTGCATTTTTCACCTGCTGGCCATCTAAGACATCTCTAAGACATCTCCTTTTTCACTGCTGTGCCTTTCTCCTCCAGACTGCACAGACTGCAGATTGTCTATTCCTTTGATTCTGTCCTAGTCACAAAGGCACCTGGAAACAAGAAACTCGGAAGCAAAACATCAAGGTAGTCATGCATGTTTATCTCCCCGGCCTTGTTTCCTTCTTTCAGCTACCTTCTGGGTGAGGAACTCTGGCTGGTAATGGAGTACATGGATGGAGGCACCCTGAGTGATGTCATCCGCAAGACCTTCCTGTCTGAAGACCACATTGCAGCCATCAGTCGGGAGGTCAGCAATCCCATCTGTGCTTCTGAGGCCTTGGGCAGGATTGTCTGGGAACAGGGGCTCAGAACAGGAGTGATTTCATGTGCCAAGCTTTGTTTCTGTGTGGCTGGTATGCTATGGGCAAGTAAAAGCATCTCAAGTGAAAGGCCTGCCAGTGGCCCTGCACTCACTGTACTCAGTGCCAGTACTCTTATCTCCTACTGTTGTACTCTCGCTCCGCCTCTTGTATTTGCTGTTCCCCATCTTGCCTCGCTAAACTTTTTTCTGTCCTCACTGCATTCCTTGCCTGTTAAAGCAAAGGTGCTGGTGGCAGGATTTGAAACAAACAGCAAAGAAAAAAGTTAGACTCGATTCTCTCAGTCCTTAGCTAAGAAGGATAGAAGTGCAGCCAAAATGCTCTTTGCTTCTGAGCACATCCACTGCAGCAGGAGTCATCCTGGCTGGTTTGCAGGGGAAAGTCTAAAAGAGCAGGTGCTGTTGCTCTTTCCAAAGCTGACATGCCTTTCCTCAGAAAGGTCCTGCTCGGCAAGTGTTGGAGCAGCAAGCTCTTCCTCTCAATGGCACTGTGTTCTGCCATTACTCCCCATTCCCCTGGAGCGGGAATCTTTTAGATTCTTTGTTTCTTTCTCGTGTGATGAAATCACATCACTCATTTTTGCCCTCCTCTTTCTCTTTCCTCTCTCAGTGCCTGCAAGGACTGGATTTTCTTCATTCAAACAATGTGATCCATCGAGATGTGAAGAGTGACAACATCCTTCTCAGAACCGATGGCTCTGTCAAGCTGAGTCAGTAGATTCTTGGTCAGGTGCAGCGTTCCAGGGATGTGGGTGTGGGGCTGCTTGGAGTGACAGCCAGCTCCCCAAAAATGGTGCTGGTGGCAGCGCAGGGACACCCACTGTGAGCTGAGGGCGCAGTTGCCACGTGCACAGAGATAGGACAAGGAACAAGAAGTCAAGAGTAGTGTTATCCTGTGTGTGTCCAGGAAGAGGGAGGGAGCTACAAGTCTAAAGTTTCCAAAGAACAAAAGCCACTGCTGGAGGCAGTGTAAAAAATCAGGGGATTTTTTAAGTTGCCATTGTCAGGAGATTCAACAGCACATTTTCAAACCTCTACTGGGGAATTCTTTTGCTTGCTTTCCCAATTGCACAGAATTAAAATAAAACCAGTATTTTTCTTTCTCCTCAGCTGATTTTGGCCTCTCTACTCAGCTCAACTCTGAGCAGAGCAGACCGTGCTTGGTAGCCGGGACTCCTTGGTGGATGGCGCCTGAAGTGGCGACAGGTCAACCATATGGCCCCAAAGTGGACATATGGTCTTTTGGAATTGTGGGGATTGAAATGTTAGAAAAAGAACCTCCTTACTGGGACCAAAGTCATGCCTCGGTAAGCAGCAAATACTCACCGATCCCACTGTCTTTCTCACCTGTCCCATTCCCTGCCTGCCATTGGACAAAATCCCATTGCCATCTGCTGGAACTACTTCCACCAAGGTCCCCTCTAAAAATGTCCCTGCAACACATCAGCATCTGCTGTAGATTTGGATACATCAGTGGTCGAACTCAAGCCTTACCACATGCAAACAAACTCCATTCTCAGGAAACACTTTCCTTTGGCTTATAAGTGGTTCCAGTTCTTTTGTCTGTGGAGATGGCCCCAGAAAAAGGAAACAAGCATCTTAGAACTTCTGTTATCTTTCCATAAATGAAGGAAGGAAACCCAAACCCAACAAAGTTTCTAAAACTGTAGTCTTTAGAGGGGAACCTAACCCAGTGTGCAGTTTCTTCTCACTGGGAAACATGCCTGCAACCTGGGCATGAGTGTGTAAAGGCCACTGAGTCTCTTCTGCTTCTTGTGCAGTGCTGCTGTACTGCATTTAGTGACCATGTTTTTTCACAGCCCAAGGCACGTTCTCTGTGTCACCAAGCCAGAGCCTGGTGATGTGGAGAGCCTGCCAAAACCTCCCGTTTGTTTCCTGGCACTTTCTGAGATGGGCCTACCACTAATGCATTGACTTGAGTAGCCAAATGAGCAGAGGGTGACCATAGGGATGGCACCTCTCCTTCTTCTGACCATGACAATTTTGTCTTTTGCTGCAAAATGGGAAGCTGCAATTTTCAGACTGCTGAGAGACAGAGCTGCAGGTGGCACCTGTGTGCCCAAGCAAGCATTTCCATCCCAATACACCGCAGCAGGCATCTTAATGTGGCTGTGTTGAAGATGAGTTTGTAAATCTTTATTTCCTTACCTGGGGATTACCTGATGGATTTTCTTTCTTTTCTTCCAATTCCCATTGTTTTCAAGAACAGCACAAAAAGCTTGATGAGTTTTGTTCTAAGGCACGTGTGCTTAAAGGACCAACAAGCAGTGCAGAGATGCCTTTCATGAACTAACCCTTGAAATTAGTTAGTATAGCACAGTCCCTCTTCCATAAAGCCTCTAAAACTGGTATGAATCCTCAGAGAAGTAAACATGCTTTTGCTGATGTAGTTCCCACTAACTAGGTCAGTCAATGAAATCAGCTGCCAAGGCAAGATCTGTGGGATGGTGGAAAAGCTGTGGCCGCATCAGGGTTTGGATTTTTGGTTGGGAAAGGAAAGTCATCTCTGGGTCTCTGTCAGGGCAGTAACTGCCACTGAGGAACAGAGGCTAAACAAAGGGATCTGGGAGAGCCTTAGAGATGTGAAAGCAGCAGGTGGAGCCTCATGGGTTTTTTTCTCCAGGCTCGACGCCTGATAGCCAAAGTAGGGACCCCAAAACTGCAGCATCCCAAGCTCCTCTCAGCTTTGCTGCGTGACTTCCTGAGCTGCTGCCTGCAGAGAGATGAGGAGCAGCGCTGGTCTGCCAAGGAGCTCCTGCAGGTAAAATGTGAAGGGGCTGCAGGTGAAACAGGCTCTGAGGGATGGGCTCCTCCTCCACTCAAGTCCAAGACATCAGATGAGCCCTCTTCTTCCTCACTTCCACTCTTGGGGCTCTTCAAATGAAAATGGTGAGGAATCCTAGACTGGGCTGGGCTGGCAGGGCCCTCTAAAGGTCTTCTGGTGCAAGTGTCCTGCAATGAGCAGGGACATCTTGAAAGAGAGCAGGTAGCTCAGAGCCCTTTCCCACCTGACTTGAAATGGTTGCAGGGACGGGGCACCTACAAGCTCTTGGGGCAACCTGTGCCAGGGTGGCACCATGCTCCGAGTAAACAAGTTCTTCCTTAGACCTACTCTGACTTGATCCCCATTTTGTTTAAAAATATTCACCCACATCCTATTGTAATTGGCCTAGTTAAAAAAGATGTCCCCCACGTTCTTCAAAGCCACTCTGAAGTCTTGGAAAGTGGCAATAAAGTCTCCCTGGGGCCTGTTCTTCACAAAGCTGAATAACTCCACCTCTCTCTACATTTCCTGAGAGGAGAGGTGCTCTGTTTTCTGTTTCTGTCACGCTCTTAGTTTTTTAATTTGGTGCTGTGTTCAGTTTTACCTAATGTCAAAAGAATTGAAGTAGAGCAATGCAGGGTACAGAGACATGAAATGGAGGTGCAGGAACCCAAGGAAGCCAGTCCCAGCTGAGCAGTCAGAGATTTGGCTGTGGGCAGGAGGGGCTGTGGGGGTTCACTCTGAGCCTCTGAGGGGCCCTGGTTTGTGCCCCCCAGCCCACCCTTAGAGATTTCTGCCACAAACAGAGACAGCCAGGAGGGACTTGTCCCAGCCCCATCTGCTGCCTGGCACCCTCAAGCAGACGGGAACTGTGCCAGGGTTGCTGCCAGGTTGTGTGGCAGAGTGGGAACTGCAGGGCCCAGTGCCCCTGGGCTGGCCCTGCTGGGAAGGAAGGTGCCGACCAGCACACAAGGAGCAGGGCATGGAAAGGTAGACACTGCTCTGTCTCCCTGCGGAAATCAGCACAGTGCCTGTCTTACAAAGAGAGGGACCAATGAGAGGCTTTGGAGTTTCCTGAAAAGAAGAAACTCCAAGGACAGAAAGCACCATTTCTAGAGCACTGGCAGGGCTAAAATCTCAGCAAGATGAAGACACCTGTATAAATGGGTGAGTGAGATTCTGGGCCAGGTTTGCCTGTGATGGCAAAATCCTGCACATAAAGATGGAGGTGTAGACGGTCCCATTGTTCCTCTTCCTGCATCCTTCTAGGGGCAGGAGCAATCCTGTGAAGCACTGAGCTTGGAAAGTCATGGTTCATTGTATTTTGTTGATTTGGTTTTTTTCCCTTTGGGCAGCATCCATTTGTAAGATATGCTGAGCCTGCGTCCAGCCTGGTGCCACTGATTGTTGCAGTGAAGAGGAAGGAGACAAAAATGTGACAATCACATCAGGACCATTTATTTATTCCTTAACAGGTTTAGAGTAGGATTGTAGGTTAGGACTAGGATTAGGATTAGATTAAGGATTAGGATAAGAATAAGGATAAGGATAAGGATAAGGATAAGGATAAGGATAAGGATAAGGATAAGGATAAGGATAAGGATAAGCATAAGGATAAGCATAAGGATAAGGATAAGCATAGGCATAAGGATAAACATAAGGATAAACATATGGATAAGGATAAGGATAAGGATAAGCATAGGCATAAGGATAAGCATAGGCATAAGGATAAACATAAGGATAAACATATGGATAAACATATAGATAAGGATAAGGATAAGGATAAGGATAAGGATAAGGATAAGGATAAGGATAAGGATAAGGATAAGGATTAGGGTTAAGGTAAGGGTTAGGGTTAGAGTAGGATTGTCTAATAGGACTGCAGAATAGGATTGAAAATCAATAAAGTTTCTGAAACCACAACTCACCTTGAAGATCCCCTTCCTTCTCACTCTGCGAATGAACTCCAGAATTCCATCTGAATTGTCTGTTGTTTCTTAAAGGAGGAAAGTGAAACGGTGTCTTTGGTATGGTGTCAAAGTGGGGAAGGATCTTCTTCAGTCATCCTCTCCAGACCAGACTGCCTTTGGAATATGGCCCACTGGTCAGTTTTTGGCCATCTTTGGTACTTCTATTTGAGGCAGAAAGGACAATGGCATTTGCAGGCAAAAGCAAAGGAAGAATGGGGCAGCCCAAACATCTTATGCAGATGCAGGCCTTCAGCTGTGACTGGAGAGCATTGGAGCTCCTGCCACTTGGACTTGGATCCCTAAATGCAATAATCTCTTTGGCTGGAGGAAAGCCTTGATCAAGTGAGAAAGCAGAAAGATCAGAGAGGGTGCTCGGGAAGGTCTCCTGTGGTGCAGAGCTGTCAGCACCTGTGAGGTGAGAGCGGGCCCGGCCTTGCCCGGGCTGGAGCGCCAGCTGAGCCGCGGCCGAGACAGGGTGGAAAGAGGCCCTTGGAGCTGCAAGAGGCAGCAGCCGGGCCCTGGGTGCCTCTTCCTGGGAGCAGGCGAATCCTCTGCCCTCAGAGCCCAGGTGGCAGCTGGCTGCTGCCAAGGGGAAGCGCAGCCGTGCTGGGCACAGCCCAGCCTGGAGGCATTGGCCATCTGCAGTGTGCCCAGGAGCAGAGAAAGGCCAAGGGCAGCCAGGGGCCGCTGGGCTGGCGGAGGATTCCTCCTCTTCTGCTGGCTGCCCTGCAACTCCTGGCAAAGGCCAGCAGTGTGTGCAGCACTCTGGGCACCAGGGCAGGGAGCCGGGCTGCTCGGCAGGCTGGAGCACAGGGCAGCCTCCTTCAGGCCCGGCACTTGTGCCAGGGGAAGCGAGACCAGCATGAGGCAGGGACAGCTTGGCAGGGCCCATCTGCAGGAGCCAGCGCCTCACGCAGCTCTGGGAGGAAGCGCCTGCAACCCTGCAGTTCTGCACTGAGCCAGAGCAAAGGTGTGACATGCAGAGTGTTTGGCAGAAATATGCAGGCCCACCAGGCCAGCCTGCTTTGTGCTCTCTGGCGCACAGCAAGGGCTGTGCAATGCAGCTCTGAGCTCCTGGGAGAGAGGCACATCAGGGATTTGCCTGAGGCTTGTGCTTGAGGAGTGAACTGATTTGGCAGGGGGCAGAAGGGTTTCAGTAGGCAATTTGTGTTTTCTTCATTAATTTCTGAAAGAAAGTCATAATGTGCTGCACACAGGTAGGGTTATTAGAAAAGAAAGGCCTTATAAAATCAGGCCTTCCTATTGCTATGTTTGCTCAGTTATCCCATCATAAAAAAACCCCAAACAATATTAAAAGTAGTAGCAATTTTAATTTATTATTTAAAATAAAAAAAATTAAAAATTGGTTATATTATATTTGATTAAAATAAGGGAGAATTTGGTTCCAATAATAGCACATAAGCAAAAGATAACCACGGAGTGTGGAGTGCAGGGCTCTGGGACCCTTGCCAAATCACGTACGAGCTTGCCAAGTGAAGATTCTTCCTTATATGCCATCTGTCAATGCCATCTCCTCCCATTTTCGATTCAGCACACTTCTACCTCCGTCCTCATTATCATCTTTACCACGCATGTGCCACCACTCGGTTTGGTGGTCGCACAAGTCTTTGGGGGTCATCTGAGGAAGATTTTGTAGTCTTCCTCTTTGTCCTTTAATTCAGCTTTGCGTTACACATGCCCACCAAGCCAATACAATGTAAGCCAAAACCCTTATAATTAGCATTTTCCTGGGACACAACCAGAGTGTCCCTTCTTTGTTAGTTTTTAGCAACCATTATCTCTTGCTTTCCTCCTGTTCCTGAACATCTGCGGGGAGGGGGGGGAAGGTAGAGCCCCGCCTCTCCCTTTTTCTTTGGCATTACAACTTTTTACTGTTTTAATATTTCTAAATATTAATTACTGTATCAATATTGATTCTTGTTTCAATTTTTATCAGCATGAATCATACCTATTTACCACACTATGGTAAATTCCCAACTGTCCTGTTGCATCTTCTACATGCAGCCAGCTAACTTCCCATGGGAATAGTCATGAGTGCAGTTAGCACAACAAGCTATTGTGCTGACAAAACTGTTTGCATCTGTAATAAACAAGAAACCTGTCCGAAAAAAAATGTAATCACCTGAGTAAGAGTGAGTCTTAGAAAGTGTGAGTCTTAGCATGTACACACTAATACACCTTCTAAGCAATAAATTGTGTGGCAAGGAAACTACCAGCCAGTTGGAGTTGAACACGAGGTCTGTGAAAACAGTATAAAAATGAGTTATTTGACTAAAGAATTGGCTTTCCCTGCATGAAGAAACTGAGTCCTGGCTGCTTTATTGACACAGCAATGTGGCTTCACTCAGCAAGAGCACTTGCAGGGTGTATTGATGAAACACTTGTGTTTGATTCCCAGAATAGGATGGAGAGGCATTAAGTCCAACAAACAGGGCATAGTCTTTTCAATTCCTTTAGCTTTAACAGGAGTGCTGAACCACGTATTCCCCCACTGCAGTGCTTACTGTGTGCAAGTGGCTATCTTGGCCTTGAGAATAAGGAGAGTGGTCCTGCTAAGAAGGTAGCTGGAATGCATTCAGGGGGAAGAAAGTGTTTTTAGGAGGCTCTTGACCACCAAAGGAGAATTTGAGGAATGGGAATATTTCCCAAAGGACTGTGTCAGGAACTGGAGTTGTGTCCCAGGCCCTGCCATATTTGATCCATGTTTGAGCAGGTTGACAAGACAATGAAGAAAAGTGTCTTGTTTAAGAGCTGGGACCTTGAGCCTTGAAAGAGAAACAATGGATTGGTCAATGGGTGGGCAGTCAAGCTTTGAAAGGAGAGCAATGCACAATAGAGCCCTTGGTGGCAGGGAGTCATGGAGTCATCCTGAGCCATCATCTCACACGCCAGGCATGTGTGAGCTGATGCTGTAACTGGGGAAATTCCGCTCCTGAGCAGGAGATACAAGACCTAGTTCTGGGCTGGAGATTTGAGAAGGACGAGATGCATAGCGTTTTGATCAAGGGGATGTCCTGCAAGTGCACTGCCTACCTGCCCCTGCTGCTGAGCACCAAGCTCCAACTCCTTCTCCAGTTGATTTTTGGGAATCCAGAGGTCAGTATGTATTATATGCTATTGCAAGTAATGGAATGAATTGGCTTTGCAAGCCCAGTTTTGTCCTGGGTTATTTTGTGCATGGGTCACCTGAACCTGTGACAATGACCAGCAGGGATCTACAGGGCACTCCTACTCTGATGTCAATAAATTCTGAGAAGTGATTGAAATATGTCGATAAATTGGAGGTAATGTTTAGCCTGTGAGTTTCAGCAAAGTATTGAATATGTCTTAGTTCCATGGATACAAACTACTAGGTGAGATTGCTGGGTGTGCTTGACTTAGGGAAGTTACTCCCTGTGCACCCAGCAATGAAATCAAGTAATGCCTCCTTTCTAACCCTGAGCTGGCAGCAGGGATCAGGCCCTGCTTGGTCACTTTCATTTTGACAACTTCTGTTAGCAGGGAAGAAAGGTCCAAATGAAACCTTCTCCAGCTGTTTTCCTCTGGTTGATCTTTTTAGGCACCAAAGCTCTGTGCCACGGGGGGCCTGGGTGTGTGCAGAGCAATGCAGCCCCCACAAAGCCCTTGGTTTCCCCACAAGTTGCCAGGTTGACTGCTTCCAAAGGGCAAGAAAGGCAGAGATGTACATCCACAGGAGTCCTGGCCATGTCCAATAAAGGTGCAAATATGTGGGGAGATTTGTTAGCAATGATTTCAGCTGTTATGCCAACCCAGTGCCTTCTTTCTTGCTTCTGTGCATTATAGGTGAGTAATGTAATAGTTGGCTCTCACAATTAAGAGATAGATATTATGTGGATAAATATTCTGTTCAAATGTAAAGTGCTGCTATTGTAATATGTCCTCTCATAGTCCTCTTTCTTTTCCCCCTTGTAATAGCCTTGGTAGTCAGGGCAGTTGGGGAGGGCTGGTTTGTGACCAGCAGGCGGGGTGTAACAACACCTGACCTCCAATCAAGATGCAAGAAAGTAATCTCCACCACTGAACGGCAGAGAAAGAGTTGACTGAAAAAACATTGGGAGGGGTTAAGGGTATGAAAAGCAGAGCATCCCTTTTGTAGATTGTCGGGTTTTCAGGCTGTTGCTGTTTAGGTGGCCTGGAAAGGCCCAGGGATGGCCTTGGAGAGCCGACGCTTCAAAGAACGAGGAGAGACTTCTGATCTTGTCTCGGTCTCGGTGTTTATTAATTGTTTATCTAAAAGATTTTCTTTCAGCCCGACAGAGGTCTGCACAGCAAGTCAGCCATGGGCACACTCCCCAAGCCCCCGGGCGGTCACTTATCTTTATACCCTAAGTTACGTGTACAATATTTATCATTTTACTCCAATACCTTCTACTCTTATTAACCGGTGCACTCTTAGTAATGACCAATCCCAAAGTGCCACCACCACCACAGAAGATGGAGGCCAAGAAGAAGAAGAAGAAGGACAGGACACGCCCCAATTCCTCCATCTTACTTCTTTAGACCCCCCTGTACCAAAATCCTAAACCCTGTGTTCTACACTTTAACTAACTTATCCCTTCACCATTCACCCAGTGAATTCTCCCAGTCCTCATACAGATCTCATCTCCTGTGTAGGGTCAAAATCCTGCCACCAGACACTTCTGGCAACATTCCAGGATTCCCGAGCCCCCCAAGGGTGGTCTCGGCCTCTCTGCACCTCCATCCTGAGGTGCTGAGATCCCACATCTCCCCCTTCTGTTTGCACCAGGAAGACTTCCTTTGTTATCCGATTCATAGTGTGTTTTAAACATGCAAATATGCATGGGATGACAAGTATGAGGAATAGGAGAATTATTAAAACATAGAATCCTACTCTTAAAATTCCTCTCCATATGGGAGAGATGTCAAAGAAGTCTACCCTTAAAATTCCTCTCCAAATGGGAGAGATGTCAAAGAATTCTACCATACATTTTGCTTTGGCTGACAGATAGGTAAATTACCCCCATTGCTTATTTCAATGAATGAAAGAATGATGCGTATAAGCATCATGAAACTCATGGCTTCACTTCTGTGTGACATCATTGCTTTGCTTTTCATTCAGGACCTTAACAGAGAATCCCCCCAAAGTCCTTAGTTTCTTCTTATTTCTCTTCCGAGTCGTCTTGGCAATCTGAGTCTCGACCCCTGTTTGAGTACTCGTCTCTTTGTTTTTTTTTTCTTGGATCTTTGTTCTGGGATCCGCATTTTCATGTTCTCGCACTCGAAATGGTTTCACGTGTCGTGCCGACACCCACGTCTCGATCTGTGGAGATGCAAGCGAAACCCTTGCCCCCCACTAGGTGGCGCTGTCACCGGCCTCCCCAGCTCGGATGACAGCATGAGCTCTACCGCCCCTGTCCTGTCGACTGCCGTGTTCGTGATCTCATTTGAGACCGTGTCTGCTTGGCTTTTAATTCAGCTGAAAATGGAGCTTGAACACCAGAACGTCTCCCTTGAAGGGAAGGGACTGGGACTCCGAGGGTTATACCAGATGCATCAAGTCTGAGGAGGGTGTGGAGCCGCTGGGACATAGGATCCCGAGCACGGCCCCTCCTCGCCCGAGACGTCACTCTCTCCCCCTCGTTCCACCTCCGAATCTCCTCCCCTCGGTCTGTCCCGACTCTGTCTCCTCTCCCTCTGACGTTGTGTCCCTGGCTCCTCCCGCCGGTGTGTACAGCCCGCCCCCCGCCGGCACCCGGGCCCGCCCCGCAATTCGACCCGACTTCGCTCCCGGGTTTTTGCGAGTTTTGCCCGCCGCGCGCGTCTCCGCTACTCTGCCGGCCGGCCGGAGCGGCCGCCACCCCCCGGCGCCGCGCTGATAAAAGCCGCGTCTGCGCTCATGTCTCCCTTTTCTGTCTCTTCACCCGCGCTCCCCGCCAGCTCCGCCGCTGCCGCGCCGTGCCCCCCATGGGAAACGCCTCCCCCCCCGATCCCTTCTCTTCCCCCTGCACCCCCCCTCCGATCCTGACTCCCTTGTATTCTCCGGAGTTTTAGGACACTTTAGGAGCTTCTTGGGGTTTCTGGGTTTTGGGACCGGGGGCTTTAATATTATTTCCTGCTCTCTTTTCTCGAGAGCCCTTTCCCCTGGCTTCTTGAGGCCAGAACTAATTAAAATTTTTTCTTTTTTTTTTTCTCCTGGAGCTTTGCTCCCCACCCTCCTTCTGAGGGTGCCGGCAACTTTTCGTTGCTCTCCCAGTCTTTTCGACTGTGCCGAGATGATGCCTTTCTGGCATCAATCTTGCCGACGGGA
This sequence comes from Ammospiza nelsoni, assembly GCF_027579445.1. Classification (NCBI taxonomy): domain Eukaryota; kingdom Metazoa; phylum Chordata; class Aves; order Passeriformes; family Passerellidae; genus Ammospiza; species Ammospiza nelsoni. The sequence continues at coordinate 1,070,325 of NW_026683193.1, forward strand.
GCAGCTTTAACGCTGTCTCGTCCTTCTTTGTTGCTAAAAAATATAAGTGCCTATTAATTTCCTGCCAAAACCCCACTTCGAATAGCAGGCATGTTTCGGCCAGTGGGTAATTAAGCCTTGCCCACAACAACAGCTGTTTTAATTCTTTCTTTTGAGATCCTTTCTGTATATGTTTGAGCCACGCCTTGTAAGGCGGACAAAATTTCCCGTTGTTTTTTGGGAGAGTGTGCAATTATGTTCTTATTTTTTGACCTTCTCACCGAATCTGTCGTCAGAGCTGTCCGAAGGCTCCTGTCTCTGTCCAGCAGGTCACAGGAGAAGGAATCCAGAGGCGCCTTCTGGTTCCGATCCGGGCTGCTCTACGAACTGCCTTCGGCAGAAGCTGAGAGATGGAATTCTCAGTGACTGCTGTTTTTTTTGCAGACTCTTCTGGCTGTTTTTTTTTTCTTTTCTTTTCTTCTTTCTTCTTTTCCTTTTTTTTTTTTTCTCAAGCTTCTCTCCTCAGGAACTGCTCTCTCGGCTCTTCAGCTCTTCAGCTCTTCAGGGCTGATCCCCCCCCGAAAGGGTTGGTGGGGGGTGCCCACGCAGCGAACGCCACTTGTAAATTTCCTGGCGTTCTTCTTTTCTCTTTGCTGGGCTGATTTATGTCCACAGCTATTTCAGGGACGCCGCTTGTAAGGTTTTCTGGCCGTTGCTGTTTAGGTGGCCTGGAAAGGCCCAGGGATGGCCTTGGAGAGCCGACGCTTCAAAGAACGAGGAGAGACTTCTGATCTTGTCTCGGTCTCGGTGTTTATTAATTGTTTATCTAAAAGATTTTCTTTCAGCCCGACAGAGGTCTGCACAGCAAGTCAGCCATGGGCACACTCCCCAAGCCCCCGGGCGGTCACTTATCTTTATACCCTAAGTTACGTGTACAATATTTATCATTTTACTCCAATACCTTCTACTCTTATTAACCGGTGCACTTTTAGTAATGACCAATCCCAAAGTGCCACCACCACCACAGAAGATGGAGGCCAAGAAGAAGAAGAAGAAGGACAGGACACGCCCCAATTCCTCCATCTTACTTCTTTAGACCCCCCTGTACCAAAATCCTAAACCCTGTGTTCTACACTTTAACTAACTTATCCCTTCACCATTCACCCAGTGAATTCTCCCAGTCCTCATACAGATCTCATCTCCTGTGTAGGGTCAAAATCCTGCCACCAGACACTTCTGGCAACATTCCAGGATTCCCGAGCCCCCCAAGGGTGGTCTCGGCCTCTCTGCACCTCCATCCTGAGGTGCTGAGATCCCACAGTAGATGAGCATGTGGCTGCTAATCATGGAGACTTTCCAGTGCTCCAATCTTTCCTTATACAGCCTTTTCTTAAGGTTTAATAAACCTTTAAAAAGTTAAAAGGAGGATAATTTCTCAGATGGGCAATGCTTTGGGCCATTTTCTTGGGCTCGTTTCCTTTGCTTGGGTGCCATCTGAGTGCTCAGTTGGGGTACAGGCTGTAGGTGCTTTGTGCACTCCTGGAGTTCCTGTTGGATCCCTTGAAAGACAGGGTTTGGCCCGCAAGGGGAATTTGTGCTGCTTTGTGACAGAGGAGAACTTCCCAGGCTATTTTGTGTTTCCTGTAGGGAAGGTTGGTTATTGCTTGGCATAAATTTACAGACCAACATGGAGCGTTTGCTTTGTGATGTCAGGGCATGTTTGCCACCTTGTCGTAGCAACATCAGAAGGTTACCCTGGTGCATGGAAGGCCTGAGTGTCAGAGCAGTCCTAGCACTTGCTCAGTTCAGGAGAATCCTCCTGATTGAGGAAATTGTCAGTGGGCTGTTGCACACCGACAGGAGCCTCGCTTTTTCCAGTGTGTGAGCACAGCCTGCAAACTTGCAGGACAGTGTTAAAATGATTGAGGGAATTGCTCCTTTGCTTTTCACTGCCTATGGAATTACCTATGGTGCCTATTTTGTAGCATATTTCACACGTAAGTAGATGTTTCCCCTCTGCTTAGGTTAGGGTGTATCCTAACCTGGCTTTTGTATGTCTTCCTTCTCTTTCTTAGTGACTGAGTTTCTGGTTTTGAAACAGAAAGAGCATTAGGATACCACTGTTTTGGTAAAGCTCCTGTCAAGGCGTTCATCTTAAAAATGGGTGTCTGCAGCCACAGGGGCAGCATTTGCAGGGGAACCTGCAGGGCTTCCGATGGCTCCATGGGAGAGTCTGTGGCAGCAGAGTCTGTCATTTCCTCAGTTTGCTGGGACAAGCAAGACATCTTTGAAAATGCAGACTGGCAGACCTTCAGGAAAGGCTGAATAGTTGGACTAGGACTACTGTTGTAATGTAGCTTAGGATTTTGCGCTCTGCTAGTGTAAGGAAGGCTACTGCGATTAAGTTTGGGAGGGCATAGGAGTGGGCTATGATGAGGTTAATAATGAGGGTGGTTTGGGTTAAGCTAGGAAGAGGATCGGAACCTCTGAGTTAAAGGACTGAAGTCTTTTGCATTTTCCAAGCTCTGCCACGCTAGCTGGTCCTTTTCTTGGACGTGGTGGGGTGTAATAGCCTTTTGTAATTTAGTTGTTTTCATTACTTAAGGCGAAGGCTTGCTTGTGGTATTGGCCTCACTTTTCCTATCCTTTCGTACTGGGAAGAGTTCATCATAGATAGAAACCGACCTGGATTGCGCCAGAACTCAGATCACGTAGGACTGTTAATCGTTGAACAAACAAACCCTTAGTAGCAGCTGCACCACTACGATGTCCTGATCCAACATCGAGGTCGTAAACCTCCTCGTCGATACAGACTCTCGGAGGACATTGTGCTGTTATCCCCGGGGTAGCTTGGTCCATCGATCAATTGTATTGGGTCTGGATGCTATTAGCATGTTGAGGGGTTGCTCTTAGTCTAGAGGTGTGATCTAATTTTTGGAGGTTTTGTTTTGCTCCAAGGTCGCCTCAACCGAAAAACGCAGACCAGAAGCTTATGTGTCAGTGAAGCCAGTAGGTGAGTATGTGTTTTAAGGTGGTTGCTGGTTTTGAAATTCCACAGGGTCTTCTTGTCTTACAGGTTTATCCCTGCTTTTGTAAAGGGAGATCAATTTCACTGATTACTGGTAAGAGACAGTTAAGACCTCGTTTAGCCATTCATACTAGTCTCGATTTGTGGGACAATTGATTCCACTACCTTTGCACGGTAAGGATACCACGGCCGTTGAACGTGAGTCACCGGACAGGCATCACCTTCAAAACTTGTTTTGCATTTGCTGAAGGCTATGCTTTTGGTAAACAGTCGGGCCTTGATGGGTTTGCCTAGTTCCTTTTACAGGTTTTAATCTTTCTTAATGGACGCTCCTCTGTCAGGTTAACAAGATACTTAATACTGTGCTTGTTTGATTTGACGTATATTGGTGGTTTGTTCATAATGTACAGATGTAAGCTTGTGTCATAGAGGGAGGACCCTGGTTACTCATTCTAGCATTATTTCTCCTATTTGAATATAGGTTAGCCTGTTAATGGGGAGGGAGTCATAAGGTTCTTATATTTTTGTAATGTAGAGCTTTAACGCACTCTTTGTTGATGGCTGCTTGAGGGCCCACAATGCAGTTGGAAAACCCAGTATTTATCTGCTCAGAGAGATTGTATTCTTTTTTAAAGGAGCTGTACCTCCTTTAAATGGCCCTTAATTCGCTTCATTAGGGTTTGTAGGTTTTCCTTGGAGAAGAATTAAGAGTCAACTTAGATTCGTTTCACAGGCAACTAGCTATCACCCAGCTCAATTGGCTTTTCACCTCTACTGACAAGTCATCCCACTCTTTTGCCACAGAGACGGGTTCGCTCAATAATAGCTGCTCGTAAGTAGCTCACTTGGGTTTCGGGGTAGCAAACTTAAATTCATTTTGTATTATTTTTCTTGCTAGACCATGATGCAAAAGGTACAAGGGTTGATCTTTGCTGTTTATAGCTTAGTTTTCATTATTATTTCATCTTTCCCTTACGGTACGTGGTCTCTATCGCGCCAATGGTGTCTTTTCTATCACCTATACTGGGAATAGTGAATGCTTTAGTTGGGTGCGGGGGAGTAGCTTTGTTATTCCAGATCATGTCGATTGGGCTAGAGTTTGGCATCAAGACAATCTGGTGTTAGCAGACATTTTTCAGGTGTAAGTTCAATGCTTTTGCTGAAGCTACGTCTTGGTAGCCTAAGTGCACCTTCTGGTACACTGACCTTGTTACAACTTACATCATCTTTGGCTAAGTAGCTTATTAGTTCATTGGGGGGGCGCCTGCGAGGAGGGTGACGGGCAGTATGTAGGTGCCCCAGGGCCAGCTTAAAGAGGGCTCCATTGTCCCACTCTACTGCTAAATCCACCTTCCAGGGGTTATTTCATACCCCTTTGCCGCTATGTTCTAACATAGAAAATGTAACACATTGCTACCTTTCCATAGGCTATACCTTGACCTGTCTTGTTAGCGTGGTGGGGCTATTGAACTCACTGTTGAGCTTTCAGGGGAGGTGGGCTGGTGACAGCAGTATGTAGGCTGTTTTGGCAAGGAATGGTCAGACATATCGTGGATCATTGATTACAGAACAGGCTCCTCTAGGTGGCTTTGGGGCACCGCCAAGTCCTTAGAGTTTTACGCGTTGGTGCTTAAAGCATCAGGAGGATGCTTTAGTAGGTGTAAGCATCAAGATTTAGGGCCAGGCATAGTGGGGTATCTAATCCCAGTTTGGGCCCTGGCTTTCGTGGAGTTCAATTAATCGTTGTTCTAAGATCTTCTTTGATGGGGAGGCCTTTTTGGCATCTTGGGCTTGTGACAACTCAGTTGCTTTTTAACCTTTGCTACTTGGATAGCATGTGACCACTCTTTATGCCGTTATAAAGTTAATTTGGGTCTCCTGTATGACTGCGGTGGCTGGCCCAGGATTTACCAACCCTGGATATGCTATGGCTAAGTCAAGTTTACACTCATTGCATAATATTAACTACTGCTGATTACCCGTGGGGGTGAGGCAATTGCAAGGTATCTTGGGCTACGGTTGTGGTGAGCCTGATGCCCGCTCCTATCTCCCTGATTGAGGTGTTCAGGGCATCTACACTGGAGCGCGGATACTTGCATGTATATACCTAGCAAAAACTAACAGTAAGGTTAGGACTAAGTCTTTTGTCCTTGGGTGCGTGTGGCAGCCATCTTGACATCTTCAGTGTCATGCTTTCTATAAGCTACAAGGACGTGAAATTTGGTGGGTAGCTGGTTGATGGTTTGTCATCATGACTTGTGGTTTGTTTCGGTTTTTGGAGAGGGGCTAGCTTTGGGATTAATATTATGTTTGTTTGGGGGTGGTTAGGGGAGTGTTGATGGTGGCTGGTTATTATTTTTGACAGTAGGGAATATAGAGGAAAGTTAATTGAAAGTGTATTGATGGTAAGTAGTTTGGACAATGTAGGGATATGTGGCTTAGTTATTTGAAAAAAAAAAGTCTAGATAAAAAAACAGATGCATAAAACGGAATTTAAATGTTAATTCCTAGTGAATGATAAAATAATTACTATGTCTGGCAACCATTACACTATCTGTTGTCTAGAGGTAGGTAGCGCGCCCTCCATGAATGGGGTCAAAGTGCATCAGTGCCAAGTTTGCGACAACCTTATCCGTTAGATCATGACATTCTGGGTGTTAGGGGATTCATATGCTTGGCGGTCATGTCATGGACATGTCAAGAGGAAGATAACACCTGCTCTGCACTTGAGGGGCTTATTGAAGAGACGCTAAAAGAAAACAAGTGCAAGAGGTCGGGATGCCGAGGTAATGAAGTTAGGGAGGAGTATTCAACCGACCACTTGTATCTGTGAAGGGCAAGGAGGAAGGAATGAAGCAAGTTATGATCCTGAAGTTACAACCAATAGCGCAAAAGAGCAAGTATAGGAGAGGTATGTGCTTGACGGCAATAAACTAAAGCACATATGATGTTGATAGCTCAGTTCTCGTGAGAAATGCGATCAAAAGATAACCATGTCTGGCTTGGGAGTGCTTGAAGGCTTTTGGCTGAGAATATTACCTAGGAGGTGGGCGAATCCTGTAGACTAGGGGAATTCAAAGGTGTACTGGGACATTCCTCGTTCTCTAGGTTGGGTGTTGCGTACATTAGGTAAGATCCTGGGTCTTTGGGTGACACTTGCGGCTTGGACTTGGGTAGAAATACTTGGGTTGTATGGTACCTGAAGCAAGAATGTGCCTGGTAGGTAGGCTGGACGAATACCATCCGTTTGGGTTTTTGGTGGAAGAGCTTGACGTGTAATGTGGATTATCCTACATTTCATGAACTGTCTGATGGGGCAGAGAGTGCGATGCATTATTATACATACCCTGAAAGCAAGAAGAAAACGTGCTGGGTAGGGGGGGAAGGGGGGGGGGGGGGTAAGGGGATGGGGGAGGGAATGAAGGACGTATTTAGGTGTTCTTATAGTTAAATTTTGTAACGACTGCTTTTCAGGCCGTAAATCTCAGAGAGAGGCCAAGTGGGAATTTATGATAGAATCTGTTCTGTTTTTCGGGCTGAGTTTTGTTCTAGGGGGGTTGGCGGTTGCATTAACCTGTCTCCTTACTATGGGGTGTTGGGGCTGGTCGTAGCAGCGGTTGCAAGGTGCAGATGACTAGTGAGTTTGGGGGTCCCTTTTGTTTCTTTGGTACTTGTTATGGTTTATTTAGGGGGAATGTTGGTAGTGTTTGTGTATTCAGTGTCGCTGGCAGCGGATCCTTATCCGGAGGCTTGGGGTAGCTGGGGTGTTGTTGGTTATGGTTTTGGGATGGGGTTGGTTGTCATGGTGGAGCTTGTTATAGGGGGTGTGTTGGGGTTGTTGATGGACGAGGGGATGGTGAATAGTGGGGATTTGTTGTCGGTCCGGTTGGATTTCAGTGGGGTAGCTGTGTTGTATTCAGAGGGGGTGGGATTGCTTTTGATTGGGGGGTGAAGGTTGTTGTTGACTTTGTTTAGGATGTTGGAGCTTGTGCAGGGGTTGTCTCGGGGGGCGATTCGAGCTCTTTAGCAGTAGGGTCAGGAAGTAGTTTAGTGAAAAATGCCAGGTTTGGGAATTGGAGCAGAGGGTTTGAGTCCTTTCTTCCTGAGGTGTGTGGTGGGGTAACTCTAAAGAAGGGGTTTAGTCTTCAATCTTTGGCTTACAAGACCAATGTTTTTATAAACTATTAGAGTTAATTAAAGTTTAAGTAGCTTGTTTTCTAGGGCGGCCGCAAGGGGGAACAGAACTAGAATGATTGTGAAGTATGTGAATGAGGCTAGTTGGCCGTTGATGATGAAGGGGTGTTCTACTGGCTGGCTGCCTACTCAGGTTAGGATGAGGACATTGGCGACTAGGGTTCAGAATAGGGTTTGTGATAGGGGACGGAAGGGTATTGATCATAGTTTTGATGTATGTAGTAGTGGGGTGAGGAACAGGATGAGGATTGAGGCAGCTAGAGCTACTACACCTCCTAGTTTGTTTGGGATGGATCGGAGGATGGCGTAAGCAAATAGGAAAGATCACTCGGGTTTGATGTGAGGAGGGGTGACTAGTGGGTTGGCTGGGGTGAAGTTTTCTGGGTCACCTAGGAGGCTGAGGGAGAATAGGGCTAGTGAGACAAGTAGGGAGAGCATTAGTACGAATCCTAGGATGTCTTTGATGGTGTAGTATGGGTGGAAGGGGATCTTGTCACAGTCTGAGGGAATGCCTAGCAGGTTGTTTGAGCCTGTTTTGTGGAGGAAGGTGAGATGGACAAGAGTAAGGCCTACGATGACGAAGGCAAGGAGGAAGTGGAGAGAAAGAATCGGGTCAGTGCAGGGTTGTCAACAGAGAACCCGCCTCAGGCTCACTTGACTAGTGTTTGCCCGATGTAAGGGATGGCAGAGAATAGGTTTGTGATTACTGCAGCTCCTAAGAATGATATTTGGCCTCACGGTAGGACATATCCTACAAAAGCAGTTGCTATGAGGGTTAGGAGGAGGATGACTCCAATGTTTCAGGTTTCTTTGTTTAGGTATGTGTCGACGGAAGGAGACCAGGACATCAATTAGATCATCACAGGCCCGATTTTATTGATTAGTACAGCAGGGTAAATACAGTTCATAATGAGCTTCATACATATTGCAAAAGTTGAGCTCAGGATTGGTTAGTTACATATCAGCAACTACGCCTACTTCTGCATTCTTATGGTCATACTTTTGATACTTTCTACATATTCTCAGGAAGAATCTCTCTTCCCTATCCTCATGTTGCGGCAAGGGCAGCCTGTCCGTGCCTGTCATTGGTCACCGACTGCTGACTTCTCCTTTCAGCTTACTGACTGCTGACTTCCCTCTCTCAGCTTAACCAGCGGCATTATGTCAGCATGGCCTTTCTCAGCTAACCAACTATTAATAATATCCTCCACAGGTATAAGCCGTAGTAGAGTCCTCGGCCGATGCGTAGGTAGATGCAGATGAAGAAGAAGGAGGCTCCGTTTGTGTGGAGGTTGCGGATGAGTAAGCCGAATTGTACGTCTCGGCATATGTGAGCGACAGAGGAGAAGGCTAGATTGGTTATTAATAATATCCTCCACATTTCCCCCGTTTTCTTCTTGAGCAAGAAGACTAGTGTGCCAGGTTTTTGCTATTGTACGGCTGACCATGTTTTGAATACAGTTAAAGATACAAGGCAAAATAAGCAAAAACAGTAAAATTACACCCCGAAGTCCTATGGCATAGATCACAATGTTCCTCAGCCATGGCCCAAGTCCTAAGCTTTTAAGCCATTCACCAATTCCTAATCCTTCTTCTTCCTTGAGACTGTGAAGTCCCTGTTGCAGTTCTTTTATCTTAGTGGGAATGGACACCGAATGATCAGACAAATTCATGCAACACATTCCCTCAAACTCTTCACATCCATGCCCTTGTGCTAAGAGCAAAAAATCTACAGCAGCTCTATTCTGCAAAACAGCATGGTTAACACTCTGCACATCTGCGGTTAGCATGTCTAGAATTTGTGATGTCTTGTTTAGCTCATCCTTTGCCCAGCACCCTAATTGCTTTGCTAAATTCATAGCTTTATTGGCAGATCCTCCTGGCAAGATAGTTGAAACTACCACTTGTTTGAATGTACCCCAAAACTGTGGATCTCCTATCTGGCTGCAGTCTAAGTCATGTATGCTACGTCTCTTCCTGTTTGAATTTAGACTCAGCTGCATTAGCAAGGATACGTTAGGGTGAAACAATGACAATTTCCCCAAATGACAGGATCCACCCTGTGGTTTGGCTGGTATACCATTCCACGCCCTGTCTCCACAAATCAAAAATATTCCTATGGGTAATTTCATTGGTGCGGTGATATTTGTGCCGTTACATTGACTGTAATGCTGCGGAGAGAATTTACTCACATTCAGGGATCAATCTAGGGTGGCCCATGTTTCTTTAGGTTGGTTTAAATTCTGAGCATCCGAAAATTTGAAGCTAAACCATCCGCCAGCTGTCGTGTTAGACATACTGGCGTTTGTACTTCCAAAAAGATCCAATTCCTCAGGAGGAGAATGCAAAGAAGTGTTAAGTGATTGGATTAGTAAGCATTGGCGATAACCATCACTCTGACTTGCAGTATACCCTTGTTGTACTGGCAGTGTGATGTTTGACATGTTAGACATACATAAGGTTTGATTGTTTATCAAACTGCAAAATTCTCCAGGAGACCACAGCGGAAGTCCCACCAGGCATGTTCGAAATGGGTTAGTGACTCCTCCAAGACTAAGACAAAGCGATGATTGGTTAGTTTGATTAGCAAGTGTCACCCATAAATTTTCTCTTGTTTGACTAAAGTGTGTTATTCCTACTGCTTCACTTGCTACAGCATTGAGCAGTATAACAAGAACAAACCTCATTTTTCTTTCTGCTTGCTTTGTTTTTCCTTTCTTCGTTGTCTTTTCCCTGGTTTGCTAGATTGTCTATTGTAAGGCTGAGTCAGTTTTTGAATATACTGATCTAACTCTAAATCAGCATCCTTGCTTACAGGTATAGCATGAGCTAAGTTTGAAGGCTCACTGATATCCTTACTCAGATGAAATCGTTCCCTTTTTTGCCTTCCTTTTCTTATCTATCTTCAATCTTGCTGCTCCTAATTTTACTGGTCCTGCCACTTGCAAACTCAATTTTTGCAACTTTTCAATGCAGCAATCTAGTGCTCTATCAGGATTCCTCTTGAAGGGTCCTACAATTGAATGCTGTGTTAAAGGTACTAATTTCCTACACCTTATAGAAACTATGCGTGATTTACTTTGAACCTTAATTCTATTCACAATACATTGTACCTCCCATCGATAATAAGCAAGAATTTTCTGTTCAGGAGACTCATAAAGATTTAAAGCTATATATGCATTTTGCCCTGTTTGTCTCCTTAATTCATCTTGCCAGCTTTTACCCCACGTGTACTCGTGCTCACAAGTGTGACACCACAAATCCCACAATAATGATTGTTCTATCCAAAAAGTTCTATCACAACCCCCACAACGTAGGGCTATCCAAGCAGCACAATGTGGATTGTGACAGTCAAGGCAATGTTCTTTCGCTGGATTTGTTAAACGAAAGGTTGATAATGAGTCAATAAAACCAATCAGCTCCTGGGCTGTCCGGTAGTGATGTGTCAGTGCTCTGTCCACCGCTTTCGAGTACCCCTTCAATTGTAACAGTAGTGGTTGTAGGACTAGAAGCAGTTTTTTCCCCAGTCGCTCCTTGTCCTTCTCCGTAAGGCGATCCACCAGATGCTGCATCAAAAACAGGTTTAGTCCACTTAGCAGGAACCCACAAAGGCCCTGTAGGTGAGGAAACACAAAGATACCCCCAACCCCAGTATAACACTTTTGCAGGTTTTTCCCATAATCCTGTACTCGGGTTCTTATACTTGACCCAGACCTCTGTTTCCTTAGTAGTTTCCTGACTTGACCTCGGGTGATGTTTAATTGCGGGGGGGGTATCGTCTTCCCCAAAAATACATAAATGGTTAATCACATACAGAACCTTAGCCAAACATGCTTGTGGATCTCTCAAATCTTGATGTTTTTCAATATACTGCTTAAGGGTGCCGTTTGCTCTTTCCACTATTGCCTGTCCAGTAAGGGAGTATGGAATACCTGTCACATGCTTAACAGACCACTGATTCAAAAATTTCTAGCACTTACTAGGACTCTAGCACTTACATAAGCTGGACCATTATCCATTTTGATACTCTTTGGTACTCCCATAACAGCGACGCAACTTAATAGGTGTCTGGTAACGTATAAAGCTTTCTCTCCTGCCTGAGCCGTAGCCCATATGTAATGACTATATGTATCTATAGTGACGTGCACATGCTTGACTTTACCAAATCTAGCTATGTGTGTAACATCCATTTGCCATTTCTCATTTATTTCTAAACCTCGAGGATTAACCCCGATGCCTAGACCTATTCCACCATTATGATAACTACATGTTGGACATGCTCTAACAATGGCCTTAGCTTCTGACAAACTCAGCTCAAAGTGTTTTGCTAATCCTCTTGCATTTTGATGATACCTACTATGTGCTTCTCTGGCCAATGTATGCTTATCAATAGGACAAGAATTATCAATGGGTAGGGTAACCAATTTATCTGCACGTTCATTCCCTTCTCCTAAACCTTCAGACCATTTATGACTCCTAATATGAATCACAGAATACGCTGCTTTTCTCTCCCGTAAAGCTTTCCTTAACTGTATCAGTAACTCATACAATCATTTATTATTCACTTCCTTAATTGCCGCTTCCTCTATCCGTCTGACTACTCCTGTGACATACATAGAGTCTGTGACCACATTTAAAGGTTCCTGTAAGTTGGACACTGCCCATACTACTGCTAACAATTCCAGAGTTTGTAAGCTATCTGCAAGGTCTGCTGTGAGGAGTTGATGCTTCCATTGTCCTTTTTCTTGCCAGGTGACAGCAGCACGCCTTGATTTCTTTCCTGCATCTGTAAAAGCTGTAATAGCTCCTTCTATGGGTTATTTTTCTCTCAAAGGTCGAGTGATCCAGTTCCATTCTGTCATCCATTGCAAAACTCTAGGCACTAATTTGCTAGTCTCTACTTTAGCAAATGATATCAATAATGCTTCCTGTAAATCCTTCGAATTAATCAAGTACCAGTCCAAGGTTTCTTCTTCCATAGGCAATCTAATGCTAGCAGGTTCTCTACCATCCACTTCAAGAATTCTGAGACGCCCCTTTTTAATTAATGCAGCCAATTGTTCAATTTTTGAAGATATTGTTTTCTTATGCTGTAGTGGTGGTGACAACCATTCCAACACCCGTATCTCCCCCGTTTTCTTTTGTAGTTGAGAGAGAGCACCAGGCAAATGGCAAGGGCTATTCCAAATAGTAAGGTCAATGGGATGATCAAGTTGTCGACAAGACACATACCCTTGCTGTACACAATTACTAATTTGCTGCAAAGCAAGATGATGCTCCTTTGTCAGGTGTACAGGAGTAGTAGGGTCAACGCCCTTTAACAAAGGCCAAAGGGTTTCTAATAAATGATTTGGTATTCCCACAATGGGCTTCAGCCACTGTAAGTCTCCCAGCAACTTCTGTGCATCGTGTAGAGTCTTAATGTCCAATTGTAATTCAAATTTTTGAGGTATTACTATCTGATCCGTCAAAGTCCATCCCAAATATTTCCAGGGCCTTGTAGTTTGAATTTTCTCTGTAGCAATAACAAGTGAATATGCAGCAAGAGTATTTTTAATGCTGTTAATCTGTAAAGAGGAGAATGGCTGTTGCTGTGCAAACAAAATATCGTCCATGTAATGATATATTATAGTTGCTGGCCATTTGCGACGTAGTGGCTATAATGCAGCATCAACATAAAGCTGATATAAAGTGGGGAAGTTGCACATGCCTTGCGGAAGAGACGTCCATTCAAATCTTTTATCCGGTTCTCCACAATTTATTGCTGGTAAAGTAAAAGCAAACCTCTTCATATCATCAGGATGCAGCCCAATAGTGAAAAAACAATTCTTTAGGTCAATAATTAAAAGTGGCCAGTGTTCTGGAATCATAGCTGGATTTGGAAGACCAGGCTGTAAGGCCCCCATTGGTTCCATCTGGTCATTTACAGCCCTCAAATCATGTATCAAACGATATTTCCCTGATTTCTTTTTGATTACAAAAATAGGTGTATTCCAAGGGCTCGTGGATAGTCGTAGGTGTCCCTTTGTATATTGTTCCTTTACCAATTCATGGGCATGCATAAGACTCTCCCCTTTTAATGGCCATTGCTTAACCATCACCGGTGTATCCGTTTTCCAGGTGAGTGGAATGGGGAAAGTCCAAGCAATGGCAATTACCCCAAAGGGTGCTGATTAGTTAACACCACTCCCAATTGTGTTAAAATGTCCCTTCCAATTAAACAGGAAACTGTAGGAGGCAGTTGAACAATTGAAAACACAGCAGATACTTGTCGATTCTCAATGCACACAGACAAAAGCGGCGATCTGCTTGCCAATGTAAATCCTCCTACTCCTGTGAGCATGTTTGATGATGGAAATAGAGGCCAATGTTGTGGCCACGCTTCTGGAGAAATGATGCTGGTATCTGCTCCTGTATCCAAAAATCCATAAAGGGTTATGCTTTGATGCCCATAAGTAATTAAAACCTTTTGCTTTGATCTATTTTGTAAATCCACAGTCAAAAGTGTAACGCCAGTAGAGCCAAAACCTTTTTCATTCCGTGTTTGCCCAGTAAATGATTGTATTCCCGATGTCATTTGTGATAGTGGTACCAATTGTGTGATGCGTTGTCCTTTTGTAATTTTAATCGGAGGATAAAGGGTGTAAACCAGGTGAGATGGACGAGAGTAAGGCCTACGATGACGAAGGCAAGGAGGAAGTGGAGAGAAAGAATCGGGTCAGTGCAGGGTTGTCAACAGAGAACCCGCCTCAGGCTCACTTGACTAGTGTTTGCCCGATGTAAGGGATGGCAGAGAATAGGTTTGTGATTACTGCAGCTCCTAAGAATGATATTTGGCCTCACGGTAGGACATATCCTACAAAAGCAGTTGCTATGAGGGTTAGGAGGAGGATGACTCCAATGTTTCAGGTTTCTTTGTTTAGGTATGTGTCGACGGAAGGAGACCAGGACATCAATTAGATCATCACAGGCCCGATTTTATTGATTAGTACAGCAGGGTAAATACAGTTCATAATGAGCTTCATACATATTGCAAAAGTTGAGCTCAGGATTGGTTAGTTACATATCAGCAACTACGCCTACTTCTGCATTCTTATGGTTATACTTTTGATACTTTCTACATATTCTCAGGAAGAATCTCTCTTCCCTATCCTCATGTTGCGGCAAGGGCAGTCTGTCCGTGCCTGTCATTGGACACCGACTGCTGACTTCTCCTTTCAGCTTACTGACTGCTGACTTCCCTCTCTCAGCTTAACCAGCAGCATTATGTCAGCATGGCCTTTCTCAGCTAACCAACTATTAATAATATCCTCCACAGGTATAAGCCGTAGTAGAGTCCTCGGCCGATGCGTAAGGTAGATGCAGATGAAGAAGAAGGAGGCTCCGTTTGTGTGGAGGTTGCGGATGAGTCAGCCGAATTGTATGTCTCGGCATATGTGAGCGACAGAGGAGAAGGCTAGATTGGTATCTGCTGTGTAGTACATAGCTAGCAGAAGACCTGTGACGATTTGAGTAATTAAGCAAACGCCTACTAGATACCCAAAGTTTCATCATGTTGAGATGTTTGATGGCACTGGGAGGTCGATTAGGGCGTTGTTGATGATTTTGAGGATTTGGTGGTTTTTACAAAGGTTGAGGGCCATTGGTTATTTCTGTATGTGGATATGAGGATGATGAGAATGGATAAGGCGAATGATCCTAAGTAAGCTTTGATTAGGCCTGAGTGGAGGGTGGTGGCAGTTTTGGTTGCTATTAGTTGCAGGCTGGCTAGCCCCTCTGGACCTAGTATTTTGTATCAGGAGAGGTCAGTTAGGTGGGATGCGATGTTTTCTCCTCCTTTGAGGAAGTTGGTTATACTTAGGCAGTGGGTTAAGGGGTTAAAGTATCCTAGGGATGTTGAGAAGTTTTAGAAGGGAGCTTGTTTTGTGAGGATGAGTGTTTGGTCTATTTTTGAAATTTCTAGAACTAAAGCAATGCCTAGGGCTGTTACAATTAGGGAGGTTATTTTAATAGAGGGTGGCATGGTTATTGGAGGGGTTTTTGTGGGGATGATGAATGAGGTGATGAGGAATCCTGCCAGGATGCTTCCCAGCACAAGGCGAGTGACAGGGGAAGTTACTGCGGGGTTGTTTTCACTTACTGGGGTCAAAGGCGGAATTCAAACAAAGCCGGTCTGTACTAGTACGGTTATGCGGATTGTGTGTACCGTGGTGAATGATGTGGCTAGAAGGGTTAGGAGTAGGGCTCAAGTGTTTGAGGAGGATGTGTTTAGGCTTTCAATTATTTGGTCTTTTGAGTAGAATCCTGCTAGGAACGATGTTCCTGTTAGGGCGAGGTTGCCGATGGTAAGGCATGCAGTGGTTGTGGAGAGTATTTTTTGGAGTCCTCCTATTTTTCACATGTCCTGTTCTCCATTTAAGCTGTGAATGATGGAGCCTGAGCATAGGAAGAGCATGGCTTTGAAGAATGTGTGAGTTGAGATGTGGAGGAAGGCTAGTTCGGGTAGGTTTAGTTCAATTGTGACTATTATTAGTCCTAGTTGGCTTGAAGTGGAGAAGGCAATGATTTTTTTAATGTTGTTTTGGGTGAGGGCGCACATGGCTCCAAATAGTGAGGATAAAGCTCCTAGGCAGAGGCACAGGGTTTGGGTGGTTTGGTTATTATTGAATAGAGGGTGGGTTCGGATAAGTAGGAAAATTCCAGCAACTACTATTGTGCTGGAGTGGAGTAGGGCGGATACGGGCGTTGGCCCTTCTATTGCAGCTGGGAGTCATGGCTGGAGGCCGAATTGAGCGGATTTTCTGGTTGCAGCTAGGATGAGACCTAGTAGAGGTAGTGTAGGAGATTGGGATGGGGTAGGAAGTTGTTGGATTTCTCAGGTGTTTGTGGTGGAGCCTAGTTGTGCTATGCAAAGGATAAGTCTGATGTCTCTGATTCAGTTGTAAAGTACGACTTGGAGGGCGGCGGTGTCGGCCTCTGCTCGGCCGTGTCATCAGCTGATTAGTAGGAAGGTTATGATTCCAACTCCTTCTCAGGAAATCAACAGGACAAATAGGTTGTTGGCAATGATTAGGATGAGTATGGTGATTAGGAAGAATAGTAGGTAGTTGTTCCCAGAATTCAGGGAAGATTCTTTCCTTCTACAGTTTCTCCTGAAATAATCTGACTGTCTACCTTGACCCTTGACTGAGTGCTAAAATAGTGATCTTCCCATTGCAATGAAATGCAAACTCCAAAGCAGTGAGTGTCTGCTCAAGAACCATGGAGATGCTGCTGTGCTGTTTCACAACAGAAATGCCAGAGCTCAGAGGGATTTTGGGGAAGATTTTCTGGGCAACAGTTTCCAGCAAGTTTAGAAGAATTGGTGCATGCAACTGATTTTTTTTAAAAAGTACCTGAAGGAGAGGATTTTAGAAGCATTTTTATGGTTTTGGTAGAACAGTAGCATTGAGTGTTAAAGAAGAACCTGCATTTTCTTGGTTATGTTTTTAGTCATTTACTGGCAAAACAGGCCAAATTGTAGGCACAACCAAGAACATTGTCCTGATCTCTTGCTGGCTGTGTGAATGAAACGTGTCTCCTGGAGGGAAGTTGGCAAACAGGAAATCAGCTTGTTTGGGTTTACTTGTTCTGTGGGATTCAACAGCCCAGGCAGTTTTCTCACAGCATCTGACTCATTTCCCGTGCCCACTACAGGTCACCTCAGGCGTGTATTCAGCGGTGCTGATTCTGAGCTGAGTGAGAAAGGGACATTTCATGTTCCTGGTGTTTAAGAATTCTAGAGCTAGCTGTCACCTTGGCCAGTAGCAGTAGAGGACCGGCTAGGGAGACCGAAAGAAAATCCATTTTGATGCCTTCAACAAAGGTAACAAAGGCGTAAGTGGATAGTTCCTAGTTTCCCTCTCAGAGTCCTGAAGAACTACAAACTCAGTTTTGCAGAGAAAATGTCACTTGCGGACAGCAGCCAGAGGAGAACACTGAACTAAGAGCAACATCCCAGAGAGTAGAATTAGCCCAGTTCAATTTAGTCAGAGAGACTGAGAATTCTATTCCTGTCAATTTAGTGACATCTTAGAAGATGCAGTTGTGGAACAAGAAGGCCATCTTGAAAAGGTGGATGCTGTATTTGAAGTCAAACAGGCAACTTTTTGCCTGGAGAGCTGCGTGGGCCAAAAGGAGCCAGGGGTGGTGGCCTTGAGTAGCTGAAGATGAGACAGCGTGTGGCCAGGTGGCCAAGAAAGCCAAGGGCATGGTGGCCTGAGTCAGCAGCAGTGGGGCAGCAGGAGCAGGGCAGTGAGTGTGGCCCTGTGCTGGGCAGCGCCACGGCCACAGCTGAGGTCATTCTTGGAGTTCCTCTTGGATCCCATGAACAACAGGCTTCGGCCCACAAGGAGAATTTGTGCTGCTTTGTGACAGAGGAGAACTTCCCAGGCTCTTTTGCATTTGCTGTAGGGAAGATTGGTTATTGCTTGGTATAAATTCACAGACCAATACAGAGCGTTTGCTTTGTCTTGTCGGGGCATGGTTGCCACCTCGTCATAGTGACATCAGAAGGTTGCCTTGGTGCATGGAAGGCCTGAGTGTCAGAGCAGCCCTAGGCCTTGCCCAGTGCAGGAGGAACCTCGTGTATGAGTCATTTTTCGGTGGGCACTTGCACACTTTCAAACGCCTTGTTTTTTCTGGTGTTGCAGCACAGCCTGCAAACTTGCAGAGCAGTGCTATAATGATTCACCATCTTGCTCCTGCGCTTTTTGCTGTATATGGTGTTTCCTTTTCAATCTACTATTTGACTCTTTTTTCACATAAGTAGAGACAAGATAAGAAGAGCAAGAGCCGTTTTTCCCCTGACTCTCTCTGTTATTGCAGAAGAAGCCAAAGAGGAGCAAAATGAGGTGGATGACAACAACCCTCCAACGTTGTTCTCACCGCCCTATTCCAGACCTGTAAGTGCCAGTTGTGTGTGGTGCTGTCTTTAGTGCAAGGCAGAGCTGCAAGTTTTGGAGCAGCCAGTACTTTGCTGTTGCAGGCTGAGGATGCTGGGTGCTGGAGTCCTGCCAGGAGCTAGGGATTTCCTCTAGGCAGTGACCGCAGAACTTGGCCTTTGACCTGTCCTGTTGGGGCAGTGCAGAGCTGGGGGCTCCGGCTGTGCTTCTGGCTGCTTGGTTCAGGGAAGCTCCATCTCTGGACTTGTGTGGGGTCATGTCCAAGGGCACATGTGGTAGTGCTGGAGGTCAAAAGGCTTTCTTGGTTTCTTTTCCCTTTTTGGAAAGGTGTCTTTGGCTTGTGCAAGTGTTCTGCAGTTTTCTTGAGTTGTTCTTCACTTGTAGAGTCACTGCTGACTCAATTGACTTTTGGCTTTTGAGAAGCTGCAAACAGCAGACGGGGAAAGTTTCTGCTGATCCATTTTGCACTGAAGTCTGCAACTTTGGCAAGTGCCTTGGAGCCCAGAGTGGGGGTGAAGCTGCAAGTCTTTGACTGCTGTCTTATGTTGCTCAGAAAAGGAAGGCCATCTTGAAATGGTGCCTGCTGTATCTGAAGTGAAATAGGCAATTTTGTGGCTGGGGAGCTGCATAGGCCAAAACAAGCCAGGGTTGCTGCAGGTCTTGAGCAGCTGAAGATAAGGCAGCGTGTGGCCAGGTGGCCAAGAAGGCCAAGGGCATGGTGGCCTGTGTCAGCAGCAGTGGGGCAGCAGGAGCAGGGCAGTGAGCGTGGCCCTGTGCTGGGCAGCGCCGCGGCCACAGCTGGAGTGCTGTGTGCAGTTGTGGGCCCCTGGGAAGCAGAGAGTCATGGAGGGGCTGCAGCGTGTGCACAGAAGGACAGGGGAGCTGGGCAAGGGGGTGGATCACAAGGCCAGTGAGGAGGCGCAGAAGAAGCTTATGCTTGGACATGAGGAGCCTCATGAGGGACCTTCAGCATTTCCCCAGTGCATCCAAATATTTGAGCTGCTTTTGGAAGCAACTTCTCCCCCTTTTTTTCCTTAGTAGTTTCTTTTTGTTTGTTTGCTGGGAGGAAGAGGCTTTTTCATTTTCTTTTTCTCCCAACTAAAGTTGTTTTCATCATTTTTTTCTGCCCTTTTATAGCACTGGGACTGAGTCTGCTAGAATTTTAATTTCCAATGTATCACTTCTGGAGAATGCAGTAGTTTTGCATGAGAACACATCATTCTGTGCAGGGACCTTGGTGCAGAAGGAGCTGTTGTGGTTCCGGCATGGCCTCACACATCACTTTGAGCTTAGTAGTGACCGTGCCTTTTTGCAGCCCAGGGAATCAGTGTGTGTTGTTTGGGAATTGAGCAGCAGGTCAATGCCCTTGCATTCCAGCTGCTCCTCAGAGATTACAGGAGCTGGAGGGAGATGGGCTTTATTTCTCATTCCAGCCACTTTAGCACCACCAGTGTGGTTGAGTCCAAGAGAAGAACTTGCCCGAGCACAGATGCACAAAGAGTGCAATTCCCAGTGCAATGCTCTGGGTCTGATCCCTTTCCGTAAGGACCTACACGCTCCAGATTCCCCAGGCGTGTGCTTTTTTGAAGCAACAGGAGAGCAGTCTCAGGATTGTAATTGAGCAGGGCACTGGCTACCAAGTTCTGATGTCTGTAGCAACACAGAGGGGACAGTAAAGAGAGATTTCAGTAACGCAATCTGTCAATCTCTCTCTCTCTCTCTCTCTCTCTATCTATCTATGTAACATTTGCATAATTGAATCTTCCTGGCTCTGGTCCGAGGCAGTTGGAGGTGCAAAGCTCACCTAAAACATCCCTTTCTGGCTAGGATTAGACACATATTCCCTCGACTGATTCTGAGCAGGCAGAGATGTTTCCCCCTCCAGATATGATGGTTTTCCCTTTAGAGTTGTTTCCCTCCTCTGGCCTCTTCTGCCCTGAAGTCTCCAATTAATTCTTTCAATTTCTGCCTGTCCTAGAGAGGTGCAACAATTCCATGTTTAGGTGGTGTTTGGTGACTCTGGTCATACATGCATTACGTGACACGTGGTTTCCTTCACTGGCATCCCCAGGGCTGTGTAAGTGCATTCGTTCATGGGGCCTTAGGAGAGTCTCTTTCCCTCAGCAGCAGCAGCAGCAGCAGCAGCAGCAGCAGGGAGCGGTGGAGGGTCAGGACGAGGAGGAGGTGCCTGCCCTGGCCCTTTGCTCCCAGGCCCCAGGCCGGGAGGGCTCTGGCTGCAGCAGGGCGCTCTTCGGGCAGCCCCTGGCAGCCTCTGCACGGAGCACAGCGCGCTGCCCCGTCCTGCTTGTGCCACTTTTTTTCAACAATACCCTAGCTCCTCTTCACAAGGAAAAAACTCCAGCAATGTAAAAAGAGCTAATTCAAGTACAGTTCTATCTGCCTTTGTATTGTAGTTCAGGGCATGTATTTTTTTGTCTAGAATTTCATGATTTTTATGAAAACATGCATTCATATCTGCACATTTTTGTGGTTTTAATTATTCATATACCAAAACACTCCTTTTTAAACTCTTGATTTATTGCAGTTGATAATTCTGACGTTGTATATTTTAAAATGTCATACAACAACACCCTTTGGGTAGTTTTTCTCACACTTTAAAAAAAACCCTGTAAGTAATTTTAGTCTCTGTCTCTCCAAGTTGGTTCATACTGGCCTGTTTTAAATCAGGGCTATAATACTTTTAGAGGCTTGAGAGAGGTCCAATGAAATGCACACCAGTGATTCCTCTTCTGCAATGTCCTGGCCCTGCCAGAAAGCCTCTTTTCACTTTTTTTTTCTCTCATTAGCTCAACTGCAAACACACGTTTAGTTGCAAACTTACACAAGATGAGCAAAATGAAAATGATGTGAGGGGCCTTTGGGAGCTCCTTGCTGATCTTTCTGCTTCTTCAGCTGTGCAAGGCTCTGATCCAGGCAAAGCGATTGCACTTAGTGCTACACAACCATTTGTCTGGAACTCTGCTGATTTCTAGGGACAGCTGGAGGCCTCAATCTCCCTAGGATGTTTTGGCTGAGCCAAGCTTTGCTGGGTTTTGGCTGCAAATACCATTGCCCTTGCTGTCTTATATCCACAAGTACCATGGCTGGGCAAAAACTGCCACGTGGGCCATCTTCCAAAGGCACTTTGGTCTGGAGTTTGTGACTGAATGAGAGCCTCATCCACTGCCAAACCACATGAAAAAAAACATGAAACACAACTTCCCATCCTTAACAAACAACTGACAATTCAGAAGTGGATCTAGAGCATCGGAATGAAAAGGAAGGCAATCTTCCAATGGAGTTGTGCTTTCGGGAGTTTTTCTTCTGACTCCCACTCACAGCTGGCACTGGAAAAAGACACGTCTCTGCAAGTGTCAGTATCTTCTGTCTGCCATCAGTTGTTTTGCTGCAACAATCAGAACAGGCAACAGGCTGGAGAGAGGCTCAGCTGATGCTAGCAACAGGAGCTGCCCCAAGGAGAAAAAAGAAATGAACTTTTACCTCCCAAACCCAGAGGCTCAAGCAGTATTCCTCTGGTTCCCAGAAATACAAAGAAATAGGGCTGAGAAGACCCTCTGCAGCTATGTGTTCATGCACAAGACTTTGCTGATGCCATTTGCGTTTTGCCTTTTTTTCTTTTCTATCTTTTCTGTATTCCTTGCACATCAATTTAGAGCTCTGTAGGCTACTCTATATGTGACTACTTTTCCCAGTCCATTTCCATGGCCTTTGCCTAAGTAGAAAGACAAACTTCCAGAGCTCCAAGCGCCGGCGGGTAGAAGGCCCCAGTGTTATCTTGGTTCTTCCTGGGACAGACCCCTCTGGGGAGATGGTGGACTCACCATCCCTACAAGCCTTTAAAAGAAGACTGGATGTGGCACTCGGGGCCATGCTTTAGTTCACGTGTTAGGCCATGGGTTGGACTCGATGGTCTTGAAAGTATCTGTCTTCCAAGCCAGGGATTCTGTGATTTTGTGACTGAGGCAGCTTTTCCTGCAGCCCTGGAAAGGGCTGCAGGGGCACTTGGCCAAGGACCGGGATCAGGGCTCATGGAAAAGAAGCGAAGGGCTCAAGGCGAAGGCCGAGAGGGCAGAGCTGCCACAGCGCGGCTCAGAGAGAGCCTCATGTCCTCCTCCTCAACCTGCGCCCTCTGCGCTGCCCTTTGCGGCGCCGGCGGCTCCTCTCGTTGCGGGGCTCCAGGGCGTGCTGGGGACCGGGCCCCTCGTCTCCGAGAAGCGCCGGAGCCTCGGAGGCGAGCGGCAGCTATTGTGACCGGCAGGGGAGAGCTGTGGCTGCGGCCCTGGGCACGGCGAGCTGCCGCTATGGCCGGCTCCTGCCGCGGCTCCTGACTCTGCTCCGGCCTCTGCTCCTGCCCTGTGCGCACAGACACGGCCGAGGGCTGCCCGGCAGCTCCCTGCCGCTCCGCAGCGGGCCCGGCCGGGCTGCTGCTCTCTGCGGCCTCTGCCCGCCGCTGCCAGCCCCGCCGCGCTCCCGCCGGCCTCTGCCGCAGCCGGACCCACACGGGGAGGCAGCACATTGTGGCCAGCTCGGAAAAGCCCTGCCCGCAAACCGCCCGCCGCAGCCTCGGCCTCAGGGCACAGGCTGCCGGCGTCCTCGCAGCTGCGAGCCGGCCCGGGCCGCCTGCCGGCCTCGGCCACAGCTCCCGCCTGTGTCTCCATGGCCGCGGCTGCTCGGCACAGCGGGCTGAGCACAGCCAGTGCCAGCAGCAGCTCCTCACGGGCCCAGGCTCCGGGCGCTCCGAGCCCGCCCTCCCCCGAATCCCAGCCCTGAGGGGCTTGGCGTCCCAATGCATCCCCTGGGGACAGCAGGGTCGGCCGCTGAGCTCAGCCCAAGATGACACCACCAAGTGAACAATGGAAAATACACCAAATCCTCATCAGAGACAAGAGAAAACTCCCATGGTGCCTGACAGCCTGAAGCAACTGCCAATTACAGATCATTCCATCCATGTGGTAAAAGAGACTTTTGCGTTAAAGCAAAACAGTTATTAAAAAGGAGGACAGGAACAAACAACAAAGTTATTTGGACTCATGCTTCTTGTCTCTGTTAGAAAGGCCAAGAAATGCAATCCTTGCTCTTCTGACACAGCTCTCTCTGTTCATGGTGTGGGACAGCGAGTGCTGATGATATGCAGGACCTAATGCAAGGGACAGGGAGGAGGATGCAGCAGGCACAGTGCCAAGCTGACAGAGGGACGATCTCTGGCAGTGGCACTGAAGGAGAAGAGTTTGCAGGCAGCACAGAAAATGGCTCTTTTTTCCCCCTCTTCTTTCAGTGTTGCTAAGAATGTAGCCTGGAGCAAGCTGGGAACACCAGAGCATGGAGCCCTTTCCAGGCAGGGCTGCATCTGCTGAAGGGGCACAGGGAGCTCAGCAAGAATCACACACAAACCAGCAGGGGACTGAGGAGCCCCTCTGGTGGCAGTGAGCAGCCTCGGGCTCTGCTTACTGCTGCTGCCATTTTCTATTGAACCATCTCCAAGGACTTCTGTTGTGCTCTGTATTTCTAAGTGGTTTCCCCCTTGTTTTTTTTTTTTTTGTTTGTCTCCTGCACCTTGATTTCTCCAAATTTTCCTATCCTGTCAGCAGCAGCCCCTGTCCAGAACTGGCTCTAAAATATCATCAAAGCAGCTAAGAACAACAACGGATGGTATCCTGTGGCTCAGGAATTCGTATGCCAGAGCCCTGCTTGTGCATTATGCTTTGTCAGGACCTCCTTTTCTGTGCAAAAACTAGTGAGCAGTGCAGTTTTTTTGCCTAAGAGCTCCTGAGAAGCAAATGTTGTGCTAGGTTTCTCAGAGTGTATCCGTTAAATTCGTTACTGGCAAACAGAAAGTAAGGCCAGGGTAGCAGAGCACCTGGGAGCTGGTCACTCCCTGCAAAGGGCTGGTGTATGATGTGAGAACACCACGTTGCAGGATGGGCGAGCAGGGTAAATGTGCTCAAGGTGCTGCAGGTGAGGTTTGGGCTCACTTACAGGGCAGTCAAGGGTGGTGAGCACTGCAAGATCCAGCTGCAGTCCCCATCCGCATCCCTTTCAGTGCTGGCTTTAGTGTGTCTGCAGCCTGGATCCAGAGTGCCCTGGGCGGCTCCTGAGGCTGCCTTTTCACTCAGGGTGAGGATGCCCAGGAGCCCCTGAGGCCGGCAGTGGAGACCAGGGCTGGGGCTTGTGGCCTGGCCGATGTGGCTCTGGGGGCTGGGACATGCCAGGGCATGGGTCACTGTCACTGCCCTCCGCAGCCCCGGCTAGCTCTGGGATGTTCCAGGGACAATGCCAAGAGTGGAGAACTGGCTAGACTAGGGTTTGCCTGAGCCAGAACCTCTAGGTCAGCTGCCTAGCAGTAGAGACCCCTGGAGGACCAAGTAGAGAAGACAGCAGAAGCTCTTCTGTGGTGTAAAGCGCAATGAATTTATTAGGAGCGGCTGAAAGAAGGTACTTAACAGAAAATCCCCAAAGGGAAGCAAAAGTTAAAAGAACCCCCAACACCCCTGTGCACAGGTTTTTAAAATCTTTCAAAAACGGGGGTGGACACCATACAGTAACCAATAAGTGACTGTTGGGGTGTGGTTTCGAGGGCCACAACAAATCAGAACAAGGGGAGGAGAGAGGGTTGGGATAGAGATTGGATCTTGGGGTAAGAGACAGGGAACTTTCTGGAACAAAGGGTAGGGTTTGGGCTGATGGATGGGCCAAAGGGGCCGGGTTGTCTTGACAGACAGGGAAAAATCTGGTGAGGAGGGAGGGGATTCCTTGAGAGACACGTAGGGAAGAGAGCATAACACGGGGGAGAAATTAACTGTAATAACTCGGGGAACACTTGAACATACCCCAAACTAACAGAACATTTGGCTCAATAAACTAACACACTGCAACACAGAAATTCAGGCTTTCAGCAGCTGAGAGGTGGCAGTGTTAGAACCCGCAGCAGCTGGTGAAAGCCATCTCTCTCCTTCAGGTTCTTGCTGTGTGGGAAGGTGCTGTGAGTTGTGGTGGCTGCACTCCCCCTTTGCTGGGAGGATGATCTGTACCAGGGGACGGCACAAAGCTGCCATGGTGAGCAGAACATGCTCAGAGCATTACAGTTCAGAGAATGGCACTGCCCCTGAAGGGCAAAAAGCTTGAAAGCATAGAATTCTGTGCAGAACCGTGTCACAAATTTTCTCTTCTAGAACATGCTCATTTTTGAATACTGTAAGCGAATACTCTGGGTTTTATAGAATACGTGGGGTTTTTCTCTTAAGGTTTTTGGGAGAACTCTCAAGTTTATTTTTAGTTGCATTTTACATCCAGCAGGTATACAGATTTTTTTTTTTTTAACTGTTCTTTTGTAAATACTTAGGGAAAAAATAAGTAAGCATTTTTAAATCTTTTGGGATATTGTGGTTAATATCCTTAGAAAGAAAACATTATTGAACAAGTGTGAAAAGACAGAGAGAGGGAAAATAGCATAAAAGTCTTTTAGTACAGGGTGTGTAATAAGGACTGCAGAACTGAGTAATTCCTCCAAGGGCATAGTTAGCAAGATATATCACCAAGAATACCTGCCAAGATACTTCCTTAAAACAAGGGAAATGTGCCCTGCAGCCATACGAAGTACAGCCAAAGCAAATGAAAACCTTTGAAAAAGAAGGAATTTTGCCAGTGACATGAGTCTGTCTGGATAATTGAGGGATGCCCATCAACCTTGCACTGAATTCCTCAATATTTGTAAAGTCTTTTCTCCCAATTTCTGTGAAGTGAAGAAGCTGCAGTTGTTTAACCATTAATTTAAGCTCTTTGGGGAATTACCAAGCACCGTGTATGTTCTTTTGTAGCTGAGCAGGACTTGAGTTTCCCAAATCTTTTACAAAGCAGAAGGGAACCACAGAGTTACTTGTGCTAGTATTAATGAAGGGTTTCATGAAAGCAGGTGAATGAGAGCATTGCATTATAGAACTTCCACATTCATGAAAACAGGAGTCCACTTAGAATAAAACCTATAAGGCTAGCATAACATCAGAACAGGATAAAATGAAATTACGAGACAGGAAGTGGTGCGTCAGAAATGAAGTGTATCATTTCTGATACATCTGCATGCATTTGCAAGCTAAAACAGAAAAAGAAGGGCAGAGATAGAAAGGAACGAAGATTTTGAAATTGCACCATGCAGAAGAGACACACAAACCATCAGTGTGAACACAGCTGAGAGATTCATCTTGGAGATGGATTAGAGTGGAATCCATTCACTGAAGATCTCTGGTGCACAGGAGTGCAAAGACTGAGGAAAAAAGGAGAAAAGTTTAATTTCTGAAATCTATTTAGATTCCTGGAAGCATTGTCCAGAGACGTAAAAATCTAAAGCCTCAGAGAATCTGAACCTCAAACTTCCCCAAATGGATTGATCGGGTATTATGGGCACATCTCTGCTGTTTTCAGGGTCAATGAAATTGACAATGGGCTTCTGGAAATTAGGAGTGCCCACCCAGATTTTACCTCCATTACTTGAAGAACACCTTAATAAGGCACTTCAGGAACTGAACACTGACGTTCTCACCCTGCTCTATTTACTTTACGTTTGGGTACAGGCTGGTAGAAGGAGAGATCTGGCTTTGATTTCCAAGAGGAAGGTAAGGAGAAAGACAGGCAGCACAGGAAGCACAAGGCCCTGTCAGAGGACCTGTGGAAGGTAACTTTGTGCCCCAGCACTGTTAGAGGACGTTCCCTGTCATTGGTGCAAGTAGCTGGAGACATAAATACTGATTTATTTGGGGGCCGCAGTCTTGGTAAGTGCAGAGGTGGTTCAGTAACGTGACATGAGGGAGTTCCCTCAGGGCAACTGGGATGCCTGAAAGAAGTGAACAGCTCACCACAGCCTGGGCCGCTCGGCTGCTTTCTCTTTCCGACCCTCTTGGGGAGGCTCTGACATTTCCTCTTCCCTGATGGAAGTGCTGCTGCTGCCAAGAGAAACGTCCCCTTACTCACTCAGTGTTCCCTTTGCTTGCCGGATGCCCCATCTGCTGTCGCTGTCCAGGAGAGCTGCTCTGTACGGGAGGAGGAGCCCGAGGGAGAGGCTTTGAAGATGGGGCAGCTGGGATCCCTCTGCTTGGAGCTCTGTTTAAAGATACACGGACTTGCATGTGAACAGGGATAATTATATGGACTTGTACATATGTAGCCTGCTATTTGTACAGGCCTATTTCTGTACATATGCTATCAGATTTATGAATGTACTGTGTATATATGCACTTATAGATACCTGCATACATACAGGTTTTCAGTCACATCTTTGTGTGTATATGTATCTAGTTCTTTATGTGTATTGTAATATCTGTGTTTAGATTTCCTTATGTATACAGTTGTGTAGGTATCTATTTCTATTGATGTATTGATGTAGTTTTTTTTAAATAGCTATATTGGTATTTGTTTTGGCATGTATGTATTTTTAAATTTTTTTAGATGTGTATTGATGTATTTCTATATATATTATATTTACATATATATCCTTATATATTGCTGTAAATTTGTATTGATGCAGTTGTACAGATATTTAGATTGGTACTGCTGTTTGTCTATTTACAGATAGGTTTGTTTTATGTATCTCTTTCTTGAATGTAATAGGTAACATTTAATCTGTATTCACATCTGTACATTGTGGTGGTTATTTATGTATTCAGTTCTATTTAAAAGTGTCTGGAGTGGTATAGTGGTGGAATTCTATTTGTAGAGTACTTGGTATTACAGTACTTGGTATTTCGTATTTGTATATGGGCTGTATGTTTGCCATAATATGCAATAAATTAAGTTATTAATTTTCCCTTGATCTCTGTGTATAGTGAGTGTTTGTAGAGGTTTGCAAAAAATTAGTTTTTGTTACCAGAAATTGTTATTTGTATGTTTTTAAATAGTGTGGTGTAACAAATACATAAATGACTTTTTTAAAATTTAACAAAGATTTG
Source organism: Ammospiza nelsoni (assembly GCF_027579445.1). Classification (NCBI taxonomy): domain Eukaryota; kingdom Metazoa; phylum Chordata; class Aves; order Passeriformes; family Passerellidae; genus Ammospiza; species Ammospiza nelsoni. The sequence continues at coordinate 1,098,425 of NW_026683193.1, forward strand.
TATGGTTCTGTTTTGTCAGCACTGGTGTAGCAATTGGTAAGAAATGCCATTTGTCAAGTGAGATGAATGTGTTGTAATTTGTGCTACCCAAAGCCATGGGCAGATGGCCATGCAAATCTCCAGCCATGCCCAGCACATGCCCCACCTGCACTCAGGCTGGGCAAGGGAAGCGCAGATTTGGGCTGGCAGCAGAGCCCACGTTGGCTCAGAACTCGCTGCAAAGGCCTGCTGGCTGAGAAAAAGATCAGGGATACATTTTATATATTCTATTTCTTACAGTACATATACTAAAATATATATTATGTAGTGTATTGTAGAAATCCTTAAAATCAGAGGAATTGCTGCTTTGGAAATTTGGAAAGCTGCTTCTCAGTGAAGAGGATTTCTAGGCTAGAGGAATATAAAAATAAAAAGAAGACCATGGACAGTGCCATTGCCAGAGGCCCAGGCTGTTAAAAGGAGGAATGGATCGTCCCCTTTGCCGTCTGTAGCTGATACCCCTGTCAGTAATAAGTAGCAACTCCGGGGGCAATGAGATGGGAAACCATCTCTCTAAACCAGAATGGGGCGTCTTTTAAACCAGCTAGAGGCAATTTTACAGGGTAAAGGACATTCAAACATCTCAAAATGTGAAATAAAAGACTTACTAATCTGGGTAAAAGTGAATACTCAAAATACAGACTTGAAGTCTGATTTTACCTTTGATTTCTGGGACCAGATAAAGTGGAAAATTCACAATCTAGTCTCTCTCAAAAAGGAAGAGTCTTTGGCCAAACTTATGCCTGTCTCCAGAGCTTTAATGGAGCGCTTTGATCAGAATGATTGTAACAGAGACTTTCTCAAACATCAGAACAGAACACCTGGCTCTGAGACTTCAATTCTGTGTGGTGCTGGACCTTCATCCTCCTCTGGGGAGAACTTGGATTTTGTTCAGGGTGTCCTGGCATGTCCAGGGTTTCTCCAGGCAGTGTGGACAGCACCCCGAAGCCCGGAAAAGGGGAGTCAGATCAGCTTCCAGCTTTGGTCGTGCACTCTGTTTTTTCCAGGATTCCCTGAGTCACTGACGCTGCAACCAGGCATCGTCCCAACTCCTCCGGGAAATCATCCACCCCCAGAATTCCCAGAAAAGTGTTTGGGATTTTTCTTGCATTCCAAGAGTTTGGGGGCTCATGGGACATGTTCTAGGGAGGCTGGGAATCAAACGGGTCCAGGAGATTAATGTTTGGTGAAGCTTTGCAAAACAGGAGCTGCTGTTTCTGTGCTCTGCTGCTCTTCTGAAAAAGATGCGGCTGGATCTTATTCTGAAGTTGTGCAGGTGGGGTCAGCCAAGGGGGGGCCTGGATCCGCTCTGCCTGGCTGAGAGGCTGCAGGGTCGCTCCTGTCACTGTTTGCCCTTCCCAGGAAGTCACCCCCTGGGATCGGGCTCAGGCTGGCAGTTTGCTTTGGAGCTCTGAGGACTCTTTTCATATAGATTCCTCTACCAAAACTTTCCAGGATTTTCACCACTTTTGGCTCCCCAGCCTCCGGTTACAGCAGGTGGGGGGGCTTTGGATTTGGCTCTGCCTGCAGGGGAGCGGGCAGGGGGGAGGACAGAGGTAGCGGGGGCAGCCAGGGCTTGAGCAGGGCATGAATGGCTCTGCCCAGAGAGATGGATGGGATGGAGGTGGAAGAGCTCAGGAAAGTTGCTGTGGAGGCACAGACAGTTCATTCAGAAGCCTTGAAGCCTGTCTCATTGGCTGCTGGAGTTGGGGTGGAAAGCATGCTGAGATTGCAGATCAGACCTGAGAGTTTTCCAGCTGAATCCCTGCGGGCAGGGATACAGTGTGGAACCTGTCACAATCCATTGGAAAGCATCACAAAGACAAAGTCGGGGTCTACAGCTGGAGAGCAGCCCAATTTGTATGAATCTAAAAAGATCCAATTTAGTGAATCCAGATGTGAGATAGCAGGCTCTGGCCTTTCTTCCTGTCACCAAGAACTTGGAGCTCTCCTCCCCAGCGCTTCCTGGCAGGGCTCCCAGGAAAGTTGCTGCAGCAACACTACTGCCAAGTGACGCCGGCCAGGGGCTATTTACAGACTACAAACAAGACAGGGCTGCTTTGGAAGGTGCCTAGAGCTGTTTATTTTTCAGCATCAGTCTCATTACATGATTATGATAATGGGAAGCTGCTAGCAGCTCACAATCCAGGCAGCAGGCCAAAAAATGTAAGGTTACAACTTACTTTATAAGCTTCTTGTCCAATCACACAAAGCAAAAGCATATTGACAGTAGTTCTATCCAATCACCAGAAGCACACGTAGCTTTGGTTAAAACAATGCTGTCTTATTTCGAATACAATACCTGTTGATAAGCCTTAAAACACAACACACAGAACTCCATTATTAAGCTTCAACCTTCCTACTATCTTGCTAGATAAGCTTTCTGCAGCTTAAAGAGCTATTCAGACAAGCATTAATACACAGGCTTATTGTTCAATTTGCCCTTGCCTTTTCCTACTGTTTAAATATTTTTTTCTGCTGACCTATCTCATGACTGTTGCTTTAGCTCTGCTCACAATTCTGCTGTATCTGAGGCCTGCCTTTTGCAGCTTTCCCAAAACCCTCTAATTTTATGGATTCCCTCAATTCCCTCTCTCTCTTCACCCAAAAAGAAACCTTACCAATCGTATCATTTATTACTTGCGTTTTGTAGCCTTACTATAATATTTTTGTTTCTTATCTGCTTAAAGCATGTTTTTGTTGGCACTAAGCATTGCTGTATTACAACACAGTAATTTAATGCAGTGAAGGTCCAGTCATTGGAAAGGGCATAAATTATGCCTGACAATAGTTACAAGTCATTATTCAAAAATCTCTTGTCGATTCCAGGGTCTTAACTCAAAACCTTCCTCCACTTCTATTCCTTCATCCACCACCTCCATGACCTTTTGAGCACCTGTCTGTGAATCCATTTCCTACCTCTCTCTCTTGTGTGAGAGAAACTTCTTGGACAGTTTTGTTAAACATTCATCACACACACTGAAGTGTTCAAGGTATTACTATTAATATCACTACCAAAACACCCAAAACATGAGACCTATCTTGCAAAGTTCCCTTAGCCAAGGTGCAAAGCTCTATTCTTGGAACAAATCGTCTAACCAGGACCCACTATCTTCTTTAATTTGGGCTGTCAAATCTCTCAGTTTTTGTATGCTTTTGTGGGTGGATTCAGAGTGGTCAGACAGGTTCATACAACACAATCCTTCAAATTCTTCACAACCATGTCCTTGTGCCAGTCAAAGAAAATCAGTTGTTGCTCTATTTGGAAGGGTAGCATGTCTAACACTATTAACATCGGTCAACATGTCACTGATTGCAGTGGATGTGGCATTAGTTTGTTTACTCAGCCAATATGCAAACCAATCTAATTGTTTCAATGCCATTGCTGAAGCCAGTTGGGGTGAAAACAAACCTGCTGAAACCCTTTTCGCAGCCTTCCAAGGCATGAAATCACTTCTACAGTTCTCATCTTAATGATGAGAACTTGGAGCTTTTTGGCAGCATTCATGGGATGGCTGATTGCTGTGAAAACACTTACTGTTCTGATGGATCATATACAGGAGTGATGAAAAGGAAAAACAACCACGGTCTAAATCTTCCATTGCAACTACCTAATTGGTCTAATATTATTCAAAATTTAGAAAAACTTTGAATTCAAACAAACACTTCCTTGCCTTACCGGTAAGATATGGTCATAATGATGTAAATCCACAATACAAAATTCCTTCTCACCATGAGATCAAAGAACTTATAGGAAGAATGCAAAAAAAAAATTATTATAACTTTACCTGATCAGCCTCCAACTGTAACAGAGATGCTAACAGCTTGCAGTAAGCTCACCTCTCTAAAACATCTTGCTAATGTGCTAGTCAATGCTTTTGGAAAGCAGATTGCAGATTCTTAAGAAAAGTTAGGAAACCATTGGGAGATAATTTGGGAAAGGCTTTGGGAGAAAATTTGGGACAAAAAATGGAAAAGCTTGAAAAGACCCTTGAAGCATAAAGAAACATTTTCTAAAAATCTGCTGGTACAGTTGGACTCTGATAAAAAGGCTTGTGGCTTTGCTTGTGGTAAAGCAGGACACATGAATAGAGATTGTCCTACAACAACAATCAAACTTAAACCTCTTTCTATTTGCCCTCAATGTAGGAAAGGGAAGCATCTTGCTAAGTACTGTCATTCTCAATTTGACATCGATGGCAAAGCTTTATCATTATACTCAAAAAAGAGCTCGGATTATCACCACACCTCGACACAAGTAGTGACCTCCTTACAGTCAATTACCCAGTCAAATGGCATTGGTACCTCAGTCATTTATCCCTCAGTCATCCATCCCTCAAATGGTCCCAGGTCAATACCCTCATGTACAAGGTTTGAATTGGCCTCCTCAAAAATTGATACACCTTTTAAATAAGTTCTGTTATGAAAGTATGAGACGGAGTGGGGATCCATTCTGAATTAGGTGAAGTGCCTAGAAGAGGTGAGAGGTCTGTAGGGCCAAAGCTGAAGAAAGGCCGCATTCCAGAGACAGCAAGGAGACAGAGAAAGAAAAACAGAAATTACCGCAAGGTCGATCTGCCCCAGACCTAGGAATTCCTCTGATAAAGAAGAACTAGTGCTAAATGTCACGCGGAATGAATATGTATGAACTTATTGTGAAACTGTATGCATATGCATTTGGGAGGGGGATAAAAGACGACCTGAGATCTTCAGAGGTACGCATGCCTTGTTGGGGGACTTGCGTCCGGCGCGTGTCGTAAAATAAACATACCGGGCTTTACAACTTTTATAAAGTTGTGAAGTTTCTTCTTTTCTCCGCAAAACATTATGGCGAGCCAGATAGGAGTTCTCTGTCCCCGCAGGGGCAGGGGGGATAGACGGACCTCCAAGGCGCGCCCTAGGATTTTTTCCTGGTGGGGCTCCGCTCGTCTCAACTTGCCACCTGCGAGGACAGACAAGGACCTGCTGGCCTGCGGAGGAAGATACGGTATGTACTGAGGGGCCCCTGGGGGAGGGAAAGGAGAGCAAGGGAGTAAACCACCCGGAGACGTCTGGGTTCAGCTGATAGAGCAGCTGTATTAGAGATGGGGTTCATCGTTCTGATAGAGCAGACCGCTAGTGGCTCTGGGGGTGAGCCGGGTGAACCCGTGTATGTGTGTTGAGGGTTCATAGTTCTGATAGAGCAGAACCGCTAGAGGCTCTGGGGGTGAGCCGGGTGAACCCGTGTATGTGTGTTAGGGGTTCATAGTTCTGATAGAGCAGAAGTGTTGAGCCCGTGTATGTTTTGTTTGCATGTGTGTGATGTCCAGACACTGTGTTGCTGTATGGTTAATGTGTGCATTGTGTGGTCGGTGCACTGTGTTTCTAATCGTGCAAGTGTATAAGTGTATGGTGTATAAAAGAGAATAAATCTACAGTGCGGGGGGGTCAGTACTACCCGTGTTTGAAGCAGCCGAGTGAGGCCTGAGGCGCCGGCTGCAGCAGGCTGTGGGGGCAGGGACAGAAGTGCCCCGCAGAGAAGCGAGTGGAAGAATGTCAGTGATGGTACTTATCGTGTTTAAATGTAGTGATTTGTGTAGATCTGGTACATTTTAACCGTGAGTATGAGTGTGAGCTCAGAGAGTTCCTTTGCCTTGGATGTTTGATTTTGATTGTGTCCAAGAAAATTGATGTGAGTAAATGCTGAATTATGGTATGCTATGTTGTGTTGAGAAAAGTGAGCACTTTGAGAGATATGCCCTTTCCCAGTGGTTTTGTGTGGTGATTTTCTTCCGCTGCATTGTGGTAATTTGATTTTCATTGTATAGTAGTGTTTGTGGAGATTTTAAGATTTTGTTGCAACAAGAGTGGCATTTTACATAGGAGAACTATAGTACAGTGATTTATGCTTAACTACGATAGAGTTAAAGGAATTCTAAGAATTCCCCCCCTCACAGCAATTCAAGCCTTGGCTCTAGGGAATTTGAGATAAAGGGGGGTGCAGGTGCGAGTGTTTCTGTCTGAAGGCATATCAGAGTTTCGGCTGTGACTAGCACAGCCTTTTTGCAAAGCAGTAAAACAAGTGTAAGTAGGCACAGTGCTTAATTAGATTGTGCAAGGAAAGAACTAGAAAAGACTGATATTTTGTCTGATCAGAATATAGTGTCTATATCACGTTTTTGATTAGCATGCTGTGTGAGGTGACAGTGGCTGTCCCCTGGGCACAGGGACAGCTCTGGCTGCCCCGTCTCCCCAGGGAACACGGGATTGGCCTGTGAGCAAAAGCTGGATGTGCAGTTATTATTGCAGTGCGGTGTTTATGAGAAACACTGGTTTTGCTGTTCTAATAAGTGTTAGGGCACATGTAAATTAGAAGTTTCTGGTCAAGCAGATTCAGAACCTAAGGTCTTAGAACTTGTGTGTGGGAACCACATCTGATACCTGCCACCTGGAGCTGTGTGTATAGGAGGAAAACTGAGAAACTACTGTGAAGGTCTGTAAAAAGGTTTGAGTGGAAGCGAGATAGGGCAAAGAGAAATAAATAATGAGAACTGACCAGAGCAAAGAGGTTCCTAAATTAGCCCCTTTTGAGAGGGGCTCACTGGGAGAAGGCTGCCAGTAGGAGCAGCTCAGAAAATAAAAAGATTTATAATACTTCATTGCTGTTAGTACTGTTTTAAAGTAGGAGGATAAATGGGATAGAGTTTTGTATGCTGAAATGTCTTTGTGTTTTAAGAAATCACCCAGATTTCTTGAAAAGGGAAAACAAGGCAAAGAGAAAGCAAATCAAACATGTTGTTCAGCATGCAGCATAAGATAGCAACGTATGAAACCAGGCAAAGATCATCATGCTGAAATGCAAAGCAATCACAGTTCACAAAATGAGTACACATGATTTGCTAAAGGCTCCTCCCAAGGTAAGGGAGGAAGGGTAAAGATGACCTCCCCAAAAGGGAAGAAGTTTTGTTGACACAAGGGCCATATATTCAGTTTTAAATAAAACTTTAGTACCTGTGGAGAATGTTTATGTTGTAGTGTGGGGAATGAACAACTGGCCAGTCTGAGAAGGCATACTTGTGCAAACCTTTAAAGTAACATGTGTACTATGTGTACCTAAAAGCTTTTGTACAATTCGCTCAATTTGCTAAACATTCTCAAATGAGAAAGGTTACTCTGGAGGCAAATGATATAAAGATGTTTAGCTTAACATTAACAGACACTGAAATTAAGAAAGACATTAGTAAGGAGGTATTAGAATAAGTAAACAAGTGTTTTCAAGGGTATGGGCCTCTGCTGTACCAGGGAGACTGAAAGATGCTCCCCCATGAGCATCAAGTTTAAGGAAAGAACACAACTAGTGAGAACTGAGTAGTACCCTCAAAAGAAAGATAAGGAAGGAATCAGCCCAATAACTGATAGTACTGGATTAAGAGCTGTCAATAAGATAACACAGAATTTATACCCTGTGGTAGCAAATCCATATACCTTACTAACTTGTTTAACACCTGAGCTAACCTGGTTCACTGTTTTAGGCCTAAGAGATGCCTTCTTTTGCCTCCCTATCCACGAAGCCAGCCAGAAAATTTTTGCATTCAAACACAAGCTCACATAGTCCATGTGCCTGAAGGCTTCAAGATTCCCCACTCCGATTGGAGAACAGCTTGCAAAGACCCAGAGTCCCAGGAAGCTCCACAAGAGGAAAGGAGGCTGTTGCAGTACATGGACGATTTTCTAGTAGCCACTCAGATGAGGGAAGCGAGAGAAGCCTGGACAGTAAGCCTTTTGAATTTCCTAGGACTCCAAGGACGCAGAGTCTCAAAGAAAAGGCACAGGTAGTGAAACAGAAGGTAATCTACCTGGGGTAAGAATTATGGACTGCTCGCCAGACCCCTCTATGCTCTTATTGCCAATGGAAACAGAGATCTCCAGTGGACACAAGACACCACATGGGCCTTTCGCCAACTAGAGGGAGTGCCCTCGTGTCAGTTCCAGCTTTGAAACTTCCAGATGTAAGTAAACCATTCTTTCTGCAGGAAAACATTTTGAAGATCATTAACCAGGACCTGCTTGGAAAGCAAGGGTAGAAACTCTTTCCCTCCCTGATGGGATGCGGGCTGGCAACTGCTGCTCTGAAGATGTGCAGCTGCTCCTGTCTGGAGAGGCCATGGAAGGGCTGTGATGGTCTACGGCAACCAGAGGAATGATGAGCTCAGGTTGGCATTTGAGCTTCATGGGAACAAGCAGAATGAAGAGCTCACAGTGGAGATGAAATTTGCCTGTGCCTGGCTCCTCCAGTGAAACCCCAAGAAGTCCAGATGAAGCAAACACCTTCTCCCAAGAAGCTAGGAAACCTCAGAGTCCTGAGCACCTGCACTTAGCCTGGAAAGGCCGGGAGGCAGCTCTAAATCCTCAGGTGAGGCAGCACTGAGGTCCTGGTATGAGAGCGCTGTGTAGCAGTGAGGGAAGGAAAAGGGAAGCAAAGGGAAGGCTGGGTCACTTTTGGTCTTTGGGTGTGTTTCCCTTGGCAGCAACTGTACTGTCAGGGAAAACAAAAGCTCCCTGAATTGTTAAAACTGAAAATCAGGGACAAAGACTCTCTAACTAGTCAAAGTTAGAAGGTGTTATGTTCAAATGAGCCAATATTCTGTTACTAATTGTTGTGGGGACTCATCTAGGTCATCTGCTTGTCAGCAGTTTCACCCTTAGGGGACACTGGGGTAGTACAGTTGCACCACAAACTTGAGTATCTGTCCACAGGATGATGGGGAGTAACATTTAACTGTGGATCTCCCTGGTACTGAAAGGCAGCACAGAATTCCATTAGAAATGAACCAAGAATTCCAATTCTTGAGGTTCAGAAGGTGCTCTAAGAAGATCAGGGGCTCAATGATGCCAGCTGCTTATGGGATTGGTCTCGTTGGCAGCCTCACACCAATATTTGTCACGATTGGGTATTGGCCATTCCTTGGCTGGCACTGGCACACCGACCAAACAGGTCACAAAGGGTTTGTCTGGGCTCAAATTGGTCAAACATATGGTGTCTGAGCCTGGTGACTTGGCTAAAGCAAGGTAAACGTTCATTTTTGGTTGATCTACAGGCACATATGCACTGCAAAAGCAAGCAAGCAAAACCAACAAATGCCAGTATATCATTTGATCAAGCTCCATGTTCCTGTGCAGCTGCTTTTTGGCAAAAGCTTCCCCATCTCTTTCAGTTCTCAAGCAAATCTTTTAGCACTTGTTCAGGGACTGGCCAACTATAGGGCACTAAACTGTCCCTCTGAACTCCAATTTCTACAAATGTGGATATCTTAGAATTCTTTTGAACAAAATGGGCACCATGCTTTTGCTGAAAGAGCTCTATGATACAAACAATTTTCACAGTCCAAGAATCAACAATCAGACTCAAGATTTGTAGCTTTCACAGGTTGAACAGGGAAGGTCTGGCATGAACCATAGTTTCTCGGTGTGGCTCACGTCTGCGTGCTCAGTTCCCTGCTGGTGGAATTGTCGGTGCGCTCTTGTGTATGAGACGGTTTCATGTCCTTCGCAGGGACCCACTTAGGTCTGGCACCTGTGCAAATAAATACAAGCATACCCTTTGCCCCAAGTGATTAGTGCAAATGTCCTTCAATTTGTCCTAACTCAAGGTTTCTGATCAAAATTTTCTTACAATTTTGCCTGTGTGCTGTTTGAAAAGTGCCTAAAAATTGGAGGATTATGTCCTGCAAATGAGCTATTCAAAGCATAAAGACATCTAAAGCTATGCTCAACACCTTATCAGAGGTGTTGCTTGGATCCCCCTTTTGTTGACCTAGAAAGGGTTTTAGAGTGTGGTGCGTCCTTTCAACAATTGCCTGACCTGTGTGGGAATAGGGAATTCCAAAAGTGTGGCAAACACTCCAGTCCATCAGAAATGTTGCCAATTTTTGAGCTCTGCATGTGGGGCCATTTGTCAGTTTTTGCCTCGTGGGGGATCAGTTTGGCGAGCTCTGGACTCCAGTGACACTGACAAGGACAAAAGCAAAAGACGAGAGGCGGTCTTTCTTCTCGGGACCAAAGTCCCACTGCTTTAATGGAGAACAACTCCAGGAGAGAAAGGGGAGAAAGGGAGCATCTGGGAGAGGAAAGAGGATGTCCAGGAGAGGAAAGAGAGCGTCCACCTGGTGGCAGGAGATTTTTAACCCTGGAGGAGGGGGGGTGGTAGAAAGGAACTACCATAGGTCAACATACGTAAATCACCACACTGTAGTTTTCTGCATAAATTGCTGCACTTGTTGCAAACAAAATCCTAAAATCTCCCCAAATACAACCATTCAGTCCCAAATGCTCACAATGAGGGAGAAAAACCACTCAACCCCCCTGTATACCCAGGCACCCGGTGTCACAGGGAGTACCAACCCCTGCAACTACAAAGTCCATACACACAAGCTCACCGGGAAAGGAGTATCTCTTTATGAGGGGACAGAGTGCTCGCTTTTCTCAACACAACACACACCATAAATCACAACAGCATCCACCCACATCATCTTCCTCAAACATTCACACACTGAAAACACAACCACAATTACAACACACAGGAAAAATTGCAGCAATAAAACAGGATTTGCTCAATTCACCCCCAGAATTGCTAGCAGGTCCTTATTGACACAGCAAATCCTTTCTGCTGGCGGCCAGACCCAAACCCAAACTGTACAGGCGTACGTTGTGCGCAGGACATCTCTGTGTGACTTAGGAACAGCCCTTCCTCTGCGTTCGCCGTACGGGTTACTTTATACAGAGTTAAACATTCCCTTTCTCCACAGTCCCAGCAGTCTTGTCTGTCCTCCATGAGGGACAGCCAAGAGCGGAGGTGCCTCCAGGAAAGGAATGTCCTGGCAGTGCCCAGAGACGTCCACAGCGCGGCTGTTCTCGCTGGAGCAGAGAAGCGTTCCTGGCGCGGTCACCAAATGAGGTGTGGAATAGAACTCACCACAGCTGAAGTTAGAAGGTGGTGTGTTTATTACAGCACCAGGCACAGGAGGAGTTGTCTCCTAAAGACATGTGTGAAGAATCACTGGCTCTCTACTTATCTAAAATATCTTACACATTCATATAATTCCCAAAAAACCCAACACATATTCATTAGGTAACACTGCCTACCCTCCTTTGTATTAAAATGTATTATAATTGAGTCCAAAGTTCCTTCATATTTCTGCAGTCTTTCACTTCAAATGGGTTGGTGGGTTTTAAAGTGGGGAATGGTGTCCTTCTGATGAAGGCCAAGATGTCTTCCTCAATTTGACCTCTTTCCTTATGACCTGTTGGCAGGCTTTTGCACTTCTTGGCTATAGCTGAAGTTTCGGGGCCCAGGTGCAGGCTCTGGTCCTCTTCTTTGTCACAAAGAAATCCGCATCCCATCCTGCTTCTTTAAACATAGTAAAGACAGGCAAGGGATATATTACCCTAGCCTTAACTACCTTACCTGCAAAACATTAACTATCCCTTATTATTTCTACTCTTCTTGCTATTCTCCTTCCCCCTAACTAAATCTTGCTGAAATTTTAACTCTTCCAGTTCTTTTAAATCCTTGATTCATTGGCCTCATCTCGCCAGCCATGTGTGAGCCAATGACGTAACTGGGAAATTCCACTCCTGAGCAGGAGATATAGGGCCCGGTTCTGAGCTGGAAGGGTGAGAAGGATGAGATGCACACCATTTTCATCCAGGGGATGTCCTGAAAGTGCACTGCCTACCTTCCCCTGCAGCCGAGCACCATGCTCCACCTCCTTCTCCTGCTCCGCAGATTTTTAGGAATCCAGGGGTTGCTGTGTATTATTTGCTATTGCAGCTAATAGAATGAATTTGCTTTGCAAGCCCTGTTTTGTCCTGGGCTCTTTTGTGCATGGGGCTCCTCCTGAACCTGTGACAAAGGCCAGCAGGGACCTACAGGACACTCCTATACTCATGTCAGGAAATTCTGAGAAGTGCTTAAAGTATCAATAAGTCAAAATGTATCAATCAGTAAATCAAATAATTTGGCGGAATATTTAGCCTGTGAGTTTTAGCAAAGTATTGAAAATGTCTTAGATCCATGGGTACAAACAAGTAAGTGAGATTGCTGGATGTGCACGTATCAGGGAAGTGATTCCCCACACACCCAGTGCTGAGATCAAGTATTGCCTCTCTTCTAACCCTGAGCTGGCAGCAGGGATCAGGCCCTGCTTGGTAACATTCATTTTGAAGACTTCTGTTGAGCAGGTAAGAATGGCCCAAATTAAATCTTTTCCAGCTGTTTCCCTTTGGTTCACCTGTTTGAGGGTTAAAATTCTGTGCTGCAGGTCTCCTGGGTGTGTGCAGAGCAGAGCAGCCCTAGAAACCCCTTGGCTTGCCCACCAGTTGTCATGCCTTGCTGCCAGGTGTGCCCAGCTGTGGCAGGAGAAGGAGCCCGCAGCACAGTGCGCACCGTGCCCTGCCCAGCCGGGGCTCTCTGGCACAGAGCAGCAGCAGCGCCAGCACCGTTCAACCCGCGCCTGCCTTGGCTTCCCCTGGCACACAGAAGCCTCTGGAAATCAGCACCGCCAGCAGCGTTCCCAGCTTGGAGCAGCTGCTGCTGGCGGGCAGATGCTGCCGGTTCGACTGCTGCCAAAGGGCAAGAAAGGCAGAGATGTACATGCACCAGAGCTCTGGGCATGTCCAAGAAAGGTGCAAATATTTGGAGAGATTTGTTAGGAAGGATTTCAGTTGTGATGCCAACAGTGCCTTCTCTCCTGGTTCTGTGTGTTCTAGACAAGTAATGCAATGGTTGGCTCTGACAATTAAGAAGCAAATGTTATGTGGATGTTCAAATGTGTAGTGATGATATTGTTATATATCCTCCCATAGTCCTCTTTCTCCTCCCCTTTGTAATAGCCTTGGTAGTCAGGGCATTTGGGGAGGGCTGGCTTGTGACCAGCAGGCAGGGGGAAACAACATCTGTCCTGCAGTCAAGGTGCAAGAAAGTAATCTCCACCAATGGACAGCAGAGAAAAAGTTGACTGACAAAACTTTTGGAGGGACTAAGGGTATAAAAGGCAGAGCATCCTCTTTGTAGATGAGCACATGTCTGCTAGTCATGGAGGCTCTCAATGCTGCAATCATTCCTTATTCATTCCTTTGTTAATGTTTAATATACCTTTAAAATGTTAAAAGTGAGAGTCATTTCTCACACTTGCAATGCTGTGGGCCATTGTCTTGGTCTGATTTCCTTTGCTTGGGTGCCATCTGAGTGCTCAGTTGGGGTACAGACTGTACGTGCTTGGGGCACTCCTGGAATTCCTCTTGGATCCCTTGAAAGACAGGGTTTGGCCCATGAGGGGAATTTGTGCTGCTTTGTGACAGAGGAGAACTTCCCAGGCTCTTTTGTGTTTGCTGTAGGGAAGGTTGGGTATTGCTTTGCATAAACTCACAGGCCAACACAGAGCTGTTCCTTTGTGATGTCAGGGCATGGTTGCCACGTCGTCATAGTGACATCAGAAGGTTGCCTTGGTGCACAGAAGGCCTGAGTGTCAGAGCAGCCCTAGGCCTGCTCAGATCAGGAGAACCTTCCTGGTCAAAGCATGTGTCAGTAGGCAGCTGCCTACTGACAAGAGGCTTGTTTATTTAGCTTTTAGAAAAGTTGCAGAAATGCCAATAATGAACCATCTCGCCACTGCAGCTTTTGCTGCATATGGCATTGCTTATTCCATTTATTATTTTACGAATTTCGCACGTAAGTAGAGGTTTCCCTTCCGTTTAGGTTATGGTGTAACCTGACCTGGGTTTTCTATGTCTTCCTTCTCTTACTTAGTGACTGAGTGTCTGATTTTGAAACAGAAAGAGCATTAGGGTGCCACTGCTTTGGTAAAGCTCCTGTCAAGGCATTCATCTAAAAAGGGAGTGTCTGTAGCCACAGGGGCAGCATTTGCAAGGGAACCTGCAGGGCTTCCATTCCCTCCACAGGAGAGTCTGTGGCAGCAGAGTCTGTCATTTCCTCAGTTTGCTGGGACAAGCAAGACACCTTGGAAAATGTAGACTGGCAGACCTTCTTGGAATGCCTTTTAAAATCTCTGCAGTTGTTCCCAGAATTCAGAGAAAGCTTCTTTCTTTTTAAATTTTGTCATGAAAGGATTTGACTAACTTGACCTTTTACTGAGTGCTAAAATAGTTGTTCCCTTGGAAAGCAAGTGCAAACTCTAAAGCAGTGAGTGTCTGCTCCTGAACCTCAGAGGTGCTGCTGTGCTCTTCCACAATAGAACTGACATAGCTCAGGGGGATTTTGGGGAACCTTTTCTGGGACACTGTTTCCTGAAAGTTAATCAGAATTAGTGCATGACACTGATTGAAAAAAGAAGGAGTACCTGAAAGAGAGGATTTCAGAAGCTGTCTTATGTGTTTGGTAGAACAGGAGCATTGAGTGTTAAAGATCAATTTGCATTTTCTAGATCAAATTTGTATTCATTTACTGGCTAAACTGGCTGCAGTGTAGGCACAAGCAAGAAGATTGTCCTGATCTCTTGCTGGCTGTGTGAATGAAATGTGTCTCCTGGAGGGATGTTGTGAAACGGGAAATCATCTCTGTTTGGGTTGACTTGCTCTGAGGGATTCAGCAGCCCAGGCAGTTTTATGAGAGCATCTGGTTCATTTTCCCTTCCAAATACAGGACACCTGAAGCGTGTATTCAGCAGTGCTGAAGATCCGGAGGTGAGTGAGAAAGGAGCATTTCATGTTGCTGGTGTTTAAGAATTGTAGAGGAAGATGTGAGCTTGGCCAGTAGAAGTAGAGTGTAGAGGGCCAGCTAGGAAGGCCGAAAGAAAATACATATTAATGCCTACAACAAAAATAACAAAGGCATGAGAGGATACTTTAAAATTTCCATCTCAGAGGATGGAAGAACGACAAATACAGTTTTGCAGAGAGAACCTTGCTTGCTGACGGCAGATAGGGTGGAATATTTACTTAAGAGCAAATTCCTGTACAGTTGAATTAGACAATTTTAATTTAGTCAGAGTGCCTTACAATTCTATTCTTATCAAACTTCATGACATCTACTTAGAAGATGTCGTTGTAGAAAAGGAAGGACACCTTGCAATGGTGCCTGCTGTATCTGAAGTGAAATGGGCACCATTGTGTCTGGGGAGCTGCGTGGCCCAAAAGGACGCAGGGCTGGTGGCCTTGAGTAGCTGAAGATGAGGCAGCATGTGGCCAGGTGGCCAAGAAGGCCAAGGGCATGGTGGCCTGTGTCAGCAGCAGTGGGGCAGCAGGAGCAGGGCAGTGAGCGTGGCCCTGTGCTGGGCAATGCCGCGGCCACAGCTGGAGTGCTGTGTGCACTGTGGGCCCCTGGGAAGCAGAGAGTCATTGAGGGGCTGCAGCGTGTGCACAGAAGGACAGGGGAGCTGGGCAAGGGGGTGGAGCACAAGGCCAATGAGGAGGTGCTGAGGGAGCTTCAGCCTGGACAATGGGAGGCTCTTGAGGCACCTCCAGGCAGACTTCCATCAATCCCTGCATGACAGTGCTCAGCACAAGGGCTGTTTCAGTGCCAAACATGCCATCACTGCATCCAAGGGCTTTAGACACTGGAGTGGGTGACACTTCCATCTTGTGGTTTGTTGGCTCCTTGGTTTGCAAGCACGAGACAGGCTGTTCATTTTCCTGTTTATCCAGCAAGCAACGTTGCTTCTGCACAGCGTTTTCTGCTTTTTCCTGCCCTGGAAGGGATTCTGATCCAGTTTTAGGTTTCCACATCTGCAGCAGCAGTAGCAAAGGCATTGCTGTTGCTTTCCTTGTTTACCATTTCAGTGCTTTCAAGAACTAAAAGCTCCGTTTTTCTGAGATAGCCTTGCTTGCTGATAGCAGCCAGGCAGGAGAATCAACTTCATATCCATCTAGAGTGCTGTTGAATTGTCTCTTTTTAATTTGGTGGCTGTGACTTAGAACCCCTCTGTCGCTATGAAATGTTGCGACTTTTTCCTTTGAAAATGTGGTGGTAGCTGTTAAAAGAAATGAGGTTCTACATGATAGGTACCGGGCTGTCCCTCATGCTTCTCTCTTGCCACAGATGACAGAAGCAAGAGCCGTCTCTCCCCTGGCTCCCGCTGCTCCTGGAGAAGAAGCCAAAGAGGAGCAAAATGAGGTGGATGACAACAACCCTCCAACGTTGTTCTCACCGCCCTATTCCCGACCTGTAAGTGCCAGTTGTGTGTGGTGCTGTCTTTAGTGCAAGGCAGAGCTGACAGTTTTGGAGCAGCCAGCACTTTGCTGTTGCAGGCTGAGGATGCTGGGCGCTGGAGTCCTGCCAGGAGCTAGGGATTTCCTCCAGGCAGCCACCGCACAACTTGGCCTTTGACCTGTCATGTTGAGGCCGCAAAGGGCTGGTGCCTCTGGGAGAGCATCTGGCAGCTTGGCTCAGGGAAGCTCTATCGCTTGGCTTCTGCAGTGCTATGGCCAAGAGCAAAGGAGGAGGTGCTGGAGGTGCCAGGGCTTGGTTTGTTTGTTTTCCCTTTTTGGCAAGGTGTGTTTGGCTTGTGAAAGTGGTCTGCACTTTCCTTGAGCAGTTCTTCACTGGTAGAGTCTAATTTGGGCACACTGTCTTTTGGCTTTTGATAAGCTGCAAAGGGAGGATTGTGTTGTCCATGCAGCTGTGGGGGCCCATTCTTGTCCCATGTGGAAAAGGAACAAAGTGCGGAGTTGCGACGCCTCCTTGTCAGGCCAAAAGCAGAAGCGGCCAGTTTCTGTTGGGGCATATTTTGGTGTAGTCCGCAGCTTCGGCAAGTGCCTTGGAGCCATAAGTGCGGGTTAAGCTGCAAGTCCTTGCCTGCTGTCTTGTGTTTCTCGGAAGAGGTAGACCATCTTGCAATGGTGCCTGCTGTATCTGAAGTGAAATGGGCACCATTGTGTCTGGGGAGCTGCGTGGCCCAAAAGGACGCAGGGCTGGTGGCCTTGAGTAGCTGAAGATGAGGCAGTGTGTGGCCAGGTGGCCAAGAAGGCCAAGGGCATGGTGGCCTGTGTCAGCAGCAGTGGGGCAGCAGGAGCAGGGCAGTGAGCGTGGCCCTGTGCTGGGCAGCGCCGCGGCCACAGCTGGAGTGCTGTGTGCACTGTGGGCCCGTGGGAAGCAGAGAGTCATTGAGGGGCTGCAGCGTGTGCACAGAAGGACAGGGGAGCTGGGCAAGGGGGTGGAGCACAAGGCCAGTGAGGAGGTGCTGAGGGAGCTTCAGCCTGGACAATGGGAGGCTCTTGAGGCACCTCCAGGCAGACTTCCATCAATCCCTGCATGACCGTGCTCAGCACAAGGGCTGTTTCAGTGCCAAACATGCCATCACGGCATCCAAGGGCTTTAGACACTGGAGTGGGTGCCACTTCCATCTTGTGGTTTGTGAGTTTCCTAGGAGGAGAAGCCCTATTCATTTTCTCTTTTTCCAGCAAGTAGGGATGCTTCCGCAAAAACTTTCCTGTCCTTATAGGCACTGGAAGGGATTCTGAGCCCTTTTTACTTTTCCATATCTGCTAAGCAGTTGCAAAGACCTTGCTGGCTCTTTCCTACTTTTCCATTTCAGAGCTTTCAAGAACCAAAAGCTGCCTTTTGCAGAGATAAATTTTCCTGCAAATAGCCAGGGAGGAATATCGAAGTCATAGCCATGTGCTGTTTTTTTGAATGTGCCCATTTTGATCTGGTTGGAGTGACTTAGAATGCCATTGCTAACAAAGTTGATGATTTCTCCTTAGAAGAGGTGGCGGTGGGTATGAGGAGAAACAAGGTTATAGGCATCAGGTAACGTCGTGTCCTTATGATTCTCTCTTGCCACAGGTGAGGAAAGCAAGAGCCGTCTTCCCCCTGGCTCTCTCTGCTATTGAAGAAGAAGCCAGAGAGAAGGATAATGAGAAAGACGACCACTGCCTTTGTCCAGCCATGGTCAGACCACGGCCTGCTCATCATTTCAAGAGAGTAAGTGCCCGTTGTGGGGGGCGCTGTCTTTAGTGCAAGGCAGAGATGCAAGTTTCTGAGCAGCCAGCACTTGCTGTGTCTGGCCGAGAATGCTGAGTACCGGAATCCTGCAGGACGTAGCCATTTCCTGCAGGGAGTGACAGCGAGAAATTGGCCTTTGACCTGTCCTGTTGGGGCAGTGCAGAGTTGGGGGCTTCAGCTGTGCTTCTGTCTGCTTGGTTCAGGGAAGCTCCATCTCTGGGCTTCTGCGATGTCATGGCCAAGGGCACACATGGTAGTGCTGGAGGTCAAAAGGCTTTGTTTGCTTCTTTTCCCTTTTTGGAAAGGTGTCTTTGGCTTGTGGGAGTGTTCTGCAGTTTTCTTGAGTCATTCTTCACTTGTAGAGACACTGTTGGCCCAGCTGTGTTTTGGCTTTTGGGAAGGTTCAAACACCAGATGGGGAAACTTTCAGCTGATCTGTTTAGTGGTGAAGAATGAAGCTTTGGCAAGTGCATTGGAGCCAAGAGTGGGGGTGATGCTGCAAGTCCTTGACTGCTGTCTTGTGTTGCTCAGAACAGGAAGGCCAACCTGCAGTTGTTCCTGCTGTATCTGAGGTGAAATGGGCACCTTTGTGGCTGCGGAGCTGCATGGGCCTAAAGGACGCGGGGTTGCTGCCGGCCTTGAGTAGCTGCAGATGAGTCAGCGTGTGGCCAGGGGGCCAAGAAGGCCAAGGGCATGGTGGCCTGTGTCAGCAGCAGTGGGGCAGCAGGAGCAGGGCAGTGAGCGTGGCCCTGTGCTGGGCAGCGATGCGGCCACAGCTGGAGTGCTGTGTGCAGTTGTGGGCCCCTGGGAAGCAGAGAGTCATTGAGGGGCTGCAGCGTGTGCACAGAAGGACAGGGGAGCTGGGCAAGGGGGTGGAGCACAAAGCCCGTTAGGAGGTGCTGAGGGAGCTTCAGCCTGGACAATGGGAGGCTCTTGAGGCACCTCCAGGCAGACCTTCCATCAATCCCTGCATGACAGTGCTCAGCACAAGGGCTGTTTCAGTGCCAAACATGCCATCACTGCATCCAAGGGCTTTAGACACTGGAGTGGGTGACACTTCCATCTTGTGGTTTGTTGGCTCCTAGGTTTGCAAGCACAAGATAGGTTGTTCATTTTCCTGTTTATCCAGCAAGCAATGATGCTTCTGCACAGCGTTTTCTGCTTTTTCCTGCCCTGGATGGAATTCTGATCCAGTTTTAGGTTTCCACATCTGCAGCAGCAGTAGCAAAGGCATTGCTGTTGCTTTCCTTGTTTACCATTTCAGTGCTTTCAAGAACTAAAAGCTCTGTTTTTCTGAGATAACCTTGCTTGCTGATAGCAGCCAGGCAGGAGAATCAACTTCATATCCATCTAGAGTGCTGTTGAATTGTCTCTTTTTAATTTGGTGGCTGTGACTTAGAACCCCTCTGTCGCTATGAAATGTTGCGACTTTTTCCTTTGAAAATGTGGTGGTAGCTGTTAAAAGAAATGAGGTTCTACATGATAGGTACCGGGCTGTCCCTCATGCTTCTCTCTTGCCACAGATGACAGAAGCAAGAGCCGTCTCTCCCCTGGCTCCCGCTGCTCCTGGAGAAGAAGCCAAAGAGGAGCAAAATGAGGTGGATGACAACAACCCTCCAACGTTGTTCTCACCGCCCTATTCCCGACCTGTAAGTGCCAGTTGTGTGTGGTGCTGTCTTTAGTGCAAGGCAGAGCTGACAGTTTTGGAGCAGCCAGCACTTTTCTGTTGCAGGCTGAGGATGCTGGGCGCTGGAGTCCTGCCAGGAGCTAGGGATTTCCTCCAGGCAGCCACCGCACAACTTGGCCTTTGACCTGTCATGTTGAGGCCGCAAAGGGCTGGTGCCTCTGGGAGAGCATCTGGCAGCTTGGCTCAGGGAAGCTCTATCGCTTGGCTTCTGCAGTGCTATGGCCAAGAGCAAAGGAGGAGGTGCTGGAGGTGCCAGGGCTTGGTTTGTTTGTTTTCCCTTTTTGGCAAGGTGTGTTTGGCTTGTGAAAGTGGTCTGCACTTTCCTTGAGCAGTTCTTCACTGGTAGAGTCTAATTTGGGCACACTGTCTTTTGGCTTTTGATAAGCTGCAAAGGGAGGATTGTGTTGTCCATGCAGCTGTGGGGGCCCATTCTTGTCCCATGTGGAAAAGGAACAAAGTGCGGAGTTGCGACGCCTCCTTGTGAGGCCAAAAGCAGAAGCGGCCAGTTTCTGTTGGGGCATATTTTGGTGTAGTCCGCAGCTTCGGCAAGTGCCTTGGAGCCATGAGTGCGGGTTAAGCTGCAAGTCCTTGCCTGCTGTCTTGTGTTTCTCGGAAGAGGTAGACCATCTTGCAATGGTGCCTGCTGTATCTGAAGTGAAATGGGCACCACTGTGTCTGGGGAGCTGCGTGGCCCAAAAGGACGCAGGGCTGGTGGCCTTGAGTAGCTGAAGATGAGGCAGCGTGTGGCCAGGTGGCCAAGAAGGCCAAGGGCATGGTGGCCTGTGTCAGCAGCAGTGGGGCAGCAGGAGCAGGGCAGTGAGCGTGGCCCTGTGCTGGGCAGCGCCGCGGCCACAGCTGGAGTGCTGTGTGCACTGTGGGCCCGTGGGAAGCAGAGAGTCATTGAGGGGCTGCAGCGTGTGCACAGAAGGACAGGGGAGCTGGGCAAGGGGGTGGAGCACAAGGCCAGTGAGGAGGTGCTGAGGGAGCTTCAGCCTGGACAATGGGAGGCTCTTGAGGCACCTCCAGGCAGACTTCCATCAATCCCTGCATGACCGTGCTCAGCACAAGGGCTGTTTCAGTGCCAAACATGCCATCACGGCATCCAAGGGCTTTAGACACTGGAGTGGGTGCCACTTCCATCTTGTGGTTTGTGAGTTTCCTAGGAGGAGAAGCCCTATTCATTTTCTCTTTTTCCAGCAAGTAGGGATGCTTCCGCAAAAACTTTCCTGTCCTTATAGGCACTGGAAGGGATTCTGAGCCCTTTTTACTTTTCCATATCTGCTAAGCAGTTGCAAAGACCTTGCTGGCTCTTTCCTACTTTTCCATTTCAGAGCTTTCAAGAACCAAAAGCTGCCTTTTGCAGAGATAAATTTTCCTGCAAATAGCCAGGGAGGAATATCGAAGTCATAGCCATGTGCTGTTTTTTTGAATGTGCCCATTTTGATCTGGTTGGAGTGACTTAGAATGCCATTGCTAACAAAGTTGATGATTTCTCCTTAGAAGAGGTGGCGGTGGGTATGAGGAGAAACAAGGTTATAGGCATCAGGTAACGTCGTGTCCTTATGATTCTCTCTTGCCACAGGTGAGGAAAGCAAGAGCCGTCTTCCCCCTGGCTCTCTCTGCTATTGAAGAAGAAGCCAGAGAGAAGGATAATGAGAAAGACGACCACTGCCTTTGTCCAGCCATGGTCAGACCACGGCCTGCTCATCATTTCAAGAGAGTAAGTGCCCGTTGTGGGGGGCGCTGTCTTTAGTGCAAGGCAGAGATGCAAGTTTCTGAGCAGCCAGCACTTGCTGTGTCTGGCCGAGAATGCTGAGTACCGGAATCCTGCAGGACGTAGCCATTTCCTGCAGGGAGTGACAGCGAGAAATTGGCCTTTGACCTGTCCTGTTGGGGCAGTGCAGAGTTGGGGGCTTCAGCTGTGCTTCTGTCTGCTTGGTTCAGGGAAGCTCCATCTCTGGGCTTCTGCGATGTCATGGCCAAGGGCACACATGGTAGTGCTGGAGGTCAAAAGGCTTTGTTTGCTTCTTTTCCCTTTTTGGAAAGGTGTCTTTGGCTTGTGGGAGTGTTCTGCAGTTTTCTTGAGTCATTCTTCACTTGTAGAGACACTGTTGGCCCAGCTGTGTTTTGGCTTTTGGGAAGGTTCAAACACCAGATGGGGAAACTTTCAGCTGATCTGTTTAGTGGTGAAGAATGAAGCTTTGGCAAGTGCATTGGAGCCAAGAGTGGGGGTGATGCTGCAAGTCCTTGACTGCTGTCTTGTGTTGCTCAGAACAGGAAGGCCAACCTGCAGTTGTTCCTGCTGTATCTGAGGTGAAATGGGCACCTTTGTGGCTGCGGAGCTGCATGGGCCTAAAGGACGCGGGGTTGCTGCCGGCCTTGAGTAGCTGCAGATGAGTCAGCGTGTGGCCAGGGGGCCAAGAAGGCCAAGGGCATGGTGGCCTGTGTCAGCAGCAGTGGGGCAGCAGGAGCAGGGCAGTGAGCGTGGCCCTGTGCTGGGCAGCGATGCGGCCACAGCTGGAGTGCTGTGTGCAGTTGTGGGCCCCTGGGAAGCAGAGAGTCATTGAGGGGCTGCAGCGTGTGCACAGAAGGACAGGGGAGCTGGGCAAGGGGGTGGAGCACAAAGCCCGTTAGGAGGTGCTGAGGGAGCTTCAGCCTGGACAATGGGAGGCTCTTGAGGCACCTCCAGGCAGACCTTCCATCAATCCCTGCATGACAGTGCTCAGCACAAGGGCTGTTTCAGTGCCAAACATGCCATCACTGCATCCAAGGGCTTTAGACACTGGAGTGGGTGACACTTCCATCTTGTGGTTTGTTGGCTCCTAGGTTTGCAAGCACAAGATAGGTTGTTCATTTTCCTGTTTATCCAGCAAGCAATGATGCTTCTGCACAGCGTTTTCTGCTTTTTCCTGCCCTGGATGGAATTCTGATCCAGTTTTAGGTTTCCACATCTGCAGCAGCAGTAGCAAAGGCATTGCTGTTGCTTTCCTTGTTTACCATTTCAGTGCTTTCAAGAACTAAAAGCTCTGTTTTTCTGAGATAACCTTGCTTGCTGATAGCAGCCAGGCAGGAGAATCAACTTCATATCCATCTAGAGTGCTGTTGAATTGTCTCTTTTTAATTTGGTGGCTGTGACTTAGAACCCCTCTGTCGCTATGAAATGTTGCGACTTTTTCCTTTGAAAATGTGGTGGTAGCTGTTAAAAGAAATGAGGTTCTACATGATAGGTACCGGGCTGTCCCTCATGCTTCTCTCTTGCCACAGATGACAGAAGCAAGAGCCGTCTCTCCCCTGGCTCCCGCTGCTCCTGGAGAAGAAGCCAAAGAGGAGCAAAATGAGGTGGATGACAACAACCCTCCAACGTTGTTCTCACCGCCCTATTCCCGACCTGTAAGTGCCAGTTGTGTGTGGTGCTGTCTTTAGTGCAAGGCAGAGCTGACAGTTTTGGAGCAGCCAGCACTTTTCTGTTGCAGGCTGAGGATGCTGGGCGCTGGAGTCCTGCCAGGAGCTAGGGATTTCCTCCAGGCAGCCACCGCACAACTTGGCCTTTGACCTGTCATGTTGAGGCCGCAAAGGGCTGGTGCCTCTGGGAGAGCATCTGGCAGCTTGGCTCAGGGAAGCTCTATCGCTTGGCTTCTGCAGTGCTATGGCCAAGAGCAAAGGAGGAGGTGCTGGAGGTGCCAGGGCTTGGTTTGTTTGTTTTCCCTTTTTGGCAAGGTGTGTTTGGCTTGTGAAAGTGGTCTGCACTTTCCTTGAGCAGTTCTTCACTGGTAGAGTCTAATTTGGGCACACTGTCTTTTGGCTTTTGATAAGCTGCAAAGGGAGGATTGTGTTGTCCATGCAGCTGTGGGGGCCCATTCTTGTCCCATGTGGAAAAGGAACAAAGTGCGGAGTTGCGACGCCTCCTTGTGAGGCCAAAAGCAGAAGCGGCCAGTTTCTGTTGGGGCATATTTTGGTGTAGTCCGCAGCTTCGGCAAGTGCCTTGGAGCCATGAGTGCGGGTTAAGCTGCAAGTCCTTGCCTGCTGTCTTGTGTTTCTCGGAAGAGGTAGACCATCTTGCAATGGTGCCTGCTGTATCTGAAGTGAAATGGGCACCACTGTGTCTGGGGAGCTGCGTGGCCCAAAAGGACGCAGGGCTGGTGGCCTTGAGTAGCTGAAGATGAGGCAGCGTGTGGCCAGGTGGCCAAGAAGGCCAAGGGCATGGTGGCCTGTGTCAGCAGCAGTGGGGCAGCAGGAGCAGGGCAGTGAGCGTGGCCCTGTGCTGGGCAGCGCCGCGGCCACAGCTGGAGTGCTGTGTGCACTGTGGGCCCGTGGGAAGCAGAGAGTCATTGAGGGGCTGCAGCGTGTGCACAGAAGGACAGGGGAGCTGGGCAAGGGGGTGGAGCACAAGGCCAGTGAGGAGGTGCTGAGGGAGCTTCAGCCTGGACAATGGGAGGCTCTTGAGGCACCTCCAGGCAGACTTCCATCAATCCCTGCATGACAGTGCTCAGCACAAGGGCTGTTTCAGTGCCAAACATGCCATCACGGCATCCAAGGGCTTTAGACACTGGAGTGGGTGCCACTTCCATCTTGTGGTTTGTGAGTTTCCTAGGAGGAGAAGCCCTATTCATTTTCTCTTTTTCCAGCAAGTAGGGATGCTTCCGCAAAAACTTTCCTGTCCTTATAGGCACTGGAAGGGATTCTGAGCCCTTTTTACTTTTCCATATCTGCTAAGCAGTTGCAAAGACCTTGCTGGCTCTTTCCTACTTTTCCATTTCAGAGCTTTCAAGAACCAAAAGCTGCCTTTTGCAGAGATAAATTTTCCTGCAAATAGCCAGGGAGGAATATCGAAGTCATAGCCATGTGCTGTTTTTTTGAATGTGCCCATTTTAATCTGGTTGGAGTGACTTAGAATGCCATTGCTAACAAAGTTGATGATTTCTCCTTAGAAGAGGTGGCGGTGGGTATGAGGAGAAACAAGGTTATAGGCATCAGGTAACGTCGTGTCCTTATGATTCTCTCTTGCCACAGGTGAGGAAAGCAAGAGCCGTCTTCCCCCTGGCTCTCTCTGCTATTGAAGAAGAAGCCAGAGAGAAGGATAATGAGAAAGACGACCACTGCCTTTGTCCAGCCATGGTCAGACCACGGCCTGCTCATCATTTCAAGAGAGTAAGTGCCCGTTGTGGGGGGCGCTGTCTTTAGTGCAAGGCAGAGATGCAAGTTTCTGAGCAGCCAGCACTTGCTGTGTCTGGCCGAGAATGCTGAGTACCGGAATCCTGCAGGACGTAGCCATTTCCTGCAGGGAGTGACAGCGAGAAATTGGCCTTTGACCTGTCCTGTTGGGGCAGTGCAGAGTTGGGGGCTTCAGCTGAGCTTCTGTCTGCTTGGTTCAGGGAAGCTCCATCTCTGGGCTTCTGCGATGTCATGGCCAAGGGCACACATGGTAGTGCTGGAGGTCAAAAGGCTTTGTTTGCTTCTTTTCCCTTTTTGGAAAGGTGTCTTTGGCTTGTGGGAGTGTTCTGCAGTTTTCTTGAGTCATTCTTCACTTGTAGAGACACTGTTGGCCCAGCTGTGTTTTGGCTTTTGGGAAGGTTCAAACACCAGATGGGGAAACTTTCGGCTGATCTGTTTAGTGGTGAAGAATGAAGCTTTGGCAAGTGCATTGGAGCCAAGAGTGGGGGTGATGCTGCAAGTCCTTGACTGCTGTCTTGTGTTGCTCAGAACAGGAAGGCCAACCTGCAGTTGTTCCTGCTGTATCTGAGGTGAAATGGGCACCTTTGTGGCTGCGGAGCTGCATGGGCCTAAAGGACGCAGGGTTGCTGCCGGCCTTGAGTAGCTGCAGATGAGTCAGCGTGTGGCCAGGTGGCCAAGAAGGCCAAGGGCATGGTGGCCTGTGTCAGCAGCAGTGGGGCAGCAGGAGCAGGGCAGTGAGCGTGGCCCTGTGCTGGGCAGCGCTGCGGCCACAGCTGGAGTGCTGTGTGCAGTTGTGGGCCCCTGGGAAGCAGAGAGTCATTGAGGGGCTGCAGCGTGTGCACAGAGGGACAGGGGAGCTGGGCAAGGGGGTGGAGCACAAAGCCCGTTAGGAGGTGCTGAGGGAGCTTCAGCCTGGACAATGGGAGGCTCTTGAGGCACCTCCAGGCAGACCTTCCATCAATCCCTGCATGACAGTGCTCAGCACAAGGGCTGTTTCAGTGCCAAACATGCCATCACTGCATCCAAGGGCTTTAGACACTGGAGTGGGTGACACTTCCATCTTGTGGTTTGTTGGCTCCTAGGTTTGCAAGCACAAGATAGGTTGTTCATTTTCCTGTTTATCCAGCAAGCAATGATGCTTCTGCACAGCGTTTTCTGCTTTTTCCTGCCCTGGATGGAATTCTGATCCAGTTTTAGGTTTCCACATCTGCAGCAGCAGTAGCAAAGGCATTGCTGTTGCTTTCCTTGTTTACCATTTCAGTGCTTTCAAGAACTAAAAGCTCTGTTTTTCTGAGATAACCTTGCTTGCTGATAGCAGCCAGGCAGGAGAATCAACTTCATATCCATCTAGAGTGCTGTTGAATTGTCTCTTTTTAATTTGGTGGCTGTGACTTAGAACCCCTCTGTCGCTATGAAATGTTACGACTTTTTCCTTAGAAGATGTGGTGGTAGCTGTTAAAAGAAATGAGGTTCTACATGATAGGTACCGGGCTGTCCCTCATGCTTCTCTCTTGCCACAGATGACAGAAGCAAGAGCCGTCTCTCCCCTGGCTCCCGCTGCTCCTGGAGAAGAAGCCAAAGAGGAGCAAAATGAGGTGGATGACAACAACCCTCCAACGTTGTTCTCACCGCCCTATTCCAGACCTGTAAGTGCCAGTTGTGTGTGGTGCTGTCTTTAGTGCAAGGCAGAGCTGACAGTTTTGGAGCAGCCAGCACTTTGCTGTTGCAGGCTGAGGATGCGGGGTGCTGGAGTCCTGCCAGGAGCTAGGGATTTCCTCCAGGCAGCCACCGCACAACTTGGCCTTTGACCTGTCATGTTGAGGCCGCAAAGGGCTGGTGCCTCTGGGAGAGCATCTGGCAGCTTGGCTCAGGGAAGCTCTATCGCTTGGCTTCTGCAGTGCTATGGCCAAGAGCAAAGGAGGAGGTGCTGGAGGTGCCAGGGCTTGGTTTGTTTGTTTTCCCTTTTTGGCAAGGTGTGTTTGGCTTGTGAAAGTGGTCTGCACTTTCCTTGAGCAGTTCTTCACTGGTAGAGTCTAATTTGGGCACACTGTCTTTTGGCTTTTGATAAGCTGCAAAGGAGGATTGTGTTGTCCATGCAGCTGTGGGGGCCCATTCTTGTCCCATGTGGAAAAGGAACAAAGTGCGGAGTTGCGACGCCTCCTTGTGAGGCCAAAAGCAGAAGCGGCCAGTTTCTGTTGGGGCATATTTTGGTGTAGTCCGCAGCTTCGGCAAGTGCCTTGGAGCCATGAGTGCGGGTTAAGCTGCAAGTCCTTGCCTGCTGTCTTGTGTTTCTCGGAAGAGGTAGACCATCTTGCAATGGTGCCTGCTGTATCTGAAGTGAAATGGGCACCACTGTGTCTGGGGAGCTGCGTGGCCCAAAAGGACGCAGGGCTGGTGGCCTTGAGTAGCTGAAGATGAGGCAGCGTGTGGCCAGGTGGCCAAGAAGGCCAAGGGCATGGTGGCCTGTGTCAGCAGCAGTGGGGCAGCAGGAGCAGGCCAGTGAGCGTGGCCCTGTGCTGGGCAGCGCCGCAGCCACAGCTGGAGTGCTGTGTGCACTGTGGGCCCCTGGGAAGCAGAGAGTCATTGAGGGGCTGCAGCGTGTGCACAGAAGGACAGGGGAGCTGGGCAAGGGGGTGGAGCACAAGGCCAGTGAGGAGGTGCTGAGGGAGCTTCAGCCTGGACAATGGGAGGCTCTTGAGGCACCTCCAGGCAGACTTCCATCAATCCCTGCATGACCGTGCTCAGCACAAGGGCTGTTTCAGTGCCAAACATGCCATCACGGCATCCAAGGGCTTTAGACACTGGAGTGGGTGCCACTTCCATCTTGTGGTTTGTGAGTTTCCTAGGAGGAGAAGCCCTATTCATTTTCTCTTTTTCCAGCAAGTAGGGATGCTTCCGCAAAAACTTTCCTGTCCTTATAGGCACTGGAAGGGATTCTGAGCCCTTTTTACTTTTCCATATCTGCTAAGCAGTTGCAAAGACCTTGCTGGCTCTTTCCTACTTTTCCATTTCAGAGCTTTCAAGAACCAAAAGCTGCCTTTTGCAGAGATAAATTTTCCTGCAAATAGCCAGGGAGGAATATCGAAGTCATAGCCATGTGCTGTTTTTTTGAATGTGCCCATTTTAATCTGGTTGGAGTGACTTAGAATGCCATTGCTAACAAAGTTGATGATTTCTCCTTAGAAGAGGTGGCGGTGGGTATGAGGAGAAACAAGGTTATAGGCATCAGGTAACGTCGTGTCCTTATGATTCTCTCTTGCCACAGGTGAGGAAAGCAAGAGCCGTCTTCCCCCTGGCTCTCTCTGCTATTGAAGAAGAAGCCAGAGAGAAGGATAATGAGAAAGACGACCACTGCCTTTGTCCAGCCATGGTCAGACCATGGCCTGCTCATCATTTCAAGAGAGTAAGTGCCCGTTGTGGGGGGCGCTGTCTTTAGTGCAAGGCAGAGATGCAAGTTTCTGAGCAGCCAGCACTTGCTGTGTCTGGCCGAGAATGCTGAGTACCGGAATCCTGCAGGACGTAGCCATTTCCTGCAGGGAGTGACAGCGAGAAATTGGCCTTTGACCTGTCCTGTTGGGGCAGTGCAGAGTTGGGGGCTTCAGCTGAGCTTCTGTCTGCTTGGTTCAGGGAAGCTCCATCTCTGGGCTTCTGCGATGTCATGGCCAAGGGCACACATGGTAGTGCTGGAGGTCAAAAGGCTTTGTTTGCTTCTTTTCCCTTTTTGGAAAGGTGTCTTTGGCTTGTGGGAGTGTTCTGCAGTTTTCTTGAGTCATTCTTCACTTGTAGAGACACTGTTGGCCCAGCTGTGTTTTGGCTTTTGGGAAGGTTCAAACACCAGATGGGGAAACTTTCGGCTGATCTGTTTAGTGGTGAAGAATGAAGCTTTGGCAAGTGCATTGGAGCCAAGAGTGGGGGTGATGCTGCAAGTCCTTGACTGCTGTCTTGTGTTGCTCAGAACAGGAAGGCCAACCTGCAGTTGTTCCTGCTGTATCTGAGGTGAAATGGGCACCTTTGTGGCTGCGGAGCTGCATGGGCCTAAAGGACGCGGGGTTGCTGCCGGCCTTGAGTAGCTGCAGATGAGTCAGCGTGTGGCCAGGGGGCCAAGAAGGCCAAGGGCATGGTGGCCTGTGTCAGCAGCAGTGGGGCAGCAGGAGCAGGGCAGTGAGCATGGCCCTGTGCTGGGCAGCACCGCGGCCACAGCTGGAGTGCTGTGTGCAGTTGTGGGCCCCTGGGAAGCAGAGAGTCATTGAGGGGCTGCAGCGTGTGCACAGAAGGACAGGGGAGCTGGGCAAGGGGGTGGAGCACAAGGCCAGTGAGGAGGTGCTGAGGGAGCTTCAGCCTGGACAATGGGAGGCTCTTGAGGCACCTCCAGGCAGACCTTCCATCAATCCCTGCAGGACAGTGCTCAGCACAAGGGCTGTTTCAGTGCCAAACTTGCCATCCCTGCATCCAAGGGCTTAAGATATGGAGTGGTTGACACTTCCATCTTGTGGTTTGTGGGTTTCCTAGGAGGAAAAGCCCTGTTCATTTTCTCTTTTTCCAGCAAGCAAGGATGCTGCTGCGCCCTCTTTTCTGCCCTTATCAGGCTCTGGAAGGCATTTCGCACCCTTTTTTTACCTTGATGCAGATGGAGCATTTGTGTTTCCAAGCCTTCATGCATGGCCTTAAAGATCACTTTGGGTTTAACACTGTCTCTGTTTTTCAACAGCCCTGAGAATCACTGTGTGACGTGTTTGGAAATTTAGCAGGAGGTCAATATCCTTGCATTCCATCTGCTCCTTAGAGATCACAGAAACTGGAAGGGGCTGAGCTGCATTTCTATTCCAGCCACTTTAGCACTGTCAGTGTGGTTGAGTCCAAGAGAACTTGCCCGAGCACAGATGCACAAAGAGTGCAGTTCCCACTGCAATGCTCTGGGTCTGACTCCTTTCCATAAGGACCTACAATCTCCACATTCCCCAAGAATGTGCTTTTTTGAGGAACAGGAGAACAATTTCAGGATTGCTGCTGATCGGCACACTGGCTACCAGGTTTGATGTGTGCAGCAACAGAGAGGGCAGTAACTGGAGATTATAGTAGTGAGATCTATCTGTCTATCTTCCTACCTATCTATCTATGTAACATTTACATAACTGAATCTTCCTGGCTCTGGCCCAAGGCAGTTGGGGATGCAAAGATCACCAAAAGCATCCCTTCTGGAGAGGATTAGAGACATGTTCCCTCGACCAATTCTGAGCAGGCAGAGATGTTTCCCCCTCCAGATATGATGGTTTTTCCATTCAGAATTGTTTTCCTCCTTAGGCTTTTTGTGTCCTGATGTCTCCTATTAATTCTTTCAATTTCTGCCTGTCCTAGAGAGGTGCAACAATTCCATGTTTAGGTGGTGTTTGGTGACTCTGGTCATACATGCCATGCATTACATGACACATGGTTTCCTTCACTGGCTTCCTCAGGGCTGTAAGTGCATTCGTTCATGGGACCTTAGGAGAGTGTCTTTTTCTGCTGGTCAGAATTCTCAGTTGACAAAAGAGGGAGAAGAAACACTTTGGTCTTCCTCCATGTACTCAGGTGGCCATAGAGGCTCTGTGACCTCCATCAGAGATCTTTGCATGCATCCTCATCTCCTGAATGACCAGGTTTTCTAGCAAGAGAGTGGATGTCAGAAAGGCAGAAATGCTGGTGCAGGCCTGAAGAGAACATGAACTCCAGGAGTGTCTCTCACAAGGGCTGAGCTCACCCAGGATGCCACCTGCAGAGCCAGGATGGAGCTGTGGGACATGGTGGGGTGTCAGTCACTACTGAAAGACAAACAGGACATGGCAGAAGCAGAGGGAGGCCCTCACCAGACCCTTGAGAAATGCCTCACCTTCCCTGTCAGCTGCCTGAGAGGCTGTTTAAGCTTCAATCCCAGATGGCCCCTGATTATAAGGCCAGGGTCACTTTGGAATCTGTGCCTCCTCTCGGGCAGAGAATGACCCAGCAGAGCAGCAGCACAGTGCTTTTGGAACGTGTGAGCCCAGCAGTCTTTGAGTCTTGACCCACAAAGGTCATGTGGGAAGTTGAAACCCATCTTCTCTTGCTTTCTGTTCAGGTGCTTCTAGAGAAAGAGCAGGAGCAGAGTGCTTCATCAGAGATGCCATGCCAGACTCAGGGAGAGCTGTTCCCAGCCCGAGAGCAGGAAGAGCAGCTCAGGCAGCAGGTGGAAGAGCCACAGGAGAATGGCCAGGTGAGCCTGACTGGCCAGGAGACAGAGGGAAGGGCAGGAAGAGGGGCATAAACCAGAGCTCTTGGGACTGGGGAGGCCAGGAGTCCCACAGGCACTGAAAGCACAGGGCCTTGGAATTTGCAGAGATCAGCCCTGGGACAGGAGGTTTGCAATGGAAGCAGATGTGGGGAGGGAAGCAGA
The DNA here is from genome assembly GCF_027579445.1 of Ammospiza nelsoni. Taxonomy (NCBI): domain Eukaryota; kingdom Metazoa; phylum Chordata; class Aves; order Passeriformes; family Passerellidae; genus Ammospiza; species Ammospiza nelsoni. Next base: position 1,129,667 of record NW_026683193.1, read on the forward strand.
AAGAAGTGGCTGAATAAATGTGATTTTGAGGCTGCAAGAGGAAAAAGCTGAGCTTGATGGCAGCTCCCAGTCACTTGCTCTGCATTTGTGTGCACAGAAGATCAAGGCAGAGCCACAAGCAGAGCTGCCCGAAGCTCAGAGTGCCATCATGGATGTGAAGAGAAAGAACAGGGAAGACATGGGAAGAATTCAAGAGGAGAATCTCCATCAGCACAGGAGCCATCAACAAAACCAGGTGAGTGAAAGAGTGGCAGCCACTCCACTCATGAAGTGTCCTTTCCCTTCTCCTTTACAGTCTATCAAAGGACACGTGCAGGCAGAGCTGCAGGACTCTGAGGCTAGCAACAGGGCAAGGGAGAAGAGGCTGGAGGAAGAAATGAAAATTGTCAGAGAGAAACTTAATCGCCTCCCTCAGGCTCTAGAATGAGTGAAAGTGGGATGCAGTCACTGCAGTCACCAAACTGGTGGTTTCTGCCCTTCTTGCCTTTCCACTCAGAGCAGCAGGGAGTGGGGCCATGCCTCTGAGTGCCATCTTGCTCTAGTGTGTATCACAGTCATTCTGAAGGACATTTCCTGGTGTGCTCAATCTCCACTGCTGCTCTGTTCTTCTGGCCTATTCCTGCTGTCCTTGTTCCTTCAAGTGTTTGTACAGTGGAACGTGGTGACCCAGATGGAGGACTGAAACAAGCTGTCTGTATCCCTTGTCAATCTCTTCTTTGCCTTTCCTCACAGTCAACGACTCCTGGCTTAAAGGAACAGGCTGTAGTGTCTGACTGCTTTGTTCTGTTTGACTTGAGGTGCGAGTGTTGACATCTCACCGGGCAGCCTGCAAAGAATTCCAGCCAATGTCTGGCAATGAAGGGCCCCAAGTTTGGAGTGAGGCACAGGAACAGTGCCCACCAGAAGTGCTCCAGGTCCAGCACATCATGGGCTCTGATCCTGCTGCCGCAGCAGCATCATCCCAAGGAAGCCTTTCTGTCGAAGCTCGGAGCTCAAGCTCGGGCAGTTACTTCATCTCCCTGAAAGAGGAGACTGAGAAGAAGCACCTGGAGATGCTGGGTACGTCTGGGGTGTTTCTTGTCTGAGGGACAGTGTGTTGTGGGCAGGTGTCAGCAGAGCTTTACCAAATGCTCCTCCTGAGTTTGGTGTCACAGGGCCATTTAGGACTCCCCAGAGGAAGTGCTGTGCTCCGAGGTAGCGAGAGAGAGCTCTGGGTGTTCCTGCTGCCTCTGAGGGCACCTTGGACTGGCTTGGGTTTGCCTGAGCTTCTCTCTCTGCTAAAGGTTGAAGCAGGGGATGTTCTGGGATCAACAGAAGGCTGTGACCTTGCAAATGATCTAGACAAGTCTTGTGTGCTAGTGCCAAACTGAACAGAATTTTTACTTTCCTAAATTCTCCTTAGACTCCTGACTTCGAACCAGTAATCAGAGCAAAAAACTTCACAGAAATGGACTGGTTTTGGAGTTTTGTCTTTTTGGTTGGGGACTTTTTTTTTTGGGAGTGGGGCCATGTTTTTGTGTTGTTTATTTTTTGTGGAGGCCTTTTTTTTTTTTCTGTGGCGGGTTTTTTTTGTGTTTTGGGTTTTTTCGGTTTATGGTTTGTGGGGCTTTTTTAGTGGAGTTGGTTTTTCTCCATCCTGAAAGCACCCTTCTGCCCCATGTCTTACTGATGGCATTTTTATGACTGCTACTGTTACCACTACTACATCTGCAGTTTATTTTGACAAGAATGCTATCTTTTTGTCAATAAGAACTATTTTGGAAGGACAACAGGTTACAGGACAAATAGAGAGCAAGAGATGTTTTCCATGTGCCCCCAAAGAAAAAAGCGATACTTTTGTAGCAACCTTTATTTAATCTTCTAGTTTTATGCTTATCAAGATGAGTCCAAGAGACGCATCCAAGTGGCATGATCAGATAAAACTGTACTACAGGCATTTCTCAGGAGAGAGCCTCCAGCCCAGCCATGGTATATTCCTCAGATCCATGGCACTTTTCCATACCCGATTCCCACTCTTTCCCATGACTGTTAGAATCCTACCCATTGGCCCAAGCCCTGCTCAGATCAGTCTCCAGGAAAACACATCAAGTCCTTTGTGATTCTGCAGCACAACCCAATGAATCTGCTTCTTGCCTGTAACAGCTGCCAGTGCTGTGCTCTCAGATAAGACCTGGTGGGGCTGAGACCAGAGCCCAGTGGATTCTGTGTCTGCCATCACCTGTTGGGACAAAAAGGGCACTGTTCCACCCCTCGGTGTGGCTGATCTCAAAGCCCATCCTGTCGTGTCCTCAATGGGGGCAACAGCTTGTAAGAGGCTCAGGCTTGCTGTGGCTTCTTCCCACTGCTTGCCAGTGCTCATGCTTGGGCTTTGCCAGCCTTGATGTGCTAGCTGCCCTGCCCCTGAGGGCTGGAGGGACTGCAGAGGCTGCAGCCTTCCTTAGCTGGGAGAGGGGCATCTTTGAGCTCAGCCTGCTCATAAACAGGTCAGGCTCCTGATGCTGAAAGCCCCTTTGGGATCAGTTACAGCATGAGCTGCTCTGGTTTACAAATGGAAATAAATTCCTTTGGCCAACTGCTGAAAGGGTGGGGAAGATATCCTTCTCTCCTGGGAATGCATCTCCCCATGCTTTGTTTCCTGTCAAGAGAACTCTTCAAAGGACTGTACAAAATCAGTCTCTGTGCCAGCCATCTGCACTGCAGGGCTGCCTGTCCTGTTGCTGTTGTGGTTGTGGTTGTTGTTACCCAGCTGACCACAAAGGGCTCAGAGCCCCAGACAGTGGGGCTGCCTTTTGTATCTCCTGGAAGCTGGGATCTCTGCTTTAAAGTCACCATCCCGCATTTTGTTTCCCTCAGAGAGAATGGTGAACCAGGAAAATCCCTTTAGGATATACACCGAAATGGAACACATTGGCAGCGGGTGAGTCCAACCACAGTTACTCCTGCACAGCCATGGCCCAGGTGTTTTTCTGGTGGAATGTCTATCCAGTGTGAAGTCAGGCCAGCTGCAAACATGTTCACACACTGGGGATAAGATGACCCCATCTCTCAGTGCTGCTCAGAATTTGTGAGTGTGCTCAGAAGGCATTGTCAGAGACATCTCCGTGCTGCCAAGGTCTTGCCTGCATCAAGGAACAGGACGTGGAAGATCTCCTTGTGTCTCAAGTGTGGGACAGCTCTGTGTTAATTTCCTTAGCATTTTTGTATGTCTCCAAATCATACTGCCCCATTAATGAGAGAAGAAGAAACTTGCTTGCCTGAAAGAGCAACCTAGCCACTATCAAAGCTGTGTGAGATAACAGTTCCCAAGAACATTTCTTTCCCCTGCTTTGCAGAAGGAAATACTCTGTGGTCAGGATAGGAACCACACAGTTTAGAAAGTGAAACCCAAGAGGAATGACTAAACTCCCTTTAGAAGTTGAATCCCAGTGCTTCAGAAACAGGCCCAGTGCCCATGCACTTGAGAGGAAAATGCATCATCTGCCTATGACAGAGCCCTCCTGCCTCCCGCAGGTTTTTGACACTTCCAGCAGACATCTCCTGTGTGGGCTGGCTTTCACTCTAGGAGCTAAACAGCTTCTCCGTTCTCTGCTTCTGTTTTGTTTCTAGGGGTTTTGGACAAGTGGTCAGAGCACTCAACAATGCCACAGGAGGAGAGGTAAATGTCAACAAGCCCCACAGACTCTGCTGCACATGAGGGCTTTCCCCTCTGGTGTGAGCTGTGGCTGGAGCCCTGGGCAGAGCTGTGCTGAAAAGGCTCAAGAAGCACAGACTGGTGCCAGCCTGCACAATACATTTGGGACTTTGTCCTCCTCAGCTGCCAGAAGGAAGGCACGGAGGCAGCGGCTCTTTTCAGAGAAGGACGTGCTCACTCACTCTCCATTGCTAAAACAAAGGTGGTGCCTTAGAGCACCTCACTGCTCTTTGGGGCTACAGCTTCAGAGTCCTGAATTCTTATTTCTGACTGTCAGCAAATCCATCTGAAAGCTACTGGTAGTTCCTTAGCCACCTGCAGTGCTGCACTTGGGAACTGCACGTAGGGAGAGATCTGCAAGGTGTCCCTAAAAGCCCTAAGCCATGCCCATAGCCCAAGATGTATGCACAGAGTATTAGGGCATGGATTACTTCTTCTGAATCCCAAACAAAGCAGCAGAGAGTGTGGTCAGAGGTTTGTGGGTGATAGCTGAGACACCACTGTTACCAAGTGGACAAGGCAAAACGTCAGTGGCCCCACATGTCCTGTAACTGTCCCCCAAGGGAGCAGAGAAATGGGCTGTTGGAATGTCAGTTCCTAATTACTGCAGTGCCTAATCACAAGGCAGTTTGGCACAGCTCAGCTGTGTCATTGCAAAATCACTTGCTCCATGTGCGTTGTCGTCTCGTGCCACCAACTTCTCGAGTTACTGATTTTTAATGTCATTTTAGGTGGCCATAAAGAAAATACATCTTCAAGGACTGAGAACGAAGGAACTAACTGTTAATGAAATCATGATCATGAAGAAGTGTAGGAGTCCCAGTGTTGTGAATTATTTAGACAGGTGAGAGGTCATGGTCTTATCCCATCAAGGGGCATTTACATACAGCAAACATGAGAGGTTAAAAATCCACTTTGGTCAGTGGCAGAAAGTAGACCTGTTAATTTTTATTTATTCATATTTCTTTACTCATCTCCAATGGATGTGAGGAGAGTGCATCTTGTCTGCATGAGTTTTCCCTGCCACTTGTCGTTTGAAAATTATTCCAAAATTATTGAAACCTGGGTCAGCTGTATCTTACTAAGTCAACACCCTCAGAGTACATTGCCTCCACATTTTTTCGGGATTGATTTTTTAAAGTTTCTTAAATGCTGATGAACCATCCTAAAGTGGATTTCTCTTAGATCGTTGCCCCTCTTTGTCATTGCTGGGCATGCCAGGAAGACTTGGTGCTTATTTCCAGAACCACCATGCCTGACAGGTTTTTACCTGGGCTGTTACTAAACTGCATTTTTCACCTGCTGGCCATCTAAGACATCTCTAAGACATCTCCTTTTTCACTGCTGTGCCTTTCTCCTCCAGACTGCACAGACTGCAGATTGTCTATTCCTTTGATTCTGTCCTAGTCACAAAGGCACCTGGAAACAAGAAACTCGGAAGCAAAACATCAAGGTAGCCATGCATGTTTATTTCCCCGGCCTTGTTTCCTTCTTTCAGCTACCTTCTGGGTGAGGAACTCTGGCTGGTAATGGAGTACATGGATGGAGGCACCCTGAGTGATGTCATCCGCAAGACCTTCCTGTCTGAAGACCACATTGCAGCCATCAGTCGGGAGGTCAGCAATCCCATCTGTGCTTCTGAGGCCTTGGGCAGGATTGTCTGGGAACAGGGGCTCAGAACAGGAGTGATTTCATGTGCCAAGCTTTGTTTCTGTGTGGCTGGTATGCTATGGGCAAGTAAAAGCATCTCAAGTGAAAGGCCTGCCAGTGGCCCTGCACTCACTGTACTCAGTGCCAGTACTCTTATCTCCTACTGTTGTACTCTCGCTCCGCCTCTTGTATTTGCTGTTCCCCATCTTGCCTCGCTAAACTTTTTTCTGTCCTCACTGCATTCCTTGCCTGTTAAAGCAAAGGTGCTGGTGGCAGGATTTGAAACAAACAGCAAAGAAAAAAGTTAGACTCGATTCTCTCAGTCCTTAGCTAAGAAGGATAGAAGTGCAGCCAAAATGCTCTTTGCTTCTGAGCACATCCACTGCAGCAGGAGCCATCCTGGCTGGTTTGCAGGGGAAAGTCTAAAAGAGCAGGTGCTGTTGCTCTTTCCAAAGCTGACATGCCTTTCCTCAGAAAGGTCCTGCTCGACAAGTGTTGGAGCAGCAAGCTCTTCCTCTCAGTGGCACTGTGTTCTGCCATTACTCCCCATTCCCCTGGAGCGGGAATCTTTTAGATTCTTTGTTTCTTTCTCGTGTGATGAAATCACATCACTCATTTTTGCCCTCCTCTTTCTCTTTCCTCTCGCAGTGCCTGCAAGGACTGGATTTTCTTCATTCAAACAATGTGATCCATCGAGATGTGAAGAGTGACAACATCCTTCTCAGAACCGATGGCTCTGTCAAGCTGAGTCAGTAGATTCTTGGTCAGGTGCAGCGTTCCAGGGATGTGGGTGTGGGGCTGCTTGGAGTGACAGCCAGCTCCCCAAAAATGGTGCTGGTGGCAGCGCAGGGACACCCACTGTGAGCTGAGGGCGCAGTTGCCATGTGCACAGAGATAGGACAAGGAACAAGAAGTCAAGAGTAGTGTTATCCTGTGTGTGTCCAGGAAGAGGGAGGGAGCTACAAGTCTAAAGTTTCCAAAGAACAAAAGCCACTGCTGGAGGCAGTGTAAAAAATCGGGGGATTTTTTAAGTTGCCATTGCCAGGAGATTCAACAGCACATTTTCAAACCTCTACTGGGGAATTCTTTTGCTTGCTTTTCCTAATTGCACAGAATTAAAATAAAACCAGTATTTTTCTTTCTCCTCAGCTGATTTTGGCCTCTCTACTCAGCTCAACTCTGAGCAGAGCAGACCGTGCTTGGTAGCCGGGACTCCTTGGTGGATGGCGCCTGAAGTGGCAACAGGTCAACCATATGGCCCCAAAGTGGACATATGGTCTTTTGGAATTGTGGGGATTGAAATGTTAGAAAAAGAACCTCCTTACTGGGACCAAAGTCATGCCTCGGTAAGCAGCAAATACTCACCGATCCCACTGTCTTTCTCACCTCTCCCATTCCCTGCATGCCATTGGACAAAATCCCATTGCCATCTGCTGGAACTACTTCCACCAAGGTCCCCTCTAAAAATGTCCCTGCAACACATCAGCATCTGCTGTAGATTTGGATACATCAGTGGTCGAACTCAAGCCTTACCACATGCAAACAAACTCCATTCTCAGGAAACACTTTCCTTTGGGTTATAAGTGGTTCCAGTTCTTTTGTCTGTGGAGATGGCCCCAGAAAAAGGAAACAAGCATCTTAGAACTTCTGTTATCTTTCCATAAATGAAGGAAGGAAACCCAAACCCAACAAAGTTTCTAAAACTGTAGTCTTTAGAGGGGAACCTAACCCAGTGTGCAGTTTCTTCTCACTGGGAAACATGCCTGCAACCTGGGCATGAGTGTGTAAAGGCCACTGAGTCTCTTCTGCTTCTTGTGCAGTGCTGCTGTACTGCATTTAGTGACCATGTTTTTTCACAGCCCAAGGCACGTTCTCTGTGTCACCAAGCCAGAGCCTGGTGATGTGGAGAGCCTGCCAAAACCTCCCGTTTGTTTCCTGGCACTTTCTGAGATGGGCCTACCACTAATGCATTGACTTGAGTAGCCAAATGAGCAGAGGGTGACCATAGGGATGGCACCTCTCCTTCTTCTGACCATGACAATTTTGTCTTTTGCTGCAAAATGGGAAGCTGCAATTTTCAGACTGCTGAGAGACAGAGCTGCAGGTGGCACCTGTGTGCCCAAGCAAGCATTTCCATCCCAATACACCGCAGCAGGCATCTTAATGTGGCTGTGTTGAAGATGAGTTTGTAAATCTTTATTTCCTTACCTGGGGATTACCTGATGGATTTTCTTTCTTTTCTTCCAATTCCCATTGTTTTCAAGAACAGCACAAAAAGCTTGATGAGTTTTGTTCTAAGGCACGTGTGCTTAAAGGACCAACAAGCAGTGCAGAGATGCCTTTCATGAACTAACCCTTGAAATTAGTTAGTATAGCACAGTCCCTCTTCCATAAAGCCTCTAAAACTGGTATGAATCCTCAGAGAAGTAAACATGCTTTTGCTGATGTAGTTCCCACTAACTAGGTCAGTCAATGAAATCAGCTGCCAAGGCAAGATCTGTGGGATGGTGGAAAAGCTGTGGCCGCATCAGGGTTTGGATTTTTGGTTGGGAAAGGAAAGTCATCTCTGGGTCTCTGTCAGGGCAGTAACTGCCACTGAGGAACAGAGGCTAAACAAAGGGATCTGGGAGAGCCTTAGAGATGTGAAAGCAGCAGGTGGAGCCTCATGGGTTTTTTTCTCCAGGCTCGACGCCTGATAGCCAAAGTAGGGACCCCAAAACTGCAGCATCCCAAGCTCCTCTCAGCTTTGCTGCGTGACTTCCTGAGCTGCTGCCTGCAGAGAGATGAGGAGCAGCGCTGGTCTGCCAAGGAGCTCCTGCAGGTAAAATGTGAAGGGGCTGCAGGTGAAACAGGCTCTGAGGGATGGGCTCCTCCTCCACTCAAGTCCAAGACATCAGATGAGCCCTCTTCTTCCTCACTTCCACTCTTGGGGCTCTTCAAATGAAAATGGTGAGGAATCCTAGACTGGGCTGGGCTGGCAGGGCCCTCTAAAGGTCCTCTGGTGCAAGTGTCCTGCAATGAGCAGGGACATCTTGAAAGAGATCAGGTAGCTCAGAGCCCTTTCCCACCTGACTTGAAATGGTTGCAGGGACGGGGCACCTACAAGCTCTTGGGGCAACCTGTGCCAGGGTGGCACCATGCTCCGAGTAAACAAGTTCTTCCTTAGACCTACTCTGACTTGATCCCCATTTTGTTTAAAAATATTCACCCACATCCTATTGTAATTGGCCTAGTTAAAAAAGATGTCCCCCACGTTCTTCAAAGCCACTCTGAAGTCTTGGAAAGTGGCAATAAAGTCTCCCTGGGGCCTGTTCTTCACAAAGCTGAATAACTCCACCTCTCTCTACATTTCCTGAGAGGAGAGGTGCTCTGTTTTCTGTTTCTGTCACGCTCTTAGTTTTTTAATTTGGTGCTGTGTTCAGTTTTACCTAATGTCAAAAGAATTGAAGTAGAGCAATGCAGGGTACAGAGACATGAAATGGAGGTGCAGGAACCCAAGGAAGCCAGTCCCAGCTGAGCAGTCAGAGATTTGGCTGTGGGCAGGAGGGGCTGTGGGGGTTCACTCTGAGCCTCTGAGGGGCCCTGGTTTGTGCCCCCCAGCCCACCCTTAGAGGTTTCTGCCACAAACAGAGACAGCCAGGAGGGACTTGTCCCAGCCCCATCTGCTGCCTGGCACCCTCAAGCAGACGGGAACTGTGCCAGGGTTGCTGCCAGGTTGTGTGGCAGAGTGGGAACTGCAGGGCCCAGTGCCCCTGGGCTGGCCCTGCTGGGAAGGAAGGTGCCGACCAGCACACAAGGAGCAGGGCATGGAAAGGTAGACACTGCTCTGTCTCCCTGCGGAAATCAGCACAGTGCCTGTCTTACAAAGAGAGGGACCAATGAGAGGCTTTGGAGTTTCCTGAAAAGAAGAAACTCCAAGGACAGAAAGCACCATTTCTAGAGCACTGGCAGGGCTAAAATCTCAGCAAGATGAAGACACCTGTATCAATGGGTGAGTGAGATTCTGGGCCAGGTTTGCCTGTGATGGCAAAATCCTGCACATAAAGATGGAGGTGTAGACGGTCCCATTGTTCCTCTTCCTGCATCCTTCTAGGGGCAGGAGCAATCCTGTGAAGCACTGAGCTTGGAAAGTCATGGTTCATTGTATTTTGTTGATTTGGTTTTTTTCCCTTTGGGCAGCATCCATTTGTAAGATATGCTGAGCCTGCGTCCAGCCTGGTGCCACTGATTGTTGCAGTGAAGAGGAAGGAGACAAAAATGTGACAATCACATCAGGACCATTTATTTATTCCTTAACAGGTTTAGAGTAGGATTGTAGGTTAGGACTAGGATTAGGATAAGATTAAGGATTAGGATAAGAATAAGGATAAGGATAAGGATAAGGATAAGGATAAGGATAAGGATAAGGATAAGGATAAGGATAAGGATAAGGATAAGGATAAGCATAGGCATAAGGATAAGGATAAGCATAGGCATAAGGATAAACATAAGGATAAACATATGGATAAGGATAAGGATAAGCATAGGCATAAGGATAAGGATAAGCATAGGCATAACGATAAACATAACGATAAACATATGGATAAGGATAAGGATAAGGACAAGGATAAGGATAAGGATAAAGATAAGGATAAGGATAAGGATAAGGATAAGGACAAGGACAAGGACAAAGATAAGGATAAGGATAAGGATAAGGATAAGGATAAGGATAAGGATAAGGATAAGGATAAGGATAAGGATTAGGGTTAAGGTAAGGGTTAGGGTTAGAGTAGGATTGTCTAATAGGACTGCAGAATAGGATTAAAAATCAATAAAGTTTCTGAAACCACAACTCACCTTGAAGATCCCCTTCCTTCTCACTCTGCGAATGAACTCCAGAATTCCATCTGAATTGTCTGTTGTTTCTTAAAGGAGGAAAGTGAAACGGTGTCTTTGGTATGGTGTCAAAGTGGGGAAGGATCTTCTTCAGTCATCCTCTCCAGACCAGACTGCCTTTGGAATATGGCCCACTGGTCAGTTTTTGGCCATCTTTGGTACTTCTATTTGAGGCAGAAAGGACAATGGCATTTGCAGGCAAAAGCAAAGGAAGAATGGGGCAGCCCAAACATCTTATGCAGATGCAGGCCTTCAGCTGTGACTGGAGAGCATTGGAGCTCCTGCCACTTGGACTTGGATCCCTAAATGCAATAATCTCTTTGGCTGGAGGAAAGCCTTGATCAAGTGAGAAAGCAGAAAGATCAGAGAGGGTGCTCGGGAAGGTCTCCTGTGGTGCAGAGCTGTCAGCGCCTGTGAGGTGAGAGCGGGCCCGGCCTTGCCCGGGCTGGAGCCCCAGCTGAGCCGCGGCCGAGACAGGGTGGAAAGAGGCCCTTGGAGCTGCAAGAGGCAGCAGCCGGGCCCTGGGTGCCTCTTCCTGGGAGCAGGCGAATCCTCTGCCCTCAGAGCCCAGGTGGCAGCTGGCTGCTGCCAAGGGGAAGCGCAGCCGTGCTGGGCACAGCCCAGCCTGGAGGCATTGGCCATCTGCAGTGTGCCCAGGAGCAGAGAAAGGCCAAGGGCAGCCAAGGGCCACTGGGCTGGCGGAGGATTCCTCCTCTTCTGCTGGCTGCCCTGCAACTCCTGGCAAAGGCCAGCAGTGTGTGCAGCACTCTGGGCACCAGGGCAGGGAGCCGGGCTGCTCGGCAGGCTGGAGCACAGGGCAGCCTCCTTCAGGCCCGGCACTTGTGCCAGGGGAAGCGAGACCAGCATGAGGCAGGGACAGCTTGGCAGGGCCCATCTGCAGGAGCCAGCGCCTCACGCAGCTCTGGGAGGAAGCGCCTGCAACCCTGCAGTTCTGCACTGAGCCAGAGCAAAGGTGTGACATGCAGAGTGTTTGGCAGAAATATGCAGGCCCACCAGGCCAGCCTGCTTTGTGCTCTCTGGCGCACAGCAAGGGCTGTGCAATGCAGCTCTGAGCTCCTGGGAGAGAGGCACATCAGGGATTTGCCTGAGGCTTGTGCTTGAGGAGTGAACTGATTTGGCAGGGGGCAGAAGGGTTTCAGTAGGCAATTTGTGTTTTCTTCATTAATTTCTGAAAGAAAGTCATAATGTGCTGCACTCAGGTAGGGTTATTAGAAAAGAAAGGCCTTATAAAATCAGGCCTTCCTATTGCTATGTTTGCTCAGTTATCCCATCATAAAAAAACCCCAAACAATATTAAAAGTAGTAGCAATTTTAATTTATTATTTAAAATAAAAAAAATTAAAAATTGGTTATATTATATTTGATTAAAATAAGGGAGAATTTGGTTCCAATAATAGCACATAAGCAAAAGATAACCACGGAGTGTGGAGTGCAGGGCTCTGGGACCCTTGCCAAATCACGTACGAGCTTGCCAAGTGAAGATTCTTCCTTATATGCCATCTGTCAATGCCATCTCCTCCCATTTTCGATTCAGCACACTTCTACCTCCGTCCTCATTATCATCTTTACCACGCATGTGCCACCACTCGGTTTGGTGGTCGCACAAGTCTTTGGGGGTCATCTGAGGAAGATTTTGTAGTCTTCCTCTTTGTCCTTTAATTCAGCTTTGCGTTACACATGCCCACCAAGCCAATACAATGTAAGCCAAAACTAACAAAATTACTGCATTTAGGCATCAAGGCAATAAATCCCTTATAATTAGCATTTTCCTGGGACACAACCAGAGTGTCCCTTCTTTGTTAGTTTTTAGCAACCATTATCTCTTGCTTTCCTCCTGTTCCTGAACATCTGCGGGGAGGGGGGGGAAGGTAGAGCCCCGCCTCTCCCTTTTTCTTTGGCATTACAACTTTTTACTGTTTTAATATTTCTAAATATTAATTACTGTATCAATATTGATTCTTGTTTCAATTTTTATCAGCATGAATCATACCTATTTACCACACTATGGTAAATTCCCAACTGTCCTGTTGCATCTTCTACATGCAGCCAGCTAACTTCCCATGGGAATAGTCCTGAGTGCAGTTAGCACAACAAGCTATTGTGCTGACAAAACTGTTTGCATCTGTAATAAACAAGAAACCTGTCCATGAGCGTGCACGAAAAAAAATGTAATCACCTGAGTAAGAGTGAGTCTTAGAAAGTGTGAGTCTTAGCATGTACACACTAATACACCTTCTAAGCAATAAATTGTGTGGCAAGGAAACTACCAGCCAGTTGGAGTTGAACACGAGGTCTGTGAAAACAGTATAAAAATGAGTTATTTGACTAAAGAATTGGCTTTCCCTGCATGAAGAAACTGAGTCCTGGCTGCTTTATTGACACAGCAATGTGGCTTCACTCAGCAAGAGCACTTGCAGGGTGTATTGATGAAACACTTGTGTTTGATTCCCAGAATAGGATGGAGAGGCATTAAGTCCAACAAACAGGGCATAGTCTTTTCAATTCCTTTAGCTTTAACAGGAGTGCTGAACCACGTATTCCCCCACTGCAGTGCTTACTGTGTGCAAGTGGCTATCTTGGCCTTGAGAATAAGGAGAGTGGTCCTGCTAAGAAGGTAGCTGGAATGCATTCAGGGGGAAGAAAGTGTTTTTAGGAGGCTCTTGACCACCAAAGGAGAATTTGAGGAATGGGAATATTTCCCAAAGGACTGTGTCAGGAACTGGAGTTGTGTCCCAGGCCCTGCCATATTTGATCCATGTTTGAGCAGGTTGACAAGACAATGAAGAAAAGTGTCTTGTTTAAGAGCTGGGACCTTGAGCCTTGAAAGAGAAACAATGGATTGGTCAATGGGCGGCAGTCAAGCTTTGAAAGGAGAGCAATGCACAATAGAGCCCTTGGTGGCAGGGAGTCATGGAGTCATCCTGAGCCATCATCTCACACGCCAGGCATGTGTGAGCTGATGCTGTAACTGGGGAAATTCCGCTCCTGAGCAGGAGATACAAGACCTAGTTCTGGGCTGGAGATTTGAGAAGGACGAGATGCATAGCGTTTTGATCAAGGGGATGTCCTGCAAGTGCACTGCCTACCTGCCCCTGCTGCTGAGCACCAAGCTCCAACTCCTTCTCCAGTTGATTTTTGGGAATCCAGAGGTCAGTATGTATTATATGCTATTGCAAGTAATGGAATGAATTTGCTTTGCAAGCCCAGTTTTGTCCTGGGTTATTTTGTGCATGGGTCACCTGAACCTGTGACAATGACCAGCAGGGATCTACAGGGCACTCCTACTCTGATGTCAATAAATTCTGAGAAGTGATTGAAATATGTCAATAAATTGGAGGTAATGTTTAGCCTGTGAGTTTCAGCAAAGTATTGAATATGTCTTAGTTCCATGGATACAAACTACTAGGTGAGATTGCTGGGTGTGCTTGACTTAGGGAAGTTACTCCCTGTGCACCCAGCAATGAAATCAAGTAATGCCTCCTTTCTAACCCTGAGCTGGCAGCAGGGATCAGGCCCTGCTTGGTCACTTTCATTTTGACAACTTCTGTTAGCAGGGAAGAAAGGTCCAAATGAAACCTTCTCCAGCTGTTTTCCTCTGGTTGATCTTTTTAGGCACCAAAGCTCTGTGCCACGGGGGGCCTGGGTGTGTGCAGAGCAATGCAGCCCCCACAAAGCCCTTGGTTTCCCCACAAGTTGCCAGGTTGACTGCTTCCAAAGGGCAAGAAAGGCAGAGATGTACATCCACAGGAGTCCTGGCCATGTCCAATAAAGGTGCAAATATGTGGGGAGATTTGTTAGCAATGATTTCAGCTGTTATGCCAACCCAGTGCCTTCTTTCTTGCTTCTGTGCATTATAGGTGAGTAATGTAATAGTTGGCTCTCACAATTAAGAGATAGATATTATGTGGATAAATATTCTGTTCAAATGTAAAGTGCTGCTATTGTAATATGTCCTCTCATAGTCCTCTTTCTTTTCCCCCTTGTAATAGCCTTGGTAGTCAGGGCAGTTGGGGAGGGCTGGTTTGTGACCAGCAGGCGGGGTGTAACAACACCTGACCTCCAATCAAGATGCAAGAAAGTAATCTCCACCACTGAACGGCAGAGAAAGAGTTGACTGAAAAAACATTGGGAGGGGTTAAGGGTATGAAAAGCAGAGCATCCCTTTTGGAGATGAGCATGTGGCTGCTAATCATGGAGACTTTCCAGTGCTCCAATCTTTCCTTATACAGCCTTTTCTTAAGGTTTAATAAACCTTTAAAAAGTTAAAAGGAGGGTAATTTCTCAGATGGGCAATGCTTTGGGCCATTTTCTTGGGCTCGTTTCCTTTGCTTGGGTGCCATCTGAGTGCTCAGTTGGGGTACAGGCTGTAGGTGCTTTGTGCACTCCTGGAGTTGCTGTTGGATCCCTTGAAAGACAGGGTTTGGCCCGCAAGGGGAATTTGTGCTGCTTTGTGACAGAGGAGAACTTCCCAGGCTATTTTGTGTTTCCTGTAGGGAAGGTTGGTTATTGCTTGGCATAAATTTACAGACCAACATGGAGCGTTTGCTTTGTGATGTCAGGGCATGTTTGCCACCTTGTCGTAGCAACATCAGAAGGTTACCCTGGTGCATGGAAGGCCTGAGTGTCAGAGCAGTCCTAGCACTTGCTCAGTTCAGGAGAATCCTCCTGATTGAGGAAATTGTCAGTGGGCTGTTGCACACCGACAGGAGCCTTGCTTTTTCCAGTGTGTGAGCACAGCCTGCAAACTTGCAGGACAGTGTTAAAATGATTGAGGGAATTGCTCCTTTGCTTTTCACTGCCTATGGAATTACCTATGGTGCCTATTTTGTAGCATATTTCACACGTAAGTAGATGTTTCCCCTCTGCTTAGGTTAGGGTGTATCCTAACCTGGCTTTTGTATGTCTTCCTTCTCTTTCTTAGTGACTGAGTTTCTGGTTTTGAAACAGAAAGAGCATTAGGATACCACTGTTTTGGTAAAGCTCCTGTCAAGGCGTTCATCTTAAAAATGGGTGTCTGCAGCCACAGGGGCAGCATTTGCAGGGGAACCTGCAGGGCTTCCGATGGCTCCATGGGAGAGTCTGTGGCAGCAGAGTCTGTCATTTCCTCAGTTTGCTGGGACAAGCAAGACATCTTTGAAAATGCAGACTGGCAGACCTTCAGGAAAGGCTGAATAGTTGGACTAGGACTACTGTTGTAATGTAGCTTAGGATTTTGCGCTCTGCTAGTGTAAGGAAGGCTACTGCGATTAAGTTTGGGAGGGCATAGGAGTGGGCTATGATGAGGTTAATAATGAGGGTGGTTTGGGTTAAGCTAGGAAGAGGATCGGAACCTCTGAGTTAAAGGACTGAAGTCTTTTGCATTTTCCAAGCTCTGCCACGCTAGCTGGTCCTTTTCTTGGACGTGGTGGGGTGTAATAGCCTTTTGTAATTTAGTTGTTTTCATTACTTAAGGCGAAGGCTTGCTTGTGGTATTGGCCTCACTTTTCCTATCCTTTCGTACTGGGAAGAGTTCATCATAGATAGAAACCGACCTGGATTGCGCCAGAACTCAGATCACGTAGGACTGTTAATCGTTGAACAAACAAACCCTTAGTAGCAGCTGCACCACTACGATGTCCTGATCCAACATCGAGGTCGTAAACCTCCTCGTCGATACAGACTCTCGGAGGACATTGTGCTGTTATCCCCGGGGTAGCTTGGTCCATCGATCAATTGTATTGGGTCTGGATGCTATTAGCATGTTGAGGGGTTGCTCTTAGTCTAGAGGTGTGATCTAATTTTTGGAGGTTTTGTTTTGCTCCAAGGTCGCCTCAACCGAAAAACGCAGACCAGAAGCTTATGTGTCAGTGAAGCCAGTAGGTGAGTATGTGTTTTAAGGTGGTTGCTGGTTTTGAAATTCCACAGGGTCTTCTTGTCTTACAGGTTTATCCCTGCTTTTGTACAGGGAGATCAATTTCACTGATTACTGGTAAGAGACAGTTAAGACCTCGTTTAGCCATTCATACTAGTCTCGATTTGTGGGACAATTGATTCCACTACCTTTGCACGGTAAGGATACCACGGCCGTTGAACGTGAGTCACCGGACAGGCATCACCTTCAAAACTTGTTTTGCATTTGCTGAAGGCTATGCTTTTGGTAAACAGTCGGGCCTTGATGGGTTTGCCTAGTTCCTTTTACAGGTTTTAATCTTTCTTAATGGACGCTCCTCTGTCAGGTTAACAAGATACTTAATACTGTGCTTGTTTGATTTGACGTATATTGGTGGTTTGTTCATAATGTACAGATGTAAGCTTGTGTCATAGAGGGAGGACCCTGGTTACTCATTCTAGCACTATTTCTCCTATTTGAATATAGGTTAGCCTGTTAATGGGGAGGGAGTCATAAGGTTCTTATATTTTTGTAATGTAGAGCTTTAACGCACTCTTTGTTGATGGCTGCTTGAGGGCCCACAATGCAGTTGGAAAACCCAGTATTTATCTGCTCAGAGAGATTGTATTCTTTTTTAAAGGAGCTGTACCTCCTTTAAATGGCCCTTAATTCGCTTCATTAGGGTTTGTAGGTTTTCCTTGGAGAAGAATTAAGAGTCAACTTAGATTCGTTTCACAGGCAACTAGCTATCACCCAGCTCAATTGGCTTTTCACCTCTACTGACAAGTCATCCCACTCTTTTGCCACAGAGACGGGTTCGCTCAATAATAGCTGCTCGTAAGTAGCTCACTTGGGTTTCGGGGTAGCAAACTTAAATTCATTTTGTATTATTTTTCTTGCTAGACCATGATGCAAAAGGTACAAGGGTTGATCTTTGCTGTTTATAGCTTAGTTTTCATTATTATTTCATCTTTCCCTTACGGTACGTGGTCTCTATCGCGCCAATGGTGTCTTTTCTATCACCTATACTGGGAATAGTGAATGCTTTAGTTGGGTGCGGGGGAGTAGCTTTGTTATTCCAGATCATGTCAATTGGGCTAGAGTTTGGCATCAAGACAATCTGGTGTTAGCAGACATTTTTCAGGTGTAAGTTCAATGCTTTTGCTGAAGCTACGTCTTGGTAGCCTAAGTGCACCTTCTGGTACACTGACCTTGTTACAACTTACATCATCTTTGGCTAAGTAGCTTATCAGTTCATTGGGGGGGGCGCCTGCGAGGAGGGTGACGGGCAGTATGTAGGTGCCCCAGGGCCAGCTTAAAGAGGGCTCCATTGTCCCACTCTACTGCTAAATCCACCTTCCAGGGGTTATTTCATACCCCTTTGCCGCTATGTTCTAACATAGAAAATGTAACACATTGCTACCTTTCCATAGGCTATACCTTGACCTGTCTTGTTAGCGTGGTGGGGCTATTGAACTCACTGTTGAGCTTTCAGGGGAGGTGGGCTGGTGACAGCAGTATGTAGGCTGTTTTGGCAAGGAATGGTCAGACATATCGTGGATCATTGATTACAGAACAGGCTCCTCTAGGTGGCTTTGGGGCACCGCCAAGTCCTTAGAGTTTTACGCGTTGGTGCTTAAAGCATCAGGAGGATGCTTTAGTAGGTGTAAGCATCAAGATTTAGGGCCAGGCATAGTGGGGTATCTAATCCCAGTTTGGGCCCTGGCTTTCGTGGAGTTCAATTAATCGTTGTTCTAAGATCTTCTTTGATGGGGAGGCCTTTTTGGCATCTTGGGCTTGTGACAACTCAGTTGCTTTTTAACCTTTGCTACTTGGATAGCATGTGACCACTCTTTATGCCGTTATAAAGTTAATTTGGGTCTCCTGTATGACTGCGGTGGCTGGCCCAGGATTTACCAACCCTGGATATGCTATGGCTAAGTCAAGTTTACACTCATTGCATAATATTAACTACTGCTGATTACCCGTGGGGGTGAGGCAATTGCAAGGTATCTTGGGCTACGGTTGTGGTGAGCCTGATGCCCGCTCCTATCTCCCTGATTGAGGTGTTCAGGGCATCTACACTGGAGCGCGGATACTTGCATGTATATACCTAGCAAAAACTAACAGTAAGGTTAGGACTAAGTCTTTTGTCCTTGGGTGCGTGTGGCAGCCATCTTGACATCTTCAGTGTCATGCTTTCTATAAGCTACAAGGACGTGAAATTTGGTGGGTAGCTGGTTGATGGTTTTTCATCATGACTTGTGGTTTGTTTCGGTTTTTGGAGAGGGGCTAGCTTTGGGAATAATATTATGTTTGTTTGGGGGTGGTTAGGGGAGTGTTGATGGTGGCTGGTTATTATTTTTGACAGTAGGGAATATAGAGGAAAGTTAATTGAAAGTGTATTGATGGTAAGTAGTTTGGACAATGTAGGGATATGTGGCTTAGTTATTTGAAAAAAAAAAGTCTAGATAAAAAAACAGATGCATAAAACGGAATTTAAATGTTAATTCCTAGTGAATGATAAAATAATTACTATGTCTGGCAACCATTACACTATCTGTTGTCTAGAGGTAGGTAGCGCGCCCTCCATGAATGGGGTCAAAGTGCATCAGTGCCAAGTTTGCGACAACCTTATCCGTTAGATCATGACATTCTGGGTGTTAGGGGATTCATATGCTTGGCAGTCATGTCATGGACATGTCAAGAGGAAGATAACACCTGCTCTGCACTTGAGGGGCTTATTGAAGAGACGCTAAAAGAAAACAAGTGCAAGAGGTCGGGATGCCGAGGTAATGAAGTTAGGGAGGAGTATTCAACCGACCACTTGTATCTGTGAAGGGCAATGAGGAAGGAATGAAGCAAGTTATGATCCTGAAGTTACAACCAATAGCGCAAAAGAGCAAGTATAGGAGAGGTATGTGCTTGACGGCAATAAACTAAAGCACATATGATGTTGATAGCTCAGTTCTCGTGAGAAATGCGATCAAAAGATAACCATGTCTGGCTTGGGAGTGCTTGAAGGCTTTTGGCTGAGAATATTACCTAGGAGGTGGGCGAATCCTGTAGACTAGGGGAATTCAAAGGTGTACTGGGACATTCCTCGTTCTCTAGGTTGGGTGTTGCGTACATTAGGTAAGATCCTGGGTCTTTGGGTGACACTTGCGGCTTGGACTTGGGTAGAAATACTTGGGTTGTATGGTACCTGAAGCAAGAATGTGCCTGGTAGGTAGGCTGGACGAATACCATCCGTTTGGGTTTTTGGTGGAAGAGCTTGACGTGTAATGTGGATTATCCTACATTTCATGAACTGTCTGATGGGGCAGAGAGTGCGATGCATTATTATACATACCCTGAAAGCAAGAAGAAAACGTGCTGGGTAGGGGGGGAAGGGGGGGGGGGGGGTAAGGGGATGGGGGAGGGAATGAAGGACGTATTTAGGTGTTCTTATAGTTAAATTTTGTAATGACTGCTTTTCAGGCCGTAAATCTCAGAGAGAGGCCAAGTGGGAATTTATGATAGAATCTGTTCTGTTTTTCGGGCTGAGTTTTGTTCTAGGGGGGTTGGCGGTTGCATTAACCTGTCTCCTTACTATGGGGTGTTGGGGCTGGTCGTAGCAGCGGTTGCAAGGTGCAGATGACTAGTGAGTTTGGGGGTCCCTTTTGTTTCTTTGGTACTTGTTATGGTTTATTTAGGGGGAATGTTGGTAGTGTTTGTGTATTCAGTGTCGCTGGCAGCGGATCCTTATCCGGAGGCTTGGGGTAGCTGGGGTGTTGTTGGTTATGGTTTTGGGATGGGGTTGGTTGTCATGGTGGAGCTTGTTATAGGGGGTGTGTTGGGGTTGTTGATGGACGAGGGGATGGTGAATAGTGGGGATTTGTTGTCGGTCCGGTTGGATTTCAGTGGGGTAGCTGTGTTGTATTCAGAGGGGGTGGGATTGCTTTTGATTGGGGGGTGAAGGTTGTTGTTGACTTTGTTTAGGATGTTGGAGCTTGTGCAGGGGTTGTCTCGGGGGGCGATTCGAGCTCTTTAGCAGTAGGGTCAGGAAGTAGTTTAGTGAAAAATGCCAGGTTTGGGAATTGGAGCAGAGGGTTTGAGTCCTTTCTTCCTGAGGTGTGTGGTGGGGTAACTCTAAAGAAGGGGTTTAGTCTTCAATCTTTGGCTTACAAGACCAATGTTTTTATAAACTATTAGAGTTAATTAAAGTTTAAGTAGCTTGTTTTCTAGGGCGGCCGCAAGGGGGAACAGAACTAGAATGATTGTGAAGTATGTGAATGAGGCTAGTTGGCCGTTGATGATGAAGGGGTGTTCTACTGGCTGGCTGCGTACTCAGGTTAGGATGAGGACATTGGCGACTAGGGTTCGGAATAGGGTTTGTGATAGGGGACGGAAGGGTATTGATCATAGTTTTGATGTATGTAGTAGTGGGGTGAGGAACAGGATGAGGATTGAGGCAGCTAGAGCTACTACGCCTCCTAGTTTGTTTGGGATGGATCGGAGGATGGCGTAAGCAAATAGGAAAGATCACTCGGGTTTGATGTGAGGAGGGGTGACTAGTGGGTTGGCTGGGGTGAAGTTTTCTGGGTCACCTAGGAGGCTGAGGGAGAATAGGGCTAGTGAGACAAGTAGGGAGAGCATTAGTACGAATCCTAGAATGTCTTTGATGGTGTAGTATGGGTGGAAGGGGATCTTGTCACAGTCTGAGGGAATGCCTAGCAGGTTGTTTGAGCCTGTTTTGTGGAGGAAGGTGAGATGGACAAGAGTAAGGCCTACGATGACGAAGGCAAGGAGGAAGTGGAGAGAAAGAATCGGGTCAGTGCAGGGTTGTCAACAGAGAACCCGCCTCAGGCTCACTTGACTAGTGTTTGCCCGATGTAAGGGATGGCAGAGAATAGGTTTGTGATTACTGCAGCTCCTAAGAATGATATTTGGCCTCACGGTAGGACATATCCTACAAAAGCAGTTGCTATGAGGGTTAGGAGGAGGATGACTCCAATGTTTCAGGTTTCTTTGTTTAGGTATGTGTCGACGGAAGGAGACCAGGACATCAATTAGATCATCACAGGCCCGATTTTATTGATTAGTACAGCAGGGTAAATACAGTACATAATGAGCTTCATACATATTGCAAAAGTTGAGCTCAGGATTGGTTAGTTACATATCAGCAACTACGCCTACTTCTGCATTCTTATGGTTATACTTTTGATACTTTCTACATATTCTCAGGAAGAATCTCTCTTCCCTATCCTCATGTTGCGGCAAGGGCAGTCTGTCCGTGCCTGTCATTGGACACCGACTGCTGACTTCTCCTTTCAGCTTACTGACTGCTGACTTCCCTCTCTCAGCTTAACCAGCGGCATTATGTCAGCATGGCCTTTCTCAGCTAACCAACTATTAATAATATCCTCCACAGGTATAAGCCGTAGTAGAGTCCTCGGCCGATGCGTAGGTAGATGCAGATGAAGAAGAAGGAGGCTCCGTTTGTGTGGAGGTTGCGGATGAGTCAGCCGAATTGTACGTCTCGGCATATGTGAGCAACAGAGGAGAAGGCTAGATTGGTTATTAATAATATCCTCCACATTTCCCCCGTTTTCTTCTTGAGCAAGAAGACTAGTGTGCCAGGTTTTTGCTATTGTACGGCTGACCATGTTTTGAATACAGTTAAAGATACAAGGCAAAATAAGCAAAAACAGTAAAATTACACCCCGAAGTCCTATGGCATAGATCACAATGTTCCTCAGCCATGGCCCAAGTCCTAAGCTTTTAAGCCATTCACCAATTCCTAATCCTTCTTCTTCCTTGAGACTGTGAAGTCCCTGTTGCAGTTCTTTTATCTTAGTGGGAATGGACACCGAATGATCAGACAAATTCATGCAACACATTCCCTCAAACTCTTCACATCCATGCCCTTGTGCTAAGAGCAAAAAATCTACAGCAGCTCTATTCTGCAAAACAGCATGGTTAACACTCTGCACATCTGCGGTTAGCATGTCTAGAATTTGTGATGTCTTGTTTAGCTCATCCTTTGCCCAGCACCCTAATTGCTTTGCTAAATTCATAGCTTTATTGGCAGATCCTCCTGGCAAGATAGTTGAAACTACCACTTGTTTGAATGTACCCCAAAACTGTGGATCTCCTATCTGGCTGCAGTCTAAGTCATGTATGCTACGTCTCTTCCTGTTTGAATTTAGACTCAGCTGCATTAGCAAGGATACGTTAGGGTGAAACAATGACAATTTCCCCAAATGACAGGATCCACCCTGTGGTTTGGCTGGTATACCATTCCACGCCCTGTCTCCACAAATCAAAAATATTCCTATGGGTAATTTCATTGGTGCGGTGATATTTGTGCCGTTACATTGACTGTAATGCTGCGGAGAGAATTTACTCACATTCAGGGATCAATCTAGGGTGGCCCATGTTTCTTTAGGTTGGTTTAAATTCTGAGCATCCGAAAATTTGAAGCTAAACCATCCGCCAGCTGTCGTGTTAGACATACTGGCGTTTGTACTTCCAAAAAGATCCAATTCCTCAGGAGGAGAATGCAAAGAAGTGTTAAGTGATTGGATTAGTAAGCATTGGCGATACCAACACTCTGACTTGCAGTATACCCTTGTTGTACTGGCAGTGTGATGTTTGACATGTTAGACATACATAAGGTTTGATTGTTTATCAAACTGCAAAATTCTCCAGGAGACCACAGCGGAAGTCCCACCAGGCATGTTCGAAATGGGTTAGTGACTCCTCCAAGACTAAGACAAAGCGATGATTGGTTAGTTTGATTAGCAAGTGTCACCCATAAATTTTCTCTTGGTTGACTAAAGTGTGTTATTCCTACTGCTTCACTTGCTACAGCATTGATCAGTATAACAAGAACAAACCTCATTTTTCTTTCTGCTTGCTTTGTTTTTCCTTTCTTCGTTGTCTTTTCCCTGGTTTGCTAGATTGTCTATTGTAAGGCTGAGTCAGTTTTTGAATATACTGATCTAACTCTAAATCAGCATCCTTGCTTACAGGTATAGCATGAGGTAAGTTTGAAGGCTCACTGATATCCTTACTCAGATGAAATCGTTCCCTTTTTTGCCTTCCTTTTCTTATCTATCTTCAATCTTGCTGCTCCTAATTTTACTGGTCCTGCCACTTGCAAACTCAATTTTTGCAACTTTTCAATGCAGCAATCTAGTGCTCTATCAGGATTCCTCTTGAAGGGTCCTACAATTGAATGCTGTGTTAAAGGTACTAATTTCCTACACCTTATAGAAACTATGCGTGATTTACTTTGAACCTTAATTCTATTCACAATACATTGTACCTCCCATCGATAATAAGCAAGAATTTTCTGTTCAGGAGACTCATAAAGATTTAAAGCTATATATGCATTTTGCCCTGTTTGTCTCCTTAATTCATCTTGCCAGCTTTTACCCCACGTGTACTCGTGCTCACAAGTGTGACACCACAAATCCCACAATAATGATTGTTCTATCCAAAAAGTTCTATCACAACCCCCACAACGTAGGGCTATCCAAGCAGCACAATGTGGATTGTGACAGTCAAGGCAATGTTCTTTCGCTGGATTTGTTAAACGAAAGGTTGATAATGAGTCAATAAAACCAATCAGCTCCTGGGCTGTCCGGTAGTGATGTGTCAGTGCTCTGTCCACCGCTTTCGAGTACCCCTTCAATTGTAACAGTAGTGGTTGTAGGACTAGAAGCAGTTTTTTCCCCAGTCGCTCCTTGTCCTTCTCCGTAAGGCGATCCACCAGATGCTGCATCAAAAACAGGTTTAGTCCACTTAGCAGGCACCCACAAAGGCCCTGTAGGTGAGGAAACACAAAGATACCCCCGACCCCAATATAATACTTTTGCAGGTTTTTCCCATAATCCTGTACTCGGGTTCTTATACTTGACCCAAACCTCTGTTTCCTTAGTAGTTTCCTGACCTGACCTTGGGTGATGTTTAATTGCAGGGGGGGGTATCGTCTTCCCCAAAAATACATAAATGGTTAATCACATACAGAACCTTAGCCAAACATGCTTGTGGATCTCTCAAATCTTGATGTTTTTCAATATACTGCTTAAGGGTGCCGTTTGCTCTTTCCACTATTGCCTGTCCAGTAAGGGAGTATGGAATACCTGTCACATGCTTAACAGACCACTGATTCAAAAATTTCTAGCACTTACTAGGACTCTAGCACTTACATAAGCTGGACCATTATCCATTTTGATACTCTTTGGTACTCCCATAACAGCGACGCAACTTAACAGGTGTCTGGTAACGTATAAAGCTTTCTCTCCTGCCTGAGCCGTAGCCCATATGTAATGACTATATGTATCTATAGTGACGTGCACATGCTTGACTTTACCAAATCTAGCTATGTGTGTAACATCCATTTGCCATTTCTCATTTATTTCTAAACCTCGAGGATTAACCCCGATGCCTAGACCTATTCCACCATTATGATAACTACATGTTGGACATGCTCTAACAATGGCCTTGGCTTCTGACAAACTCAGCTCAAAGTGTTTTGCTAATCCTCTTGCATTTTGATGATACCTACTATGTGCTTCTCTGGCCAATGTATGCTTATCAATAGGACAAGAATTATCAATGGGTAGGGTAACCAATTTATCTGCACGTTCATTCCCTTCTCCTAAACCTTCAGACCATTTATGACTCCTAATATGAATCACAGAATACGCTGCTTTTCTCTCCCGTAAAGCTTTCCTTAACTGTATCAGTAACTCATACAATCATTTATTATTCACTTCCTTAATTGCCGCTTCCTCTATCCGTCTGACTACTCCTGTGACATACATAGAGTCTGTGACCACATTTAAAGGTTCCTGTAAGTTGGACACTGCCCATACTACTGCTAACAATTCCAGAGTTTGTAAGCTATCTGCAAGGTCTGCTGTGAGGAGTTGATGCTTCCATTGTCCTTTTTCTTGCCAGGTGACAGCAGCACGCCTTGATTTCTTTCCTGCATCTGTAAAAGCTGTAATAGCTCCTTCTATGGGTTATTTTTCTCTCAAAGGTCGAGTGATCCAGTTCCATTCTGTCATCCATTGCAAAACTCTAGGCACTAATTTGCTAGTCTCTACTTTAGCAAATGATATCAATAATGCTTCCTGTAAATCCTTCGAATTAATCAAGTACCAGTCCAAGGTTTCTTCTTCCATAGGCAATCTAATGCTAGCAGGTTCTCTACCATCCACTTCAAGAATTCTGAGACGCCCCTTTTTAATTAATGCAGCCAATTGTTCAATTTTTGAAGATATTGTTTTCTTATGCTGTAGTGGTGGTGACAACCATTCCAACACCCGTATCTCCCCCGTTTTCTTTTGTAGTTGAGAGAGAGCACCAGGCAAATGGCAAGGGCTATTCCAAATAGTAAGGTCAATGGGATGATCAAGTTGTCGACGAGACACATACCCTTGCTGTACACAATTACTAATTTGCTGCAAAGCAAGATGATGCTCCTTTGTCAGGTGTACAGGAGTAGTAGGGTCAACGCCCTTTAACAAAGGCCAAAGGGTTTCTAATAAATGATTTGGTATTCCCACAATGGGCTTCAGCCACTGTAAGTCTCCCAGCAACTTCTGTGCATCGTGTAGAGTCTTAATGTCCAATTGTAATTCAAATTTTTGAGGTATTACTATCTGATCCGTCAAAGTCCATCCCAAATATTTCCAGGGCCTTGTAGTTTGAATTTTCTCTGTAGCAATAACAAGTGAATATGCAGCAAGAGTATTTTTAATGCTGTTAATCTGTAAAGAGGAGAATGGCTGTTGCTGTGCAAACAAAATATCGTCCATGTAATGATATATTACAGTTGCTGGCCATTTGCGACGTAGTGGCTATAATGCAGCATCAACATAAAGCTGATATAAAGTGGGGAAGTTGCGCATGCCTTGCGGAAGAGACGTCCATTCAAATCTTTTATCCGGTTCTCCACAATTTATTGCTGGTAAAGTAAAAGCAAACCTCTTCATATCATCAGGATGCAGCCCAATAGTGAAAAAACAATTCTTTAGGTCAATAATTAAAAGTGGCCAGTGTTCTGGAATCATAGCTGGATTTGGAAGACCAGGCTGTAAGGCCCCCATTGGTTCCATCTGGTCATTTACAGCCCTCAAATCATGTATCAAACGATATTTCCCTGATTTCTTTTTGATTACAAAAATAGGTGTATTCCAAGGGCTCGTGGATAGTCGTAGGTGTCCCTTTGTATATTGTTCCTTTACCAATTCATGGGCATGCATAAGACTCTCCCCTTTTAATGGCCATTGCTTAACCATCACCGGTGTATCCGTTTTCCAGGTGAGTGGAATGGGGAAAGTCCAAGCAATGGCAATTACCCCAAAGGGTGCTGATTAGTTAACACCACTCCCAATTGTGTTAAAATGTCCCTTCCAATTAAACAGGAAACTGTAGGAGGCAGTTGAACAATTGAAAACACAGCAGATACTTGTCGATTCTCAATGCACACAGACAAAAGCGGCGATCTGCTTGCCAATGTAAATCCTCCTACTCCTGTGAGCATGTTTGATGATGGAAATAGAGGCCAATGTTGTGGCCACGCTTCTGGAGAAATGATGCTGGTATCTGCTCCTGTATCCAAAAATCCATAAAGGGTTATGCTTTGATGCCCATAAGTAATTAAAACCTTTTGCTTTGATCTATTTTGTAAATCCACAGTCAAAAGCGTAACGCCAGTAGAGCCAAAACCTTTTTCATTCCGTGTTTGCCCAGTAAATGATTGTATTCCCGATGTCATTTGTGATAGTGGTACCAATTGTGTGATGCGTTGTCCTTTTGTAATTTTAATCGGAGGATAAAGGGTGTAAACCAGGTGAGATGGACGAGAGTAAGGCCTACGATGACGAAGGCAAGGAGGAAGTGGAGAGAAAGAATCGGGTCAGTGCAGGGTTGTCAACAGAGAACCCGCCTCAGGCTCACTTGACTAGTGTTTGCCCGATGTAAGGGATGGCAGAGAATAGGTTTGTGATTACTGCAGCTCCTAAGAATGATATTTGGCCTCACGGTAGGACATATCCTACAAAAGCAGTTGCTATGAGGGTTAGGAGGAGGATGACTCCAATGTTTCAGGTTTCTTTGTTTAGGTATGTGTCGACGGAAGGAGACCAGGACATCAATTAGATCATCACAGGCCCGATTTTATTGATTAGTACAGCAGGGTAAATACAGTTCATAATGAGCTTCATACATATTGCAAAAGTTGAGCTCAGGATTGGTTAGTTACATATCAGCAACTACGCCTACTTCTGCATTCTTATGGTTATACTTTTGATACTTTCTACATATTCTCAGGAAGAATCTCTCTTCCCTATCCTCATGTTGCGGCAAGGGCAGTCTGTCCGTGCCTGTCATTGGACACCGACTGCTGACTTCTCCTTTCAGCTTACTGACTGCTGACTTCCCTCTCTCAGCTTAACCAGCAGCATTATGTCAGCATGGCCTTTCTCAGCTAACCAACTATTAATAATATCCTCCACAGGTATAAGCCGTAGTAGAGTCCTCGGCCGATGCGTAGGTAGATGCAGATGAAGAAGAAGGAGGCTCCGTTTGTGTGGAGGTTGCGGATGAGTCAGCCGAATTGTACGTCTCGGCATATGTGAGCGACAGAGGAGAAGGCTAGATTGGTATCTGCTGTGTAGTACATAGCTAGCAGAAGACCTGTGACGATTTGAGTAATTAAGCAAACGCCTACTAGATACCCAAAGTTTCATCATGTTGAGATGTTTGATGGCACTGGGAGGTCGATTAGGGCGTTGTTGATGATTTTGAGGATTTGGTGGTTTTTACAAAGGTTGAGGGCCATTGGTTATTTCTGTACGTGGATATGAGGATGATGAGAATGGATAAGGCGAATGATCCTAAGTAAGCTTTGATTAGGCCTGAGTGGAGGGTGGTGGCAGTTTTGGTTGCTATTAGTTGCAGGCTGGCTAGCCCCTCTGGACCTAGTATTTTGTATCAGGAGAGGTCAGTTAGGTGGGATGCGATGTTTTCTCCTCCTTTGAGGAAGTTGGTTATACTTAGGCAGTGGGTTAGGGGGTTAAAGTATCCTAGGGATGTTGAGAAGTTTTAGAAGGGAGCTTGTTTTGTGAGGATGAGTGTTTGGTCTATTTTTGAAATTTCTAGAACTAAAGCAATGCCTTGGGCTGTTACAATTAGGGAGGTTATTTTAATAGAGGGTGGCATGGTTATTGGAGGGGTTTTTGTGGGGATGATGAATGAGGTGATGAGGAATCCTGCCAGGATGCTTCCCAGCACAAGGCGAGTGACAGGGGAAGTTACTGCGGGGTTGTTTTCACTTACTGGGGTCAAGGGCGGAATTCAAACAAAGCCGGTCTGTACTAGTACGGTTATGCGGATTGTGTGTACCGTGGTGAATGATGTGGCTAGAAGGGTTAGGAGTAGGGCTCAAGTGT
This sequence comes from Ammospiza nelsoni, assembly GCF_027579445.1. Classification (NCBI taxonomy): domain Eukaryota; kingdom Metazoa; phylum Chordata; class Aves; order Passeriformes; family Passerellidae; genus Ammospiza; species Ammospiza nelsoni. Next base: position 1,158,225 of record NW_026683193.1, read on the forward strand.
TTGAGGAGGATGTGTTTAGGCTTTCAATTATTTGGTCTTTTGAGTAGAATCCTGCTAGGAACGATGTTCCTGTTAGGGCGAGGTTGCCGATGGTAAGGCATGCAGTGGTTGTGGAGAGTATTTTTTGGAGTCCTCCTATTTTTCACATGTCCTGTTCTCCATTTAAGCTGTGAATGATGGAGCCTGAGCATAGGAAGAGCATGGCTTTGAAGAATGTGTGAGTTGAGATGTGGAGGAAGGCTAGTTCGGGTAGGTTTAGTTCAATTGTGACTATTATTAGTCCTAGTTGGCTTGAAGTGGAGAAGGCAATGATTTTTTTAATGTTGTTTTGGGTGAGGGCGCACATGGCTCCAAATAGTGAGGATAAAGCTCCTAGGCAGAGGCACAGGGTTTGGGTGGTTTGGTTATTATTGAATAGAGGGTGGGTTCGGATAAGTAGGAAAATTCCAGCAACTACTATTGTGCTGGAGTGGAGTAGGGCGGATACGGGCGTTGGCCCTTCTATTGCAGCTGGGAGTCATGGCTGGAGGCCGAATTGAGCGGATTTTCTGGTTGCAGCTAGGATGAGACCTAGTAGAGGTAGTGTAGGAGATTGGGATGGGGTAGGAAGTTGTTGGATTTCTCAGGTGTTTGTGGTGGAGCCTAGTTGTGCTATGCAAAGGATAAGTCTGATGTCTCTGATTCAGTTGTAAATTACGGCTTGGAGGGCGGCGGTGTCGGCCTCTGCTCAGCCGTGTCATCAGCTGATTAGTAGGAAGGTTATGATTCCAACTCCTTCTCAGGAAATCAACAGGACAAATAGGTTGTTGGCAATGATTAGGATGAGTATGGTGATTAGGAAGAATAGTAGGTAGTTGTTCCCAGAATTCAGGGAAGATTCTTTCCTTCTACAGTTTCTCCTGAAATAATCTGACTGTCTACCTTGACCCTTGACTGAGTGCTAAAATAGTGATCTTCCCATTGCAATGAAATGCAAACTCCAAAGCAGTGAGTGTCTGCTCAAGAACCATGGAGATGCTGCTGTGCTGTTTCACAACAGAAATGCCAGAGCTCAGAGGGATTTTGGGGAAGATTTTCTGGGCAACAGTTTCCAGCAAGTTTAGAAGAATTGGTGCATGCAACTGATTTTTTTTTAAAAAGTACCTGAAGGAGAGGATTTTAGAAGCATTTTTATGGTTTTGGTAGAACAGTAGCATTGAGTGTTAAAGAAGAACCTGCATTTTCTTGGTTATGTTTTTACTCATTTACTGGCAAAACAGGCCAAATTGTAGGCACAACCAAGAACATTGTCCTGATCTCTTGCTGGCTGTGTGAATGAAACGTGTCTCCTGGAGGGAAGTTGGCAAACAGGAAATCAGCTTGTTTGGGTTTACTTGTTCTGTGGGATTCAACAGCCCAGGCAGTTTTCTCACAGCATCTGACTCATTTCCCGTGCCCACTACAGGTCACCTCAGGCGTGTATTCAGCGGTGCTGATTCTGAGCTGAGTGAGAAAGGGACATTTCATGTTCCTAGTGTTTAAGAATTCTAGAGCTAGCTGTCACCTTGGCCAGTAGCAGTAGAGGACCAGCTAGGGAGACCGAAAGAAAATCCATTTTGATGCCTTCAACAAAGGTAACAAAGGCGTAAGTGGATAGTTCCTAGTTTCCCTCTCAGAGTCCTGAAGAACTACAAACTCAGTTTTGCAGAGAAAATGTCACTTGCTGACAGCAGCCAGAGGAGAACACTGAACTAAGAGCAACATGCCAGAGAGTAGAATTAGCCCAGTTCAATTTAGTCAGAGAGACTGAGAATTCTATTCCTGTCAATTTAGTGACATCTCCTTAGAAGATGCAGTTGTGGAACAAGAAGGCCATCTTGAAAAGGTGGATGCTGTATTTGAAGTCAAACAGGCAACTTTTTGCCTGGAGAGCTGCGTGGGCCAAAAGGAGCCAGGGGTGGTGGCCTTGAGTACCTGAAGATGAGACAGCGTGTGGCCAGGTGGCCAAGAAAGCCAAGGGCATGGTGGCCTGAGTCAGCAGCAGTGGGGCAGCAGGAGCAGGGCAGTGAGTGTGGCCCTGTGCTGGGCAGCGCCACGGCCACAGCTGAGGTCATTCTTGGAGTTCCTCTTGGATCCCATGAACAACAGGCTTTGGCCCACAAGGAGAATTTGTGCTGCTTTGTGACAGAGGAGAACTTCCCAGGCTCTTTTGCATTTGCTGTAGGGAAGATTGGTTATTGCTTGGTATAAATTCACAGACCAATACAGAGCGTTTGCTTTGTCTTGTCGGGGCATGGTTGCCACCTCGTCATAGTGACATCAGAAGGTTGCCTTGGTGCATGGAAGGCCTGAGTGTCAGAGCAGCCCTAGGCCTTGCCCAGTGCAGGAGGAACCTCGTGCATGAGTCATTTTTAGGTGGGCACTTGCACACTTTCAAACGCCTTGTTTTTTCTGGTGTTGCAGCACAGCCTGCAAACTTGCAGAGCAGTGCTATAATGATTCACCATCTTGCTCCTGCGCTTTTTGCTGTATATGGTGTTTCCTTTTCAATCTACTATTTGACCCTTTTTTCACATAAGTAGAGACAAGATAAGAAGAGCAAGAGCCGTTTTTCCCCTGACTCTCTCTGTTATTGCAGAAGAAGCCAAAGAGGAGCAAAATGAGGTGGATGACAACAACCCTCCAACGTTGTTCTCACCGCCCTATTCCAGACCTGTAAGTGCCAGTTGTGTGTGGTGCTGTCTTTAGTGCAAGGCAGAGCTGCAAGTTTTGGAGCAGCCAGTACTTTGCTGTTGCAGGCTGAGGATGCTGGGTGCTGGAGTCCTGCCAGGAGCTAGGGATTTCCTCTAGGCAGTGACCGCAGAACTTGGCCTTTGACCTGTCCTGTTGGGGCAGTGCAGAGCTGGGGGCTCCGGCTGTGCTTCTGGCTGCTTGGTTCAGGGAAGCTCCATCTCTGGACTTGTGTGGGGTCATGGCCAAGGGCACATGTGGTAGTGCTGGAGGTCAAAAGGCTTTCTTGGTTTCTTTTCCCTTTTTGGAAAGGTGTCTTTGGCTTGTGCAAGTGTTCTGCAGTTTTCTTGAGTTGTTCTTCACTTGTAGAGTCACTGCTGACTCAATTGACTTTTGGCTTTTGAGAAGCTGCAAACAGCAGACGGGGAAAGTTTCTGCTGATCCATTTTGCACTGAAGTCTGCAACTTTGGCAAGTGCCTTGGAGCCCAGAGTGGGGGTGAAGCTGCAAGTCTTTGACTGCTGTCTTACGTTGCTCAGAAAAGGAAGGCCATCTTGAAATGGTGCCTGCTGTATCTGAAGTGAAATAGGCAATTTTGTGGCTGGGGAGCTGCATAGGCCAAAACAAGCCAGGGTTGCTGCCGGTCTTGAGCAGCTGAAGATGAGGCAGCGTGTGGCCAGGTGGCCAAGAAGGCCAAGGGCATGGTGGCCTGTGTCAGCAGCAGTGGGGCAGCAGGAGCAGGGCAGTGAGCGTGGCCCTGTGCTGGGCAGCGCCGCGGCCACAGCTGGAGTGCTGTGTGCAGTTGTGGGCCCCTGGGAAGCAGAGAGTCATGGAGGGGCTGCAGCGTGTGCACAGAAGGACAGGGGAGCTGGGCAAGGGGGTGGAGCACAAGGCCAGTGAGGAGGCGCAGAAGAAGCTTCTGCTTGGACATGAGGAGCCTCATGAGGGACCTTCAGCATTTCCCCAGTGCATCCAAATATTTGAGCTGCTTTTGGAAGCAACTTCTCCCCCTTTTTTCCTTAGTAGTTTTTTTTTGTTTGTTTGCTGGGAGGAAGAGGCTTTTTCATTTTCTTTTTCTCCCAACTAAAGTTGTTTTCATCATTTTTTTCTGCCCTTTTATAGCACTGGGACTGAGTCTGCTAGAATTTTAATTTCCAATGTATCACTTCTGGAGAATGCAGTAGTTTTGCATGAGAACACATCATTCTGTGCAGGGACCTTGGTGCAGAAGGAGCTGTTGTGGTTCCAGCATGGCCTCACACATAACTTTGAGCTTAGTAGTGACCGTGCCTTTTTGCAGCCCAGGGAATCAGTGTGTGTTGTTTGGGAATTGAGCAGCAGGTCAATGCCCTTGCATTCCAGCTGCTCCTCAGAGATTACAGGAGCTGGAGGGAGATGGGCTTTATTTCTCATTCCAGCCACTTTAGCACCACCAGTGTGGTTGAGTCCAAGAGAAGAACTTGCCCGAGCACAGATGCACAAAGAGTGCAATTCCCAGTGCAATGCTCTGGGTCTGATCCCTTTCCGTAAGGACCTACACGCTCCAGATTCCCCAGGCGTGTGCTTTTTTGAAGCAACAGGAGAGCAGTCTCAGGATTGTAATTGAGCAGGGCACTGGCTACCAAGTTCTGATGTCTGTAGCAACACAGAGGGGACAGTAAAGAGAGATTTCAGTAACGAAATCTGTCAATCTCTCTCTCTCTCTCTCTCTCTCTATCTATCTATGTAACATTTGCATAATTGAATCTTCCTGGCTCTGGTCCAAGGCAGTTGGAGGTGCAAAGCTCACCTAAAACATCCCTTTCTGGCTAGGATTAGACACATATTCCCTCGACTGATTCTGAGCAGGCAGAGATGTTTCCCCCTCCAGATATGATGGTTTTCCCTTTAGAGTTGTTTCCCTCCTCTGGCCTCTTCTGCCCTGAAGTCTCCAATTAATTCTTTCAATTTCTGCCTGTCCTAGAGAGGTGCAACAATTCCATGTTTAGGTGGTGTTTGGTGACTCTGGTCATACATGCATTACGTGACACGTGGTTTCCTTCACTGGCATCCCCAGGGCTGTGTAAGTGCATTCGTTCATGGGGCCTTAGGAGAGTCTCTTTCCCTCAGCAGCAGCAGCAGCAGCAGCAGCAGCAGGGAGCGGTGGAGGGTCAGGACGAGGAGGAGGTGCCTGCCCTGGCCCTTTGCTCCCAGGCCCCAGGCCGGGAGGGCTCTGGCTGCAGCAGGGCGCTCTTCGGGCAGCCCCTGGCAGCCTCTGCACGGAGCACAGCGCGCTGCCCCGTCCTGCTTGTGCCACTTTTTTTCAACAATACCCTAGCTCCTCTTCACAAGGAAAAAACTCCAGCAATGTAAAAAGAGCTAATTCAAGTACAGTTCTATCTGCCTTTGTATTGTAGTTCAGGGCATGTATTTTTTTGTCTAGAATTTCATGATTTTTATGAAAACATGCATTCATATCTGCACATTTTTGTGGTTTTAATTATTCATATACCAAAACACTCCTTTTTAAACTCTTGATTTATTGCAGTTGATAATTCTGACGTTGTATATTTTAAAATGTCATACAACAACACCCTTTGGGTAGTTTTTCTCACACTTAAAAAAAACCCCTGTAAGTAATTTTAGTCTCTGTCTCTCCAAGTTGGTTCATACTGGCCTGTTTTAAATCAGGGCTATAATACTTTTAGAGGCTTGAGAGAGGTCCAATGAAATGCACACCAGTGATTCCTCTTCTGCAATGTCCTGGCCCTGCCAGAAAGCCTCTTTTCACTTTTTTTTTCTCTCATTAGCTCAACTGCAAACACACGTTTAGTTGCAAACTTACACAAGATGAGCAAAATGAAAATGATGTGAGGGGCCTTTGGGAGCTCCTTGCTGATCTTTCTGCTTCTTCAGCTGTGCAAGGCTCTGATCCAGGCAAAGCGATTGCACTTAGTGCTACACAACCATTTGTCTGGAACTCTGCTGATTTCTAGGGACAGCTGGAGGCCTCAATCTCCCTAGGATGTTTTGGCTGAGCCAAGCTTTGCTGGGTTTTGGCTGCAAATACCATTGCCCTTGCTGTCTTATATCCACAAGTACCATGGCTGGGCAAAAACTGCCACGTGGGCCATCTTCCAAAGGCACTTTGGTCTGGAGTTTGTGACTGAATGAGAGCCTCATCCACTGCCAAACCACATGAAAAAAAACATGAAACACAACTTCCCATCCTTAACAAACAACTGACAATTCAGAAGTGGATCTAGAGCATCGGAATGAAAAGGAAGGCAATCTTCCAATGGAGTTGTGCTTTCGGGAGTTTTTCTTCTGACTCCCACTCACAGCTGGCACTGGAAAAAGACACGTCTCTGCAAGCGTCAGTATCTTCTGTCTGCCATCAGTTGTTTTGCTGCAACAATCAGAACAGGCAACAGGCTGGAGAGAGGCTCAGCTGATGCTAGCAACAGGAGCTGCCCCAAGGAGAAAAAAGAAATGAACTTTTACCTCCCAAACCCAGAGGCTCAAGCAGGATTCCTCTGGTTCCCAGAAATACAAAGAAATAGGGCTGAGAAGACCCTCTGCAGCTATGTGTTCATGCACAAGACTTTGCTGATGCCATTTGCGTTTTGCCTTTTTTTCTTTTCTATCTTTTCTGTATTCCTTGCACATCAATTTAGAGCTCTGTAGGCTACTCTATATGTGACTACTTTTCCCAGTCCATTTCCATGGCCTTTGCCTAAGTAGAAAGACAAACTTCCAGAGCTCCAAGCGCCGGCGGGTAGAAGGCCCCAGTGTTATCTTGGTTCTTCCTGGGACAGACCCCTCTGGGGAGATGGTGGACTCACCATCCCTGCAAGCCTTTAAAAGAAGACTGGATGTGGCACTCGGGGCCATGCTTTAGTTCACGTGTTAGGCCATGGGCTGGACTCGATGGTCTTGAAAGTATCTGTCTTCCAAGCCAGGGATTCTGTGATTTTGTGACTGAGGCAGCTTTTCCTGCAGCCCTGGAAAGGGCTGCGGGGGCACTTGGCCAAGGACCGGGATCAGGGCTCATGGAAAAGAAGCGAAGGGCTCAAGGCGAAGGCCGAGAGGGCAGAGCTGCCACAGCGCGGCTCAGAGAGAGCCTCATGTCCTCCTCCTCAACCTGCGCCCTCTGCGCTGCCCTTTGCGGCGCCGGCGGCTCCTCTCGTTGCGGGGCTCCAGGGCGTGCTGGGGACCGGGCCCCTCGTCTCCGGGAAGCGCCGGAGCCTCGGAGGCGAGCGGCAGCTATTGTGACCGGCAGGGGAGAGCTGCGGCTGCGGCCCTGGGCACGGCGAGCTGCCGCTATGGCCGGCTCCTGCCGCGGCTCCTGACTCTGCTCCGGCCTCTGCTCCTGCCCTGTGCGCACAGACACGGCCGAGGGCTGCCCGGCAGCTCCCTGCCGCTCCGCAGCGGGCCCGGCCGGGCTGCTGCTCTCTGCGGCCTCTGCCCGCCGCTGCCAGCCCCGCCGCGCTCCCGCCTGCCTCTCCCGCAGCCGGACCCACACGGGAGGCAGCACATTGTGGCCAGCTCGGAAAAGCCCTGCCCGCAAACCGCCCGCCGCAGCCTCGGCCTCAGGGCACAGGCTGCCGGCGTCCTCGCAGCTGCGAGCCGGCCCGGGCCGCCTGCCGGCCTCGGCCACAGCTCCCGCCTGTGTCTCCATGGCCGCGGCTGCTCGGCACAGCGGGCTGAGCACAGCCAGCGCCAGCAGCAGCTCCTCACGGACCCAGGCTCCAGGCGCTCCGAGCCCGCCCTCCCCCGAATCCCAGCCCTGAGGGGCTTGGCGTCCCAATGCATCCCCTGGGGACAGCAGGGTCGGCCGCTGAGCTCAGCCCAAGATGACACCACCAAGTGAACAATGGAAAATACACCAAATCCTCATCAGAGACAAGAGAAAACTCCCATGGTGCCTGACAGCCTGAAGCAACTGCCAATTACAGATCATTCCATCCATGTGGGAAAAGAGACTTTTGCGTTAAAGCAAAACAGTTATTAAAAAGGAGGACAGGAACAAACAACAAAGTTATTTGGACTCATGCTTCTTGTCTCTGTTAGAAAGGCCAAGAAATGCAATCCTTGCTCTTCTGACACAGCTCTCTCTGTTCATGGTGTGGGACAGCGAGTGCTGATGATATGCAGGACCTAATGCAAGGGACAGGGAGGAGGATGCAGCAGGCACAGTGCCAAGCTGACAGAGGGACGATCTCTGGCAGTGGCACTGAAGGAGAAGAGTTTGCAGGCAGCACAGAAAATGGCTCTTTTTTTCCCCTCTTCTTTCAGTGTTGCTAAGAATGTAGCCTGGAGCAAGCTGGGAACACCAGAGCATGGAGCCCTTTCCAGGCAGGGCTGCATCTGCTGAAGGGGCACAGGGAGCTCAGCAAGAATCACACACAAACCAGCAGGGGACTGAGGAGCCCCTCTGGTGGCAGTGAGCAGCCTCGGGCTCTGCTTACTGCTGCTGCCATTTTCTATTGAACCATCTCCAAGGACTTCTGTTGTGCTCTGTATTTCTAAGTGGTTTCCCCCTTGTTTTTTTTTTTTTGTTTGTCTCCTGCACCTTGATTTCTCCAAATTTTCCTATCCTGTCAGCAGCAGCCCCTGTCCAGAACTGGCTCTAAAATATCATCAAAGCAGCTAAGAACAACAACGGATGGTATCCTGTGGCTCAGGAATTCGTATGCCAGAGCCCTGCCTGTGCATTATGCTTTGTCAGGACCTCCTTTTCTGTGCAAAAACTAGTGAGCAGTGCAGTTTTTTTGCCTAAGAGCTCCTGAGAAGCAAATGTTGTGCTAGGTTTCTCAGAGTGTATCCGTTAAATTCGTTACTGGCAAACAGAAAGTAAGGCCAGGGTAGCAGAGCACCTGGGAGCTGGTCACTCCCTGCAAAGGGCTGGTGTATGATGTGAGAACACCACGTTCCAGGATGGGCGAGCAGGGTAAATGTGCTCAAGGTGCTGCAGGTGAGGTTTGGGCTCACTTACAGGGCAGTCAAGGGTGGTGAGCACTGCAAGATCCAGCTGCAGTCCCCATCCGCATCCCTTTCAGTGCTGGCTTTAGTGTGTCTGCAGCCTGGATCCAGAGTGCCCTGGGCGGCTCCTGAGGCTGCCTTTTCACTCAGGGTGAGGATGCCCAGGAGCCCCTGAGGCCGGCAGTGGAGACCAGGGCTGGGGCTTGTGGCCTGGCCGATGTGGCTCTGGGGGCTGGGACATGCCAGGGCATGGGTCACTGTCACTGCCCTCCGCAGCCCCGGCTAGCTCTGGGATGTTCCAGGGACAATGCCAAGAGTGGAGAACTGGCTAGACTAGGGTTTGCTTGAGCCAGAACCTCTAGGTCAGCTGCCTAGCAGTAGAGACCCCTGGAGGACCAAGTAGAGAAGACAGCAGAAGCTCTTCTGTGGTGTAAAGCGCAATGAATTTATTAGGAGCGGCTGAAAGAAGGTACTTAACAGAAAATCCCTAAAGGGAAGCAAAAGTTAAAAGAACCCCCAACACCCCTGTGCACAGGTTTTTAAAATCTTTCAAAAACGGGGGTGGACACCATACAGTAACCAATAAGTGACTGTTGGGGTGTGGTTTCGAGGGCCACAACAAATCAGAACAAGGGGAGGAGAGAGGGTTGGGATAGAGATTGGATCTTGGGGTAAGAGACAGGGAACTTTCTGGAACAAAGGGTAGGGTTTGGGCTGATGGATGGGCCAAAGGGGCCGGGTTGTCTTGACAGACAGGGAAAAATCTGGTGAGGAGGGAGGGGATTCCTTGAGAGACACGTAGGGAAGAGAGCATAACACGGGGGAGAAATTAACTGTAATAACTCGGGGAACACTTGAACATACCCCAAACTAACAGAACATTTGGCTCAATAAACTAACACACTGCAACACAGAAATTCAGGCTTTCAGCAGCTGAGAGGTGGCAGTGTTAGAACCCGCAGCAGCTGGTGAAAGCCATCTCTCTCCTTCAGGTTCTTGCTGTGTGGGAAGGTGCTGTGAGTTGTGGTGGCTGCACTCCCCCTTTGCTGGGAGGATGATCTGTACCAGGGGACGGCACAAAGCTGCCATGGTGAGCAGAACATGCTCAGAGCATTACAGTTCAGAGAATGGCACTGCCCCTGAAGGGCAAAAAGCTTGAAAGCATAGAATTCTGTGCAGAACCGTGTCACAAATTTTCTCTTCTAGAACATGCTCATTTTTGAATACTGTAAGCGAATACTCTGGGTTTTATAGAATACATGGGGTTTTTCTCTTAAGGTTTTTGGGAGAACTCTCAAGTTTATTTTTAGTTGCATTTTACATCCAGCAGGTATACAGATTTTTTTTTTTTTAACTGTTCTTTTGTAAATACTTAGGGAAAAAATAAGTAAGCATTTTTAAATCTTTTGGGATATTGTGGTTAATATCCTTAGAAAGAAAACATTATTGAACAAGTGTGAAAAGACAGAGAGAGGGAAAATAGCATAAAAGTCTTTTAGTACAGGGTGTGTAATAAGGACTGCAGAACTGAGTAATTCCTCCAAGGGCATAGTTAGCAAGATATATCACCAAGAATACCTGCCAAGATACTTCCTTAAAACAAGGGAAATGTGCCCTGCAGCCATACGAAGTACAGCCAAAGCAAATGAAAACCTTTGAAAAAGAAGGAATTTTGCCAGTGACATGAGTCTGTCTGGATAATTGAGGGATGCCCATCAACCTTGCACTGAATTCCTCAATATTTGTAAAGTCTTTTCTCCCAATTTCTGTGAAGTGAAGAAGCTGCAGTTGTTTAACCATTAATTTAAGCTCTTTGGGGAATTACCAAGCACCGTGTATGTTCTTTTGTAGCTGAGCAGGACTTGAGTTTCCCAAATCTTTTACAAAGCAGAAGGGAACCACAGAGTTACTTGTGCTAGTATTAATGAAGGGTTTCATAAAAGCAGGTGAGTGAGAGCATTGCATTATAGAACTTCCACATTCATGAAAACAGGAGTCCACTTAGAATAAAACCTATAAGGCTAGCATAACATCAGAACAGGATAAAATGAAATTACGAGACAGGAAGTGGTGCGTCAGAAATGAAGTGTATCATTTCTGATACATCTGCATGCATTTGCAAGCTAAAACAGAAAAAGAAGGGCAGAGATAGAAAGGAACGAAGATTTTGAAATTGCACCATGCAGAAGAGACACACAAACCATCAGTGTGAACACAGCTGAGAGATTCATCTTGGAGATGGATTAGAGTGGAATCCATTCACTGAAGATCTCTGGTGCACAGGAGTGCAAAGACTGAGGAAAAAAGGAGAAAAGTTTAATTTCTGAAATCTATTTAGATTCCTGGAAGCATTGTCCAGAGACGTAAAAATCTAAAGCCTCAGAGAATCTGAACCTCAAACTTCCCCAAATGGATTGATCGGGTATTATGGGCACATCTCTGCTGTTTTCAGGGTCAATGAAATTGACAATGGGCTTCTGGAAATTAGGAGTGCCCACCCAGATTTTACCTCCATTACTTGAAGAACACCTTAATAAGGCACTTCAGGAACTGAACACTGACGTTCTCACCCTGCTCTATTTACTTTACGTTTGGGTACAGGCTGGTAGAAGGAGAGATCTGGCTTTGATTTCCAAGAGGAAGGTAAGGAGAAAGACAGGCAGCACAGGAAGCACAAGGCCCTGTCAGAGGACCTGTGGAAGGTAACTTTGTGCCCCAGCACTGTTAAAGGACGTTCCCTGTCATTGGTGCAAGTAGCTGGAGACATAAATACTGATTTATTTGGGGGCCGCAGTCTTGGTAAGTGCAGAGGTGGTTCAGTAACGTGACATGAGGGAGTTCCCTCAGGGCAACTGGGATGCCTGAAAGAAGTGAACAGCTCACCACAGCCTGGGCCGCTCGGCTGCTTTCTCTTTCCGACCCTCTTGGGGAGGCTCTGACATTTCCTCTTCCCTGATGGAAGTGCTGCTGCTGCCAAGAGAAACGTCCCCTTACTCACTCAGTGTTCCCTTTGCTTGCCGGATGCCCCATCTGCTGTCGCTGTCCAGGAGAGCTGCTCTGCACGGGAGGAGGAGCCCGAGGGAGAGGCTTTGAAGATGGGGCAGCTGGGATCCCTCTGCTTGGAGCTCTGTTTAAAGATACACGGACTTGCATGTGAACAGGGATAATTATATGGACTTGTACATATGTAGCCTGCTATTTGTACAGGCCTATTTCTGTACATATGCTATCAGATTTATGAATGTACTGTGTATATATGCACTTATAGATACCTGCATACATACAGGTTTTCAGTCACATCTTTGTGTGTATATGTATCTAGTTCTTTATGTGTATTGTAATATCTGTGTTTAGATTTCCTTATGTATACGGTTGTGTAGGTATCTATTTCTATTGATGTATTGATGTAGTTTTTTTTAAATAGCTATATTGGTATTTGTTTTGGCATGTATGTATTTTTAAATTTTTTTAGATGTGTATTGATGTATTTCTATATATATTATATTTACATATATATCCTTATATATTGCTGTAAATTTGTATTGATGCAGTTGTACAGATATTTAGATTGGTACTGCTGTTTGTCTATTTACAGATAGGTTTGTTTTATGTATCTCTTTCTTGAATGTAATAGGCAACATTTAATCTGTATTCACATCTGTACATTGTGGTGGTTATTTATGTATTCAGTTCTATTTAAAAGTGTCTGGAGTGGTATAGTGGTGGAATTCTATTTGTAGAGTACTTGGTATTACAGTACTTGGTATTTCGTATTTGTATATGGGCTGTATGTTTGCCATAATATGCAATAAATTAAGTTATTAATTTTCCCTTGATCTCTGTGTATAGTGAGTGTTTGTAGAGGTTTGCAAAAAATTAGTTTTTGTTACCAGAAGTTGTTATTTGTATGTTTTTAAATAGTGTGGTGTAACAAATACATAAATTACTTTTTTAAAATTTAACAAAGATTTGTATGGTTCTGTTTTGTCAGCACTGGTGTAGCAATTGGTAAGAAATGCCATTTGTCAAGTGAGATGAATGTGTTGTAATTTGTGCTACCCAAAGCCATGGGCAGATGGCCATGCAAATCTCCAGCCATGCCCAGCACATGCCCCACCTGCACTCAGGCTGGGCAAGGGAAGCGCAGATTTGGGCTGGCAGCAGAGCCCACGTTGGCTCAGAACTCGCTGCAAAGGCCTGCTGGCTGAGAAAAAGATCAGGGATACATTTTATATATTCTATTTCTTACAGTACATATACTAAAATATATATTATGTAGTGTATTGTAGAAATCCTTAAAATCAGAGGAATTGCTGCTTTGGAAATTTGGAAAGCTGCTTCTCAGTGAAGAGGATTTCTAGGCTAGAGGAATATAAAAATAAAAAGAAGACCATGGACAGTGCCATTGCCAGAGGCCCAGGCTGTTAAAAGGAGGAATGGATCGTCCCCTTTGCCGTCTGTAGCTGATACCCCTGTCAGTAATAAGTAGCAACTCCGGGGGCAATGAGATGGGAAACCATCTCTCTAAACCAGAATGGGGCGTCTTTTAAACCAGCTAGAGGCAATTTTACAGGGTAAAGGACATTCAAACATCTCAAAATGTGAAATAAAAGACTTACTAATCTGGGTAAAAGTGAATACTCAAAATACAGACTTGAAGTCTGATTTTACCTTTGATTTCTGGGACCAGATAAAGTGGAAAATTCACAATCTAGTCTCTCTCAAAAAGGAAGAGTCTTTGGCCAAACTTATGCCTGTCTCCAGAGCTTTAATGGAGCGCTTTGATCAGAATGATTGTAACAGAGACTTTCTCAAACATCAGAACAGAACACCTGGCTCTGAGACTTCAATTCTGTGTGGTGCTGGACCTTCATCCTCCTCTGGGGAGAACTTGGATTTTGTTCAGGGTGTCCTGGCATTTCCAGGGTTTCTCCAGGCAGTGTGGACAGCACCCCGAAGCCCGGAAAAGGGGAGTCAGATCAGCTTCCAGCTTTGGTCGTGCACTCTGTTTTTTCCAGGATTCCCTGAGTCACTGACGCTGCAACCAGGCATCGTCCCAACTCCTCCGGGAAATCATCCACCCCCAGAATTCCCAGAAAAGTGTTTGGGATTTTTCTTGCATTCCAAGAGTTTGGGGGCTCATGGGACATGTTCTAGGGAGGCTGGGAATCAAACGGGTCCAGGAGATTAATGTTTGGTGAAGCTTTGCAAAACAGGAGCTGCTGTTTCTGTGCTCTGCTGCTCTTCTGAAAAAGATGCGGCTGGATCTTATTCTGAAGTTGTGCAGGTGGGGTCAGCCAAGGGGGGGCCTGGATCCGCTCTGCCTGGCTGAGAGGCTGCAGGGTCGCTCCTGTCACTGTTTGCCCTTCCCAGGAAGTCACCCCCTGGGATCGGGCTCAGGCTGGCAGTTTGCTTTGGAGCTCTGAGGACTCTTTTCATATAGATTCCTCTACCAAAACTTTCCAGGATTTTCACCACTTTTGGCTCCCCAGCCTCCGGTTACAGCAGGTGGGGGGGCTTTGGATTTGGCTCTGCCTGCAGGGGAGCGGGCAGGGGGGAGGACAGAGGTAGCGGGGGCAGCCAGGGCTTGAGCAGGGCATGAATGGCTCTGCCCAGAGAGATGGATGGGATGGAGGTGGAAGAGCTCAGGAAAGTTGCTGTGGAGGCACAGACAGTTCATTCAGAAGCCTTGAAGCCTGTCTCATTGGCTGCTGGAGTTGGGGTGGAAAGCATGCTGCGATTGCAGATCAGACCTGAGAGTTTTCCAGCTGAATCCCTGCGGGCAGGGATACAGTGTGGAACCTGTCACAATCCATTGGAAAGCATCACAAAGACAAAGTCGGGGTCTACAGCTGGAGAGCAGCCCAATTTGTATGAATCTAAAAAGATCCAATTTAGTGAATCCAGATGTGAGATAGCAGGCTCTGGCCTTTCTTCCTGTCACCAAGAACTTGGAGCTCTCCTCCCCAGTGCTTCCTGGCAGGGCTCCCAGGAAAGTTGCTGCAGCAACACTACTGCCAAGTGACGCGGGCCAGGGGCTATTTACAGACTACGAACAAGACAGGGCTGCTTTGGAAGGTGCCTAGAGCTGTTTATTTTTCAGCATCAGTCTCATTACATGATTATGATAATGGGAAGCTGCTAGCAGCTCACAATCCAGGCAGCAGGCCAAAAAATGTAAGGTTACAACTTACTTTATAAGCTTCTTGTCCAATCACACAAAGCAAAAGCATATTGACAGTAGTTCTATCCAATCACCAGAAGCACACGTAGCTTTGGTTAAAACAATGCTGTCTTATTTCGAATACAATACCTGTTGATAAGCCTTAAAACACAACACACAGAACTCCATTATTAAGCTTCAACCTTCCTACTATCTTGCTAGATAAGCTTTCTGCAGCTTAAAGAGCTATTCAGACAAGCATTAATACACAGGCTTATTGTTCAATTTGCCCTTGCCTTTTCCTACTGTTTAAATATTTTTTTCTGCTGACCTATCTCATGACTGTTGCTTTAGCTCTGCTCACAATTCTGCTGTATCTGAGGCCTGCCTTTTGCAGCTTTCCCAAAACCCTCTAATTTTATGGATTCCCTCAATTCCCTCTCTCTCTTCACCCAAAAAGAAACCTTACCAATCGTATCATTTATTACTTGCGTTTTGTAGCCTTACTATAATATTTTTGTTTCTTATCTGCTTAAAGCATGTTTTTGTTGGCACTAAGCATTGCTGTATTACAACACAGTAATTTAATGTAGTGAAGGTCCAGTCATTGGAAAGGGCATAAATTATGCCTGACAATAGTTACAAGTCATTATTCAAAAATCTCTTGTCGATTCCAGGGTCTTAACTCAAAACCTTCCTCCACTTCTATTCCTTCATCCACCACCTCCATGACCTTTTGAGCACCTGTCTGTGAATCCATTTCCTACCTCTCTCTCTTGAGTGAGAGAAACTTCTTGGACAGTTTTGTTAAACATTCATCACACACACTGAAGTGTTCAAGGTATTACTATTAATATCACTACCAAAACACCCAAAACATGAGACCTATCTTGCAAAGTTCCCTTAGCCAAGGTGCAAAGCTCTATTCTTGGAACAAATCATCTAACCAGGACCCACTATCTTCTTTAATTTGGGCTGTCAAATCTCTCAGTTTTTGTATGCTTTTGAGGATGGACTCAGAGTGGTCAGACAGGTTCATACAACACAATCCTTCAAATTCTTCACAACCATGTCCTTGTGCCAGTAAAAGAAAATCAGTTGTTGCTCTATTTGGAAGGGTAGCATGTCTAACACTATTAACATCGGTCAACATGTCACTGATTGCAGTGGATGTGGCATTAGTTTGTTTACTCAGCCAATATGCAAACCAATCTAATTGTTTCAATGCCATTGCTGAAGCCAGTTGGGGTGAAAACAAACCTGCTGAAACCCTTTTCGCAGCCTTCCAAGGCATGAAATCACTTCTACAGTTCTCATCTTAATGATGAGAACTTGGAGCTTTTTGGCAGCATTCATGGGATGGCTGATTGCTGTGAAAACACTTACTGTTCTGATGGATCATATACAGGAGTGATGAAAAGGAAAAACAACCACGGTCTAAATCTTCCATTGCAACTACCTAATTGGTCTAATATTATTCAAAATTTAGAAAAACTTTGAATTCAAACAAACACTTCCTTGCCTTACCGGTAAGATATGGTCATAATGATGTAAATCCACAATACAAAATTCCTTCTCACCATGAGATCAAAGAACTTATAGGAAGAATGCAAAAAAAAAATTATTATAACTTTACCTGATCAGCCTCCAACTGTAACAGACATGCTAACAGCTTGCAGTAAGCTCACCTCTCCAAAACATCTTGCTAATGTGCTAGTCAATGCTTTTGGAAAGCAGATTGCAGATTCTTAAGAAAAGTTAGGAAACCATTGGGAGATAATTTGGGAAAGGCTTTGGGAGAAAATTTGGGACAAAAAATGGAAAAGCTTGAAAAGACCATTGAAGCATAAAGAAACATTTTCTAAAAATCTGCTGGTACAGTTGGACTCTGATAAAAAGGCTTGTGGCTTTGCTTGTGGTAAAGCAGGACACATGAATAGAGATTGTCCTACAACAACAATCAAACTTAAACCTCTTTCTATTTGCCCTCAATGTAGGAAAGGGAAGCATCTTGCTAAGTACTGTCATTCTCAATTTGACATCGATGGCAAAGCTTTATCATTATAATCAAAAAAGAGCTCGGATTATCACCACACCTCGACACAAGTAGTGACCTCCTTACAGTCAATTACCCAGTCAAATGGCATTGGTACCTCAGTCATTTATCCCTCAGTCATCCATCCCTCAAATGGTCCCAGGTCAATACCCTCATGTACAAGGTTTGAATTGGCCTCCTCAAAAATTGATACACCTTTTAAATAAGTTCTGTTATGAAAGTATGAGACGGAGTGGGGATCCATTCTGAATTAGGTGAAGTGCCTAGAAGAGGTGAGAGGTCTGTAGGGCCAAAGCTGAAGAAAGGCCGCATTCCAGAGACAGCAAGGAGACAGAGAAAGAAAAACAGAAATTACCGCAAGGTCGATCTGCCCCAGACCTAGGAATTCCTCTGATAAAGAAGAACTAGTGCTAAATGTCACGCGGAATGAATATGTATGAACTTATTGTGAAACTGTATGCATATGCATTTGGGAGGGGGATAAAAGACGACCTGAGATCTTCAGAGGTACGCATGCCTTGTTGGGGGACTTGCGTCCGGCGCGTGTCGTAAAATAAACATACCGGGCTTTACAACTTTTATAAAGTTGTGAAGTTTCTTCTTTTCTCCGCAAAACATTATGGCGAGCCAGATAGGAGTTCTCTGTCCCCGCAGGGGCAGGGGGGATAGACGGACCTCCAAGGCGCGCCCTAGGATTTTTTCCTGGTGGGGCTCCGCTCGTCTCAACTTGCCACCTGCGAGGACAGACAAGGACCTGCTGGCCTGCGGAGGAAGATACGGTATGTACTGAGGGGCCCCTGGGGGAGGGAAAGGAGAGCAAGGGAGTAAACCACCCGGAGACGTCTGGGTTCAGCTGATAGAGCGGCTGTATTAGAGATGGGGTTCATCGTTCTGATAGAGCAGACCGCTAGTGGCTCTGGGGGTGAGCCGGGTGAACCTGTGTATGTGTGTTGAGGGTTCATAGTTCTGATAGAGCAGAACCGCTAGAGGCTCTGGGGGTGAGCCGGGTGAACCCGTGTATGTGTGTTAGGGGTTCATAGTTCTGATAGAGCAGAAGTGTTGAGCCCGTGTATGTTTTGTTTGCATGTGTGTGATGTCCAGACACTGTGTTGCTGTATGGTTAATGTGTGCATTGTGTGGTCGGTGCACTGTGTTTCTAATCGTGCAAGTGTATAAGTGTATGGTGTATAAAAGAGAATAAATCTACAGTGCGGGGGGGTCAGTACTACCCGTGTTTGAAGCAGCCGAGTGAGGCCTGAGGCGCCGGCTGCAGCAGGCTGTGGGGGCAGGGACAGAAGTGCCCCGCAGAGAAGCGAGTGGAAGAATGTCAGTGATGGTACTTATCGTGTTTAAATGTAGTGATTTGTGTAGATCTGGTACATTTTAACCGTGAGTATGAGTGTGAGCTCAGAGAGTTCCTTTGCCTTGGATGTTTGATTTTGATTGTGTCCAAGAAAATTGATGTGAGTAAATGCTGAATTATGGTATGCTATGTTGTGTTGAGAAAAGTGAGCACTTTGAGAGATATGCCCTTTCCCAGTGGTTTTGTGTGGTGATTTTCTTCCGCTGCATTGTGGTAATTTGATTTTCATTGTATAGTAGTGTTTGTGGAGATTTTAAGATTTTGTTGCAACAAGAGTGGCATTTTACATAGGAGAACTATAGTACAGTGATTTATGCTTAACTACGATAGAGTTAAAGGAATTCTAAGAATTCCCCCCCTCACAGCAATTCAAGCCTTGGCTCTAGGGAATTTGAGATAAAGGGGGGTGCAGGTGCGAGTGTTTCTGTCTGAAGGCATATCAGAGTTTCGGCTGTGACTAGCACAGCCTTTTTGCAAAGCAGTAAAACAAGTGTAAGTAGGCACAGTGCTTAATTAGATTGTGCAAGGAAAGAACTAGAAAAGACTGATATTTTGTCTGATCAGAATATAGTGTCTATATCACGTTTTTGATTAGCATGCTGTGTGAGGTGACAGTGGCTGTCCCCTGGGCACAGGGACAGCTCTGGCTGCCCCGTCTCCCCAGGGAACACGGGATTGGCCTGTGAGCAAAAGCTGGATGTGCAGTTATTATTGCAGTGCGGTGTTTATGAGAAACACTTGTTTTGCTGTTCTAATAAGTGTTAGGGCACATGTAAATTAGAAGTTTCTGGTCAAGCAGATTCAGAACCTAAGGTCTTAGAACTTGTGTGTGGGAACCACATCTGATACCTGCCACCTGGAGCTGTGTGTATAGGAGGAAAACTGAGAAACTACTGTGAAGGTCTGTAAAAAGGTTTGAGTGGAAGCGAGATAGGGCAAAGAGAAATAAATAATGAGAACTGACCAGAGCAAAGAGGTTCCTAAATTAGCCCCTTTTGAGAGGGGCTCACTGGGAGAAGGCTGCCAGTAGGAGCAGCTCAGAAAATAAAAAGATTTATAATACTTCATTGCTGTTAGTACTGTTTTAAAGTAGGAGGATAAATGGGATAGAGTTTTGTATGCTGAAATGTCTTTGTGTTTTAAGAAATCACCCAGATTTCTTGAAAAGGGAAAACAAGGCAAAGAGAAAGCAAATCAAACATGTTGTTCAGCATGCAGCATAAGATAGCAACGTATGAAACCAGGCAAAGATCATCATGCTGAAATGCAAAGCAATCACAGTTCACAAAATGAGTACACATGATTTGCTAAAGGCTCCTCCCAAGGTAAGGGAGGAAGGGTAAAGATGACCTCCCCAAAAGGGAAGAAGTTTTGTTGACACAAGGGCCATATATTCAGTTTTAAATAAAACTTTAGTACCTGTGGAGAATGTTTATGTTGTAGTGTGGGGAATGAACAACTGGCCAGTCTGAGAAGGCATACTTGTGCAAACCTTTAAAGTAACATGTGTACTATGTGTACCTAAAAGCTTTTGTACAATTCGCTCAATTTGCTAAACATTCTCAAGTGAGAAAGGTTACTCTGGAGGCAAATGATATAAAGATGTTTAGCTTAACATTAACAGACACTGAAATTAAGAAAGACATTAGTAAGGAGGTATTAGAATAAGTAAACAAGTGTTTTCAAGGATATGGGCCTCTGCTGTACCAGGGAGACTGAAAGATGCTCCCCCATGAGCATCAAGTTTAAGGAAAGAACACAACTAGTGAGAACTGAGTAGTACCCTCAAAAGAAAGATAAGGAAGGAATCAGCCCAATAACTGATAGTACTGGATTAAGAGCTGTCAATAAGATAACACAGAATTTATACCCTGTGGTAGCAAATCCATATACCTTACTAACTTGTTTAACACCTGAGCTAACCTGGTTCACTGTTTTAGGCCTAAGAGATGCCTTCTTTTGCCTCCCTATCCACGAAGCCAGCCAGAAAATTTTTGCATTCAAACACAAGCTCACATAGTCCATGTGCCTGAAGGCTTCAAGATTCCCCACTCCGATTGGAGAACAGCTTGCAAAGACCCAGAGTCCCAGGAAGCTCCACAAGAGGAAAGGAGGCTGTTGCAGTACATGGACGATTTTCTAGTAGCCACTCAGATGAGGGAAGCGAGAGAAGCCTGGACAGTAAGCCTTTTGAATTTCCTAGGACTCCAAGGACGCAGAGTCTCAAAGAAAAGGCACAGGTAGTGAAACAGAAGGTAATCTACCTGGGGTAAGAATTATGGACTGCTCGCCAGACCCCTCTATGCTCTTATTGCCAATGGAAACAGAGATCTCCAGTGGACACAAGACACCACATGGGCCTTTCGCCAACTAGAGGGAGTGCCCTCGTGTCAGTTCCAGCTTTGAAACTTCCAGATGTAAGTAAACCATTCTTTCTATTTTTCCCAAGCAAAGAATTGCCCAGGGAATACTGGCTCAGGACTTAGACCCTTACTGAAGGGCAGTTGCTTACTTCTCTAAGCAACTAGATGCAACAGCCAAAGGATGGCCAGGTTGCCTCAGAGCTGTAGCAGCAGTCATGCTGAATATTCAAGAGGCATGCAAGTTTACCCTGGGACAAAAATGTGCTAGTGTCCCACACAGTGTCGCAGTACTGGAAGTAAAGGGTGGTCACTGGCTCTCACCACAGAGGTTTACGATGTAGAGATAGTGGTGACTAACATTGTCAACCCAGCTTCTTTTCTCAGTGGACACCATAGTTGCCTAGAGACCACCGAAGCTACGTACTCCCGTCGCCCAGACTTAAGGGACACTCCTCCGGACGATGCAGAGACCTGGTTCACTGACAGGAAAGCGACATTGCAAAGTTCACAGTGACCACCTGCAGAGAGGTAATCGAGTCTAGACCCTTACCAACAGGTACCTCTGCGCAGAAGGCTGAGGTAATTGCCCTGACCCGTGCCCTGGAAAGGGCAAAAGGGAGGAGAATAACCATCTACACAGACCCAAGGAATGCATTTGGAGTCACACATGCACATGGAGCCATCTAGAAAGAGAGGGGACTGCTGACCTCACAAGGAAAGAAGAGACAATCCAGCTGCTAGAAGCAGTTCAGCTACCTGAAAAGGCATATTAAGGCACACTAGAGAGTGAGCTTAAAATTGGAGGAAAGAAATGAGCTGGCGGATGGAGAGGCAAAGAAAGCAGCAAAGGGTGAGGTACAGATTTTCCTCGAAGGTAAGCCATAATACAATAATACTAACCAAAAGAGACGTACAACTGCAAGGGGTGGGCTACCATTGAAAGAGAGCTAATAATCCCTTCCCATTTTCGTAGTTACTAGTGAAGGAAGAGCACTAGAAAACACACTAGAGCCTAACTACTTAGAAGCCTTTTATAGAGTGTGGCTCCTTTTCAAAATGACCAAGGCTGCAAGTGATACAGAGTGCATTACACAAATCTGATTGAAACAATCGTTGTATCGTTGTCAAGAATTTATATGCCACTATCACTCAGGTAAGCCGACAATGTGATCCTTGCCTCCAGACTAACCCCAAAATACACCCCCGGCCAAAACTCGGTCAGACTGGGAGAGGCCATGGGCCTGTACAGCAGTGGCAAATTAACTTTTCAGAACTCCCAAGGAAAGGGGGGTATCAGTATTTACTGGTATTGATAGATACATTTTCAGGGTGGCCAGAAACATTCCCCACCAGAACTGTCAAAGCTCAAGAGGTGACCAGATTATTTTTATAAGGAATAATACCACGCTTCAGAGTTCCAGCCACGATATCCTCAGATAAAGAATCACATTTCATTTCCAAAATAGTGCAACAGATTAGTAGCCATCTAGGCACAGATTAAGAACTTCACACCCCATACCACCCCCAATCAAGCGGCCAGGTAGAGAGAATGAATCATTTGATTAAGCAGCAAATCATAAGACTGGGGCAAGAAGTTAATCTACCCTAGCCCAAGCTCTTCCACTAGCAATATTGCAAATTCAAACTAAAACCTTGAGCTAAAGGAATGCTGAGTCCTTTTGGAATGCCTTATAGAAGACCATATAGAACACAAAGAGAATGTCCAGAATACATGGTGGCATTAAGCAAACAGCTCAGAGTAATTGAGAAACATGTAGCTGGAACTTGGAGCAAGGAGTTAGATAGCCTGGGGATGATGTATATGTTAAGTCTCTTACAGAGAAGACTTCAGAACCACAGTAAGACAGACCACTGCGAGTACTTCTCACCACCTTCACTGCAATCAAAATCAAGGAGCAGAATGCCTAGATCCATCACTCTCGGGTGAAGAAGGCCCAGAAACCCCTTAAGGAGTGACGCCAGGAGACAATGAACTGCGATTAAAACTTACTCGGGCAAAATGAGTATATTGCGGTCGGGAGTAGCTCATATTTTAGTTTGTAGAATTGTATTGTGTGTAATCATAACTAAAGTTTCAGAACTTGAGAGTACCTCTGTTCAAAGTAATGCTAAATGGCCTTGGTCCCTGGCATTTAATCAGTATACTGGATCATAAGAAAACCTTCTGAGATAAAAGATTTAAACATATCTACTGTAGTCATCCACGAGAATCAGATATGTGAGGAGCAAGAATGGCAAGAACAGGAACTGTGGACTCTTCAAGGAATCAGAGGAGAAGAAATCAAAGTAGGGTGCCAGGTCATCAATAGGGTAGCTTATGAGAGACCAGATGTAATTAGTGTCTGAACCTCTCCTGGTGTATATGAACACCAGGAAGTCTGTGATAACCTAAGTGAATCAGACTGTTAGTGTAATTTCACCTTGATGCAGCCTGTAGAAGTGACCTGCCTTTGAGCTCGAATTACTATCAGACTTTCATTTGAATTCAAAGTGGATGTGACTGAACAACAGCTATTATTCAATCCAGAATGGTCTCTCAAATGTGTAGAGTTGATAATGCAAATTAACATCTCAAAAATCCAACCAGCCTGCTCCTCCTTCCTAAAAACTCCCTTTGAGGGCTGGACACTGCACTTTTTACCACAGCAAGGCCTTATACACCCCATACTAGTTCAGACTAAAACAGGCATATCTCAGGAGCAGAACAAGAAAAGAAGGAGCCAGCTCTCCTGGTGCCTAAAACCAGGAACACCAAGAAATCAGTTTCCTTAGGTCATTTTCCAAGCCGGTTGGCTGAACACTCAGGCAATGACTGGTAAAGGGTGCTGAACTGCAGGTGGTAAATTAACCCAAGCAAGGAAGGTGATTTTCTTTATTTATAGCTATCCCTTTTCCTACTGAGATTTGGATCAGTGATTGTCCCAGTCTGAAGCAGTTAGATTCTGCTTAAAAGAGGTAGAGAGAGACTCCCCCTCAGAGCTCAGCAGCAAGCTGTAAGATTTTGAGCATCACTTTTGTGCTGAGTGTTTCAAGTAGCAGAAACCTAGTCCCAGTTTCTTCTGAAGCACTGCAAATGAATTTAAGCTCTTCTCTTAGACTTCCCCTTCATTATTTACTTGAGACTTAGACCTGAAGCTAAGGGCAAGGTGGGTGAAGTTTCGTAGACCAAGAGAGACATTCCTGCTTGCCACACATCTGAGAAATCAGGTGCTCTAGAGGGGAAAGGAGATTCCTGAAGTCTCTACATTTCAGAACAAACATTGCCTCAAATATGACCTAAACCTCTGTCAGATACACTTGTGAAGTGTGTCTGAATTTGCAGTGTGAGCCCAGCACATCCCTCTGGCAGGGAGGGATGGTCATAAACAGAAAGCAGTTCCTGTTCCCCATAACAAACATCTAACTGGTATATTAGAGACAAAATTAAGAGTTTTAAATAGAATTGATTCAGAAATACTGGTGAATAAACTGGCCACTGCAGCAAGTAGCCTAACAAAATTGAAGCAGCCTTTATAGTAATCTCTATTGGCATTAAGAACTAGCCAGTGACAGATTTCAAAAGTACTGCCAAAGTAAAGAAGTATGAAAAGGCCGGGGACCAAGACCACAAGTTGATAGTAGAAACACTTAGTATAGTACAAGATAATGTGTCTTTAGCTTTCAGTTGTATACAAGCACAGTTATAGATACAAGCAACAGCAGCTCTGATCATATGGGAAAGGGGTGAAAGTAATTTTCCAGCTAAAATTCAAGAAATTGTGTGAGATAATGCAATTGATATTGAAAGGAAGTTTCAATCCTGGCAGACTATGGTGAATTTCACCTATGATCCTGTTTCTAATGTGGCAACTGCCTTTGTGCTTACCATACATAATGCCACTGTTTATGTTGTCCATCCCATCATTGCTCTAAGATCAAACCATGAAAAAACAATACTCTATCCTTCAGAACATAGAGTATGGGCACGAAAGATGAGTAGAAAGTGGCAGACAGTAAACTTAGAATCCTGCATTACTAGAGAACAGATGGGATTCATTTGCGAAAGCAATACTATTAATGCTCAAGATGTGTGTTTGGACACTGAACAGAGTATTTGTCCCTTCAAAGTCCACCCAGTCACTGACAAGAAAACTGTGCTCGTATATACTAGAAAAGGGGGTATGCTTGAGAACTGCTTGTGCTGCTGTACAAATTGATAGCAATGATGTTATTCTGTCTAGTAGAAACCATTCTAATCTCTGTATATGTAATTTTGTTAAAGTTATTAGATGTGATCTTTGGGTGGTCACCAACTGCGAATAGAATCTTTAATAAGTTGTGTCACCCCATTGTAGTCTTACTAATATTAGTTGGGATAAATTTAGGACTATCTATTATATTGTTAATTTAGTACTGGAGAATGCTACAACAAATAGCTGTACTAACATCTTTGTCAAAAGCACACGGTGAAGCACTAAAAGACACTTACTGTTGTGAAAGTTTTCATTAAGTAAAAGAATTTACTTATTTCCTAGGAAAGGGGGGAATGAGACGGAGTGGGGATCCATTCTGAATTAGGTGAAGTGCCTAGAAGAGGTGAGAGGTCTGTAGGGCCAAAGCTGAAGAAAGGCCGCATTCCAGAGACAGCAAGGAGACAGAGAAAGAAAAACAGAAATTACCGCAAGGTCGATCTGCCCCAGACCTAGGAATTCCTCTGATAAAGAAGAACTAGTGCTAAATGTCACGCGGAATGAATATGTATGAACTTATTGTGAAACTGTATGCATATGCATTTGGGAGGGGGATAAAAGACGACCTGAGAT
The DNA here is from genome assembly GCF_027579445.1 of Ammospiza nelsoni. Classification (NCBI taxonomy): domain Eukaryota; kingdom Metazoa; phylum Chordata; class Aves; order Passeriformes; family Passerellidae; genus Ammospiza; species Ammospiza nelsoni. The sequence continues at coordinate 1,183,665 of NW_026683193.1, forward strand.
CTTCAGAGGTATGCATGCCTTGTTGGGGGACTTGCGTCCGGCGCGTGTCGTAAAATAAACATACCGGGCTTTACAACTTTTATAAAGTTGTGAAGTTTCTTCTTTTCTCCGCAAAACACCTCGACACAAGTAGTGACCTCCTTACAGTCAATTACCCAGTCAAATGGCATTGGTACCTCAGTCATTTATCCCTCAGTCATCCATCCCTCAAATGGTCCCAGGTCAATACCCTCATGTACAAGGTTTGAATTGGCCTCTTCAATAATTGATACACCTTTTAAATAAGTTCTGTTATGAAAGTATTTCTACTGGAATTATCAGGTTTTTCAGCAAAGACAAGAGCTTTTGATTCTAGGCTTTTTTCAGACTTTCAGTCCTTCCAGTGGTTGTTTCAATAAATTGTAACAAAGAGCTAATATATTTAACTCTTGCTTTTAATGTTCCTATAGTGACTCCATCAAAAACACCTATAGCTATTGCATTTCTTCTACCCATGAGTACAGCCAAGCAAAACAACTTTCCAGAGAATTCAGTGCTGTCTGTGCCATTTGGAAGCTCAGGTCCTGAGGTCTTTTGGGTGCAATTTTTGGACCGCAACCAAGCAAAATTGACTTGCTGCCTGACTCACTGTGGTAAAACAATTTACATTACAGGCATGCTGGATACTGGTGCAGATGTCACTGTAATCTCTCACATGTTTTGTCCCAGCCATTCGGATTTAGTAGCTCCTGCAGGTTCCCTCACAGGGATTGGAGGTGCTACTGTATGTTGGCAAAGTGCATCCATGATTAACATTACAGGTCCTGAAGGAAAGACAGCAATAGTGCACCCTTTTCTTGTTCAGAAGCTTCTCACCGTCTGGGGGAGAGACATCCTGTCCCAATGGGGAGCAGAACGGGAGGTGGGCCTGTGATGGAAACCACGTCAAAACCTGCCACTTGAAAGCTGAACTGGAAAACTGATCATCCTATATGGACTGATCAATGGCCTTTAACAGAGAAAAATTTAAATATCCTTAAATCATTGGTAAAGGAGCAATTACAACAAGGTCACATCACTCCCACAAATAGTCCCTGGAATTCACGAGTATTCATCATCCACAGGAAGACATTGGACTCCTGGAGGCTGTTTCATGACATGAAGATCAATGTAATGACTGAAGACATGCGACCTCTTCAACCTGGACTTCCTTTTTTATCAATGATCCCAAAACACTGGCCTCTCATTGTCATTGATTTAAAGGATTGTTTTTTCCACATCCCACTTCATCCCAATGATGCTCCAAGATTTACCTTTTCAGTTCCAGTCATCAATCAAAGAGAACCCATGCAGAGATAGCACTGGAAAACATTGCCTCTAGAAATTAAGAATTTGCCTATAATTTGACAATATTTTGTCGCACAAGTTTTGTCTCCAGTTCAACAGAAGTATCCAAGATCCGTGATTTCACACTACAGGAATGATTTGCTCATCGCAGCTCCAATGAAGCCAGAGATGGAGCAAGCTTGTCCTAGTGTTGTTACTGAAATCCAAAATGCTGGACTTAAAATTTCTATACCCAAAATTCAAGAAGTTCCACCTTGGAACTATCTGGGATGGAAGATGACTGAAAAAAACAATTACACTGCAGAAGATACAGCTCCAGACCAGTGTCAACACCCTGCAAGATTTACAACAGCTTCTAGAAGAAATCAATTGGGTCAGACCTGCTTTGGGAATCACCAGCGATGAATTGGGTCCAATTTTTAATTTGTCGAGAGGAAGCCGCGTCATCGACTCTCCTGAACTCTAATACCTGAAGCTTGTGCAGCGCGTGACAAGGTCATGGAGGCTCTCCAAAGATAACAAGCTCATCGCTGTATTCCAGAAAAGCCATTCTTTTCTGCAATTTTAGGAGGAAAGATGCAACTTTGTTCTGTCATTTTTCAATGAGACCCTTCTGAGAGAGATCCTTTGTTGAAAATAGAATGGGGTTTTCTTCCCTCAAGGTTTCAAAGACTATTTTTACAGTCTTAGAGAGGATAACACAAATTCTGATTAAGGCCCGAACAAGGTTGTTAAGTTTAGCAGGTGAAGAATTTGCAGTTCTCTATTTGCCACTGAAAAAAATTATCTTGATTGGGCAATGCAAAATTCTGCAAATTCTGATGATTTGCAACGAGAATTATTAAATGTTGCAGATATTGCTTCTATTCATTACCCAGCTCACAAATTGTTGCAGGCAAAACTGAGTTTTAGAGAGAAACCTTTGTTAAGTAAAGAACCTTAAAACACAATAACTCTCTTCACTGATGGGATCTGGCAGAAGTCACAAATCAGTCATTACTTGGTTGAACCAAACCAAGTTCCCAACTAAAACTTGGGAATCATCTATTCAAATAGTAGAGGGATCTCCTCTGATTGCTGAGCTTGCTGCTGTGGTTCAGGCTTCTCAGTTCTTCCCACAACCTTTTAATTTATTCACACATTCTGCATTTGTTGCCAATGTGGTTAAAAGACTAGAAGGATCAGTTCTAAAGAATCCTAGTAACGACACTTGATATCATTGGCTTTCATGGCTTTTTACAACTTTGCAATAACGAACTAATCCACAGTTTGTTTCTCACATCAGGGCTCATTCTTCGCTTCCTGGATTTTTTGTAGAAGGAAACGCCAGAGCAGACAAACTGACAGTGGTTATTTCAAACACTTTGCCAAACATTTTGGAACAAGCAAAACTGAGTCATGCCTTTTTTCACCAAGACGCACAAGCACTTGTGCGAATGTTTCAAATTTCCAAAAGTCAAGCTAAAGCTATCATTAGTACTTGCCCTGACTGTCAGCTTGTGCAGCCTCCTGTTTCTAGAAAGAGTTGTTCAACCCACGGGGTTTGCAAAGCCTGCAGTTATGGCAAATAGATATCATTAAATAGCCTTCCTTTGGTAAATTTACCAGTACTCATGTTTCAGCGGACACGTTGTCTGGTGCAGTTTTTGCATCTCTTCACAGAGGGGAAGCAGGTATTCATGCCTGTCAACATTTTTAGCAGAGCTTTTGCTTCACTGGGTGTGCCCCAAGAAGAAAAAACTGTCAATGATCCCACATATATATCTCAAAAATTGGCCACATTTTTAAAGATTGGGGTGTTCGTCATATCCTTGGTATTCCACATTCTCCCACAAGCCAAGCAGTTGCTGAGAGGACACATCAGACATTAAAACGCATTCTTGATCAAGAGAGGGGGGAGTCAAAGTCACACCACAGATGAGGTTAAACAAAGCTTTGCATGGTTTTAATTTCTTAAACAATTCTGTTGCAGAACCTGATCCACCAATTTCTAGGCATTTTTACAATAACACACAGGCAAAACTGAAAGAAAATCCCCCTGTTTTAATTAGAAACCATGGGACAGGACCAATTGAAGGTCCTTTCTGATTAATCCCTTGGGACAAAGGGTATGCTTCTGTCTCTACAGGTGCAGGAATTAAGTGGGTCCCAGCAAAAAACGTCAAACCATATCGCACCCCAGGAAAGTTGACGAGTTCAAGACCGTAGAAGCAAGTGCGCAGACGTGAGCCAAACAGAGGGATCACGGGTCACACCTGACGTTCCTTGTGCATCGGTGGAACCTGCAAACACTAATTTTATGTGGTTTATAAATGTGTCACTTGTTGGTTTCATAGAGCTCTATTGGAGAAAGTGTAGGTTTTGTTTGGTTCATTTTTATTAAAGGTCAAAAGTAATGTTTTTGAATTGAGAAGAATATGGGAGGAGCTTTAGCCAACAATTAGCTCACAAAAAGGATGATGCAAAATCAAATGTTACTATGGTGCTAGTTTTGATTGCTTCTTATAGTGCGGAGTTTTGGTCGATTTGTAGTGTAGATTTGTCTGTGGAACAACCAAAACCAAATGTCTGGGTGACCTTAGCCAAGACAGCAGGCTCGGATACCATGTGTTTGTCTAATTCGGAACAGAAAAGCCTTTCTCAACCTGACTAGTCAGTGTGCCAGTAAAGAATATGCCCTTGGTTAAAAAGCAATTCAATAGTAAGCCTGGTGAAATTGACAATGGGAGCAGCCCTGTATAGGCTTGTAACATTTGGGAAAAAGAACTTCCCAAAGCAGTACCTGAACCCCAAGAATCGGAAATCCTTGGTCCTTTAACAATGGATTTTTGCCTTACGTTTACAGCTAATGATTAGTGAGAAAGTGATCCTCCAAAGTACAATGTTACTCCTCATTATAGTGCATATAGAAATTCAAGGTTTTGGTGTAATTATTAAGAATGTTGGGATGTGCTTTCTAAGGCTGACCAATATCCACGACAATTACCAAAAGGATGTTGGTTCACCTGTGTAGATAGGCCCTGGCAGGGCATCCCATCATGCCCTGAAGGTGGCCCATGTAGCAATGGGATGCTCACTGTAGTTGCGCCTACTGCCAAAGTGGTCATTAAGAAGAAGCAAAGGGGAACAAGATCTGGTCGTCATTATCGTGAAAACTGTAGAAGTTATTTCAGGCCTTAAAAGGCTGCAAAAAGGGTATCAGCAGGTTTGTTTTTACCCCAACTGACTTCAGCAATGGCATTGAAACAATTAGATCAGGTTGGATGTTGGCTGAGTAAACAAACTAATGCCACATCCACTGCAATCAGTGACATGTTGACCGATGTTAATAGTGTTAGACATGCTACCCTTCCAAATAGAGCAGCAATTGATTTTCTTTGACTGGCACAAGGACATGGTTGTGAAGAATTTGAAGGATTGTGTTGTATGAACCTGTCTGATCACTCTGAATCCACCCACAAAAGCATACAAAAACTGAATGATTTGACAGCCCAAATTAAAGAAGATAGTGGGTCCTGGTTAGATGATTTGTTCCAAGAATAGAGCTTTGCACCTCGGCTAAGGGAACTTTTCAAGATAAGTCTCATGTTTTGGGTGTTTTGGTAGTGATATTAATAGTAATACCTTGAACACTTCAGTGTGTGCGACGAGAGATGAACAAAACTTTCCAATAAGTTTTTATCATACAAGAGAGAGAAGTAGGAAGTAGATTCACAGAAAGTGCTCAAAATCTCACAAAGATGGTGGATGAAGGAATAGAAATTGAAGAAGGTTTTGAGTTAAGACCCTGGAATCGACAAGAGATTTTTGAACAATGACTTGTAACTATTGTCAGGCATAATTTATGCCCTTTCCACTGACTGGACCTTCACAGCATTAAATTGCTGTGTTGTAATACAGCAATGCTTAGTGCCAACAAAAACATGCTTTAAGCAGAGAATAAGGAAAAATATTAGAGTAAGGCTACAAAAGGCAAGTAATAAATTACACGATTGTGTAATATTTTTTAAGTGAACAGAGAGGGGGAACTTTGGGAATCCTTAAAATTAGAGGGTTTCAGAAAAGCTGCAGAAGGCAGGCACCTCAGATACATCAGATTTGTGAACAGTGCTAAAGCAACAGTCATGAGATAGGTCAGCAGAAAAAGTATTTAAACTGTAGAAAAGACAAGGGCAAATTGAACAATAAGCCTGTGTATTAATGCTTGTCTGAATAGCTCTCTAAAATGCAGAAAGTTTATCTAGGAAGATATTAGGAAGGTTAAAGCTTAAAAATAGAGCTCTTTGCATTGTGTCTTACAAACAGGTACTGTATTCAAAATAAGCAAGCATTGTTTTAACCAAAGCTACGTGTGCTTCTGGTGATTGGATAGAACTACTGTCAATATGCTTTTGCTTTGTGTGATTGGTCAAGAAGCTTATAAAGTAAGTTGTAACCTTACATTTTTTGGCCTGCTGCCTGGATTGTGAGCTGTTAGCATCTTCCCATTTTCATAATCATGTAATGAGACTGATACTGAAAAAATAAGTAGCTCAAGGCACTTTCCCAGCAGCCCTGTCCTGTTCGCGTCTGTAAATAAACCCCTGACTGGCGTCATTTCTGACTCGGCCTGAGGCAGGGGCTGCCATTCCTCACTTGTGGGGAGACTGGAGCTGCCAGAACCACACTGAGCCTGCAGGCACTGCCTGACAGCGCTGCAGCCACTGGGATGGTCGCGCCTCTGAGGCTCAGCCACTCCCTGCTGCTGCTGCTGCTGCTTTTAGGCACACGCAAAGCTCACTGTTAGGCCACGACGGTCTCTGCTTTTGCCCTCTTCCTGTCCCTGTGTAGGGATGGAGCATTGCTATGCTTTCAGGAAGCTCTCTAGGAAAAATTTCAGCATTGCAAGCTCCTCTGCGCCCTCCATAGATGCATGCTGTGGAATCCCTGACAGCTGCCTTCAGAGCATCCTCAAGCTGGCTCTTCTAAAACCCAGGGTCCTTGTTCCCTTCAGCATGCTCAGCATGACTTTGAACTCCATGGTGCTGTGCAACTGAAGCAACAGGAGAGGGACCTTTGCAGCCTGAGCAGCCCTTGTTGCTCTCTGCCCGTGCACATAACACAGCGTGGAAGAGAACGGCAGCAGGGCCCTGCATGTCCCCGGGCTCAGGATTTGTGCCACTTCAGCACAGGTGTGTAAAAAGTGACAAAGCCAAACTGTTTGTTAAGGGAAGGCAAAGCAAAGGGGTGAACTGGGAGGCAAAAAAGGGGATGGGCAGGGCCTGGGGGTTGGAGAGAGGGAGGGAGGGAGCTGCCAACAGGGAGGGAGATGACAGGAGCTACTGGAGCTTCCCACAGCTGTGACCAACAAGAGCTGTGCCTGGAGTTCCAGTTGGAACCCTGTGCTCTGCAGGTGGTCTCATCGTCATTGGGAACTGGGGGTTACCGAAGGACACGGGTTCTTCTGGTCCTGCAGACCAAGTTTGGCAGCTCTTGCCTCGAAGTTCACCTGGATAAATTGGGTGATCAAGGAGGGGCACTCTTATTCCCTCAGGGCTTGAAGAGCTAGAGAAAAGAAGCACAGAGCCACGGTTAGAGGCCGGATTGCAGGAATCCAGGGAAACACTCCTGCCAGGGCCATTCCAACCATCTCCTGCTATGGCCAGAAGGGAGGCAGAGACAAGGGCTTGGGCCAAAAGGTGCTGGCCTCGGCTCCCTCACATGTGCCTGAAAGCTCTCCGGGCTCTGCCCCCGCTGCCCCTTGTCTGCACAGGGAGCAGAGCCCTCGGCAGCCTGGGCAGGGATTGTAGCTCCGGAGCCGGGATTTGCAGCTGACCCCGGCGGCCCGCACTGGCACCCGTGTGGCTGCCCTCATTCACCCTGACTGAGGATCTGGAGCTATTCCTTCTGCCCCATCATGAGCACTCCGGTGACCCCTGGCAAGACAGAGCCCGTGGCGGCCCCGGGTGGCACAGCTGCCCGACACGGGCAATGCCAGCCCTGCGGCCGCACGCCCTCCTGCCCCTGCAGGGCTCCTGCCGGGTCCCTGCCTCCCGCTGTCGCCCCAGGGCATGGCTGCAGGAGGGCGGCGGCAGTGCCGAGGGCGGGCGGGGCTGCAGCGGCCCGGGCGCGGCTCCCGCTGCCGGGGCAGCAGCTGGGCTGGGGGCAAGGAGGGGCGTGGGGCTGATGGCTCATCGATCAACCTGACGGCCGCCTGTCGCAGGCGCCTCTTTGGGCTCTGCAGGAAGAGCAGGGCCCAGCGCAGGTGCTCGGCCGCTCGGCTCTTGTCCTCCAGCAGCTGCGGGGAGCACCGACAGGGAAGGCTTGGCGCGGGCTCTGCCCCTCGGCCAGGCGCTCTCTTCGCCCAGCCGCGGCCGAGCAGGCCCGCATGGGCCAGGGCAGGTAGCGACGTGTGGGGCGCAGGCTGGCGGGCCCGGCTGCGGCGCCAGGCGGGGGCACAGCTGCCAGCCCCAGCACGGGGGGCAGGGGGCTTCTCCAGCCTTTGTCTGGGCCTCCTGGGCTGTTCTTACTAGGCGCTTGGCGAACTTCATCCGCTGCTGCTTTGTCAGCAGCTCCTCCAGGTCCCTCTTCCTCTGGAAGCGGGCTGCACAAAGCAGGGCTTGGAAAGAGGCCTGGAGAGCAGCAGAGAGCCGCAGGTGGCACCACAGCCCAGGGCACAGGACCCGCATGCCTGTGCCAAGGCCAGGGAAGGCCGGAGCCTGCAAGCTGCCAGGGCAGGAGGCAGCCCAGCTCCTTGCCAGGGATGCAGCAGCGTCACACAAAACCTGACCTTTGCCACACCCCGGATGTCATCGTGCCAGAGCAAGGAGAGAGGGAGCAGGCTCTGGCTCACAATTCTCATGTGAGGCTTTTCCCCCTCTTCCTCTGCCAGCTCCATCACTTTGCAGAAGAGCCGAATGGAGAGCAGCTGCACCTGGCTGTCCTCCTGGAGGAAAGGAAAAGACCTCAGCACCAACTACTCCAGGCCCATCGGGGCAGAGGCCCAAATGTGCACAGGCACAACATTTCTGGGCAGCGTCCAGTGCCCATGGCTGGGGGTACAGAGCCTTACATTCTCCAGATATGGCAGGAGGTGCTCAGCCAGCTTCAGGGCGGTGGCGCTGGGTATCTTGAGGTCTTCCATGTGGAGCATGTGTGTGAGCACAGGGAGGATGATGGCGACCGTTGCTACATCTGCATGTGCCAGCTGCTCCAGCAGGTGTTGACAGAGGCCGCGTATTCCTCCACCCTGTGTGCAAGGGCAGGCCATGCTGTGAGGCTGAGGACAGCCGCAGCACCAACAGCTGTTTGGGGCACTCGGGCAGCTGAAGGGGGAGGCAGGAGAGCTGGGAGCAGCTGCCTCTGCTGCCAAAGGCCAGCCAAGGCCAAAGGTCTGTGTTGGCCAGCCCCACGCTGTCAGCGTGTCTTCAGCCACTGCCCCTTCTCACCAGCGAGTGCTCCTTGCTGAGCACCATGAGGCCTCTGAGCTCCGGGTGCAGCCTGTCCCTGCACTCACTTGGCAGGTGCCTGAACACAACCAACAGGGCACTGCTACTTTGCTTGGTCAAGTGCACACCCTGCAGGGCCGTGACAGCCTCCAGTCTTCCCTCAGCCACTGCCCTGACAGAGTCTGCTGCATGCTCAGGCTCGGTTGTTGCGGCGCTGGTGTTTCTGCGCCCAAGGCCCAGGAACCTCCGCAGTATCTGCAACAGAAGGAAGGGCGGGAAGAGAGGGACATTCTGTGGCCTGCTTCAAGCGTGGCGCTGGGCCGAGCAGTGCCAGCAGGCCCAGCCCAGGTGGGGATGTCTGCAGGTACCTGCGCTGCTCTGTGGAAGCGGCCGCGAGTGGGGTCCTGCTCTTGTGTCCCATCCTTGCCCGCATCTGGCAAAGAGCGAGTGCAGCCAGAGCTGAGGGGCTGCGGGAGAGGCCGGAGAACACGGCCCAGCCCTGCACGGCCCAGGCAGGGACAGCCCCCAGGTGCCCAGGGGACAGAGCTTTGCCAGCGGGGGCAGCCCCAGCCCCTCTTCCATCCTGTCTGCGGGCACGTCCACAGGGGCACGTAGAGGTTTGCAGTTACGTATGATCTTTTTCTCCGCCAGCAGGCCTTACCAGCAAGTACTGAGCTAACGTAGGGCTATGCTGCCAGCCCAAATCTGCACTTCCTTTGCCCAGCCTGTGTGCAAGTGGGGCATGTGCTGGGCATGGCTGGAGATTTGCATGGCCAAAATCCTCCTGCATTTACATCTGCCCATGGCTTTGACTAGCACAAATTACAACACATTCATCTCACTTGACAAATGGCATTTGTTATAAATTGCTACACCAGCACTGACAGCATATAACTATAGAGATCTTTGTTAAATTTTAAAAAAGTAATTTTTTTGATTGTTTCACCATACTATTTAGAAACATACAAATATAAACTTCTTTTAATAAAAACTACTCTGCAAACCTCTACTACACACAAAAAGATCAATGGAAATTATCAACTGAATTTATTGCATATTACAAGTGTACAGCCCATATAGAGATACAAAACTATCAGTATCTCCACGTAATACCAAGAACTCGATAAATAGAATTCCTCCACTATACAACCCCAAACAAATTTAAATAGAACTATATACATATATAACCACCACAATATACACATGTGAATATTGATTAAATGTTACATATTACATTCAAGATTCAGATACAAAAAAAAACCTATTTATAAAGAGACACACAACACTACCTGTGGAGAGTTTTGTTAACAGTTGCTTAGCTGAGCAAGGCCATGCCAACATAATGCCGCTGGTTAAGCTTGAAAGGGAAGTCAGCAGTCGGTGACCAATGACAGGCAAGGACATGATGCCCTTGCCGCAACATGAGGATAGGGAAGAGAAATTCTTGCTGAAAATATGCAGAAAGTACCAAAAGAATAACTACAAAGATGCAGAAGTAGGCGTAGTTGATGATATGTAACTAACCAATCCTGAGCTCAGCTTTTGCAATATGTATGAAGCTTATTATGAACTGTATTTAACCCGCTGTATCGATCAATAAAATTGGACCTGTGATGAACCAATTGGTGTCCAGGTCTCCTTCCATCGACAAATGGTGACCCCGAACGTTTGCCCTCTCATCTCGGATTAAAAGAAAAAGCGGGGAACGCGCCACGTTCGAGGAAGTTGGGTTTGGGTCTTTGCAGCCAGGACGGTGCCAGAATTTGAAGCACCCTCGAGGTTCACAACGGTGAATCGAGCCAATACGTGCTGCTGGAAGCCTGGAGAGCTGCAACAGGGCGCGCTGATGAATAGTATGGATAGGCGAACAGCATATGATCTTATTTAGAACAGCGAGGAGTAAAGGGGATAGATTCAGAAAAGGAATTACCAGGGTTACTGGCTTACGGCCATGCTAAAGGAATTTTCGCTAACCCACATACAGTTCATGAGCTAGCAGAGTGGAAAAAGTTTGGGGATATCCTGTGGGATAGTGTTAGACGATGATAAGCCAGCAAAGAAATTAGGCAAGCTATGGTGGGTGGTGTATAACACGTTGCTTCAGCAGGTATCTGAGAGAAAGGCAGCAGAAAGGGTGACAGAAGCTCATAAGAGGAATATAGGGTATGGTCCTGAGGATGATCCCCTGGCACCTTCTTTAACTAAGATACTTATGACTAAGAGTCCCCAGCAAAGTGGTGTGGAAGATTTTCCTATAGACACAGTGGAACTGTCTGTACCCTTCCTGTTAGGGGGGGAGGGCGAGTTGGATGATGGAGGTAAGAGCAAGCCAGCTTTGCCTCTGCCGCCAGCTTCAGGCGGGTTGGATGGTGGGGGTGGGAGCAAGCCAGCTTTGCCTCCACCGCCAGCTTTGCCTCCGCCGCCAGCTTTGCCTCCACCGCTTCCCCCGAGCGAGCCAGCTCCGGCGGGGGGGCCGCTTCCCCTGCGCGAGCCGGCTCCAGTTCCACTTCCCCCCCCCCCCGGAAAGCTCGGTGTCTGTACCGAAGCACCAGCAGCATAGCACCCTTAAAAAGTCAGACCCTGTCCCAGGGGCACACAGTGACCTATGGGGGGAGATGGCTAAACAGAGGAGGGAAGCGTAGCTTCTAGTCTTGCATGTCCGGTCACATACACACCACAGTATGATGCACAGGAGAATCTTACGCATAATATAGCGGAATATGCTCCCTTAGATTGGAAGTTGTTAGCTCAGTTACATTCTACGGTTAGTCAGTTTGGAGTAAAAAGTGAACCTGTTAGGCAAATGCTAGATAACCTTTTTAATACTCAGGTTTTATGCCCTAATGATTTAAGAGGAATAATGCATTTAATATTCACTCAGCACCAGCAGTTATTGTTTAATGCACATTGGCAAGCTCTGGTTAATGAGTCGGTTGCTGTACAATGAGTTCAGGGAGATCCATTACATGGAGTAACAGTAGAGGAGCTTATGGGCTTAGGGGCATATTTGCGTACAGAGGCACAGATGATATCAGGAGCAGATAAACTTAGAGAGTCTATGCGATTAGTGCGTGATGCAATAGACATGGTTAAAGAGCCAGGAGGGTTACCGGCTTATATGGGTATTAAACAGGGTAGAGAAGAATCATTTGGAAGTTTTATCAATAGGGCAGCTGCTGCCATAGATCGGGCTGGTGTTGCGGACTACGTGAAAGGGGCGCTATTAAAGCAGTGGGCCTTGCAAAATAGCAATCCAGCAACACAAAGAGTGTTAGCTACTTTAGGGGCAAATTGGACCATTGAGGAGGCATTAGAGCGAATGGCATTAATGCCAACAGCTTCACAGGCATTTATAGCAGAAGCTTTAAAGGAATTAGGATTAGGGTTGCAAAAGCAAGCAGAGTCTACTCAGAATCAGGTGTTAGCTGCTCTTGCTCCTCTCCGAAGCGGCTCACTGGCAGTCACGCAAGGAGGCTCAAGACCATTCATCAAGTGTTACCGATGCAGCAATGAGGGACATACGCGCCAAGGATGTCGAGCAACTGGCATATGGTGTCAAAACTGCCAGTCCAGCTCCCACAATTCTACGGCTTGTAAGCACTGGTCGGGAAACGATTGGAGGAGCGCAAAGGGGGCGGCGCCCAGACACAAGTTGCTGCCGTGACATCGGAGACACCAGCTGCTGCCATAACATCACTGCCACCTCCTGTCTGCAACTAGCAACAACAGGGAGCCTCGGTTTGGACTTAACAGCAGCAGTAGACGTCACACTAATGACGAACCGGCCTGAGAGGATACCCACTGGAGTAAAGGGTCCTCTTATATTAAATGGACAAAGATGTGGAGCATTGTTACTAGGACGTTCCTCAACAACCATGCTGGGATTATTTGTAATGACTAGTGTTATTGATGCGGACTATACAGGGGAAATACAAATCATGGTTTACACCCTTTATCCCCCGATTAAAATTACAAAAGGACAACGCATTGCACAATTGGTACCGCTATCACAAATGACATCAGGTATACCATCATTTACTGGGCAAACACGGAATGAGAAGGGTTTTGGCTCTACTGGTGTTACACTTTTGACTGTGGATTTACAAAATAGACCAAAGCAAAAAGTTGAGATTACCCATGGACATCAAAGCATAACCCTTTATGGATTTTTGGATACAGGAGCAGATACCAGCATCATTTCTCCAGAAGCGTGGCCACAACATTGGCCCCTATTCCCATCATCAAACATGCTCACAGGAGTAGGAGGATTTACATTAGCCAGCAGATCGCCGCCTTTGTCGGTGTACATTGATAATCAACAAGTATCTGCTGTGTTTTCAATTGTTCACCTGCCTCCTACAGTTTCCTGTTTAATTGGAAGGGACATTTTAACACAATTGGGAGTGGTGTTAACTAACCATCACCCTTTGGGGTAATTGCCATTGCTTGGACTTTCTCCATTCCACTCACCTGGAAAACGGATACACCGGTGATGGTTAAGCAATGGCCATTAAAAGGGGAGAGTCTTATGCACGCCCATGAATTGGTAAAGGAAAAATACACACAGGGACACCTACGACTCTCTACGAGCCCTTGGAATACACCTATTTTTGTAATCAAAAAGAAATCAGGGAAATACCGTTTGTTACATGATTTACAAGCTGTAAATGACCAGATGGAACTAATGGGGGCCTTACAGCTTGGTCTTCCAAATCCAGCTATGATTCCAGAACATTGGCCACTTTTAATTATTGACCTAAAGGATTGTTTTTTCACTACTGGGCTGCATCCTGATGACATGAAGAGATTTGCTTTTACTTTACTGGCAATATATCATGGAGAACCTGACAAAAGATTTGAATGGATGGCATTACCACAGGGCATGCGCAATTCGCCCACGTTTGTCAGCTTTATGTTGATGCTGCATTACAGCCACTACGTCGCAAATGGCCTGCAACTATAATATATCATTATATGGATGATATTTTGTTTGCACAGCAACAACCATTTTCCTCTTTGCAGATTGACAGCATTAGAGATACTCTTGCAGCATATTTGCTTGTTATTGCTACAGAGAAAATTCAGACCACAAAGCCATGGAAATATTTGGGATGGACTTTAACTGATCAAATAGTAATACCTCAAAAACTGGAATTACAATTAGATATTAAGACTCTGCATGATGCACAGAAGTTGCTGGGAGACTTACAGTGGTTGAAGCCCATTGTGGGAATACCAAATCATTTGTTAGAATCCTTACGGCCTTTGTTAAAGGGCGTTGACCCCACTACTCCTGTATACCTGACAAAGGAGCACCATCTTGCCTTGCAGCAAATTAGTAACTGTGTACAACAAGGGTATGTGTCTCGTCGACAACTCGATCACCCCATTGACCTTACCATCTGGAATAGCCCTTGCCATTTGCTTGGTGCTCTCTCTCAACAACAAAAGAAAACGGGGGAGATACGGGTGTTGGAATGGTTGTCACCACCACTACAGCATAAGAAAACAATATTTTCAAAAATCGAACAATTGGCTGCGTTAATCAAAAAGGGGCGTCTCAGAATTACTGAAGTGGATGGTCGAGAACCCGCTACCATTAGATTGCCTATGGAAAAAGAAACCCTGGACTGGTACTTGATTAATTCAAAGGATCTACAGGAAGCATTATTGACATCATCTGCTAAAGCAGAGACCAGCAAATTAGTGCCCAGAGTTTTGCAATGGATGACAGAATGGAACTGGATTACCCGACCGTTGAGAGAAGAACACCCCATAGAAGGAGCTATTACAGCTTTTACAGATGCAGGAAAGATATCAAGGCGTGCTGCTGTCACCTGGCAAGAAAAAGGACAATGGAAGCATCAGCTCCTCACAGCAGACCCTGCAGATAGCTCACAAACCTTGGAATTGTTAGCAGTAGTATGGGCAGTATCCAACTTACAGGAGCCTTTAAATGTGGTCACAGACTCTATGTATGTCACAGGAGTAGTCAGACAAATAGAGGAAGTATCAATTAAGGAAGTGAATAATAAACGATTGTATGAGTTACTGGTACAATTAAGAAAAGCTTTACGGGAGAGAAAAGCAGCGTATTCTGTGATTCATATTAGGACCCATAAATGGTCTGAAGGTTTAGGAGAAGGGAATGAACGTGCAGACAAATTGGTTACCTTACCCATTGATAACTCTTGTCCTGTTGATAAGCATACATTGGCAAGAGAAGCACATAGTAGATATCATCAAAATGCAAAAGGATTAATTAGCAAGGCACTTTGAGCTGAGTTTGTCAGAAGCCAAGGCCATTGTTAGAGCATGTCCAACATGTAGTTATCATAATGGTGGAATAGGCTTAGGCGTCGGAGTTAATCCTCAAGGTTTAGAAATAAATGAGAAATGGCAAATGGATGTTACGCATGTAGCTATATTTGGTAGAGACAAGTATGTGCATGTCACTATAGATACATATCGTCATTACATATGGGCTACGGCTCAGGCAGGAGAGAAAGCTATACATGTTATCAGGCACCTGTTAAGTTGTTTTGCTGTCATGGGAGTCCCAAAGAGTATCAAAACGGTTAATGGTCCAGCTTATGTAAGTGCTAGGGTCCAGAATTTTTGAATCAGTGGTCTGTTAAGCATGTGACAGGTATTCCATACTCCCCTACTGAACAGGCAATAATGGAAAGAGCAAACGGCACCCTTAAGCAGTATATTGAAAAGCATCAAGATTTAAGAGACCCACAAGCATGTTTGGCTAAGGTTCTGTATGTGATCAACCATTTATGTATTTTTGGGGAAGACGATATCCCCCCTGCAATTAAACATCACCGGAGGTCAAGTCAGGAAACTACTAAGGAAACGGAGGTCTGGGTTAAGTATAAGAACCCGAGTACAGGATTATGGGAAAATCCTGCAAAAGTGTTATACTGGGGTCGGGGGTATCTTTGTGTTTCCTCACCTACAGGGCCTTTGTGGGTGCCTGCTAAGTGGACTAAACCTGTTTTTGATGCAGCATCTGGTGATCAACCTCACAGAGGAGGACAAGGAGCGACTGGGGAAAAAACTGCCTCTAGTCCTACGACCGCTACTGCTACAGCTGAAGGGATACTCGAAAGCGGTGGACAGAGCACTGACGCATCACTACCGGACAGCTCAGGAGCTGATTGGTTTTATTGACTCATTATCAACCTTTCGTTTAACAGGTCCAGCAAATGAAAATTGCTTTGACTGTCACAATCCACATTGTGCTGCTTGGATAGCCCTACGTTGTGGGGGTTGTGGTAGAACTTTTTGGATAGAACAATCGTTATTATTGGGTTTGTGGTGTAATACTTGCTGGCACGAGTACACGTGGGGTGAAAACTGGCAGGATGAATTAAGGAGACAAACGGGGCAAAATGCATATGCAGCTTTAAATCTTTATGAGTCTCCTGAACAGAAAATTCTTACTTATTACCGATGGGACTTACAATGTATTGTGAATAGAATCAAGGTTCAAAGTAAATCACGCTTAGTCTCTGCAAGGTGTAGAAAATTAGTATGTAACGCAGCGTTCAATTATAGGACCCATCAGGGGGGATCCCAAAAGAGCATTAGACTGCTGCATTGAAAAGTTGCAAAAATTGAGTTTGCAAGTGACAGGACCAGTGAAATTAGGAGCAGCAAAACTGAAGACAGATAAGAAAAAGAAGGCAAGAAAGGGAACGACCTCATCTGAGTAAGGCTATTAGTGATTGCTAATTAGTTTTCTATGATTAGGGCAATTGCACGTATATGGGACCCTGCCTGGTGGGAGGGTGTAGTTGTTGAAGAAGACAAAGAACAGCGATTACAAAATAAGATACGCCTTGTGTTAAAGAAAGAGCTTGAATTGTTAGCCTAATATAGTAAGAAAGGTGAAGAGGCTTTGCAATCACCACCATTGAACTGGTTGGATTGGGTTATAGAGATGAGATTTAATACTGATCTTTTCTTATGTTCACTTCCTTGCTATGTTTGTAAAAAGGATAATGACAAGTGCTATGCATGGGTAGCTTTGCATTGTGCAGATTGCAATAAGGTTTATTGGTACTCACAAAGAGCAATAGGATATTTATGGTGTAGACCTTGTTTTGGGAAGTGGATTCGAGACTCCTCCTGGTATAGAGCTCTTGAGCAAAGTACTGGCCTACCAGGAAGGTCAGGATTACAACTTTATGAGAGTGCAGAACAAGTAGCTATAGCATATATTAGGTGGAAGTTGCAGCAAGTACTTAGAGAATTTGAAATTACTACAGCCTCACGCATCATAGCAGCTTGCTGTAAAGCTAATTTGCCTTTAAACCTACCTGACGCTATACCTGTGAGCAAGGATGCTGATTTGGAATTAGATCAGTGTATTCAAAGACTGACTCAGGACCCCATTAGCCGTTCTAGCAAACCAGGGAAAAGACAGCGAAGAAAGGAAAAACAGGGAAAGAAGAGAGAAAAATGAGGTTTGTTTATATTATTCTGCTCAATGCGGTAACATGTGAAGCAGTAGGAATAACACATTTTAGTCAGCCAAGAGAAAATCTATGGGTAACACTTGCTAATCAAATTAACCAATCATCGCTTTGTCTTAGTCTTGGAGGGGTTAATAACCCATTTCGAACATGCCTGGTGGGACTTCCGGTGTGGTCTCCTGGAGAATTTTGCAGTTTAATAAATAATTGAACCTTATGCATGCATAACATGTCAAACATTAAATTGCCAGCACAACAAGGGTATACTGCAAGTCAGAGTGATGACTATCGTGAATGCTTACTAATCCAATCACTTAACACTTCTTTGCATTCTCCTCCTGAGGAATTGGATCTTTTTGGAAGTACAAACGCCAGTATGTCTAACACTACAGCTGGCGGATGGTTTAGCTGCAAACCCTTGGGTGCCTAGAATTTAAATCAACCTAAAGAAACATGGGCCACCCTAGATTCATCCCTGAATTTGAGTAAATTCTCTCCACAGCATTACAGTCAATGTAACGACACAAATATCACGGCACCAATGAAATTACCCACAGGAATATTTTTGATTTGTGGAGACAGGGCGTGGAATGGTATACCAGCTAAACCACAGGGTGGACCCTGTTATTTGGGAAAATTGTCATTGTTTCACCCTAACGTGTCCTTGCTAATGCAGCTGAGTCAAAATTCAAACAGGAAGAGACGTAGCATACATGACTTAGACTGCAGCCAGATAGGAGATCCACAGTTTTGGGGTACATTCAAACAAGGGTTAGTTTCAACTATCTTGCCAGGAGGATCTGCCAATAAAGCTATGAATTTAGCAAAGCAATTAGGGTGCTGGGCAAAGGACAAGACATCACAAATTCTAGACATGCTAACCGCAGATGTGCAGAGTGTTAACCATGCTGTTTTGCAGAATAAAGTTGCTGTAGATTTTTTGCTCTTAGCACAAGGGCATGGATGTGAAGAGTTTGAGGGAATGTGTTGCATGAATTTGTCTGATCATTCGGTGTCCATTCCCACTAAGATAAAAGAACTGCAACAGGGACTTCACAATCTCAAGGAAGAAGAAGGTTTAGGAATTGACGAATGGCTTAAAAGCTTAGGACTTGGACCATGGCTGAGGAACCTTGTGACATATGCTATAGGACTACTGGGTGTAATTTTAATGTTTTTGCTTATTTTGCCTTGTGTCTTTAGTTGTATTCAAAACATGGTCAGCCGTATGATAGCAAAAACCTGGCACACTAGTCTTCTTGCTCAAGAAGAAAACGGGGGAAATGTGGAGAGTTTTGTTAACAGTTGGTTAGCTGAGAAAGGCCATGCTGACATAATGTCGCTGGTTAAGCTTGAAAGGGAAGTCAGCAGTCAGTGACCATTGACAGGCAAGGACATGATGCCCTTGCCGCAACATGAGGATAGGGAAGAGAGATTCTTGCTGAAAATATGCAGAAAGTATCAAAAGAATAACCACAAAGATGCAGAAGTAGGCATAGTTGATGATATGTAACTAACCAATCCTGAGCTCAGCTTTTGCAATATGTATGAAGCTTATTATGAACTGTATTTAACCCGCTGTATCGATCAATAAATCGGACCTGTGATGAACCAATTGGTGTCTGGGTCTCCTTCCATCAACAACTACCAATCTAAAAACCTGTACAACTGCATCAATAGAAATATACAGCTATACATCTGGATATATATGTAAATATAGCAGATATAGAAATAGATCAATATACAGCTAAAACTACAAAACCAGACATATATGCCGATACAAATACCAGTATACCTATTTAAAAAGAGATATACCAAAAACTACATCAATACAAATAGATACTTATACAACTGTATACTTATGGAAATCTAAACACAGATATTAAAACATACATAAAGAACTAGATACATATACACACAAATATGTAACTGCAAACCTCTATGTATGTATATGCGTCCATATATATACATATAACATTCATAAATATAATATATATTAATAACTATATTATAATATAATATGTATGGAAATAGGCTTGTACAAATAGCAGGCTACATATGCACAAGTCCATATAATTATGCCTGTTCACATGCAAGTCCGTGTATCTTTAAACAGAGCTCCAAGCAGAGGGATCCCAGCTGCCCCATCTTCAAAGCCTCTCCCTCGGGCTCCTCCTCCCGTACAGAGCAGCTCTCCTGGACAGCGACAGCAGATGGGGCATCCGGCAAGCAAAGGGAACACTGAGTGAGTAAGGGGACGTTTCTCTTGGCAGCAGCTGCACTTCCATCAGGGAAGAGGAAATGTCAGAGCCTCCCCAAGAGGGTCGGAAAGAGAAAGCAGACGAGCGGCCCAGACTGTGGTGAGCGCAGCCGCGGCGGGACTGTCCCGCCGCCCCGGCAGCCCGGCAGAGCCGGCACAGCTCCCGATCCCTGCTGGCACAGCTGCCTTGCCCAAGGACTGCCTGTGCCAGCCGGGGCAGTTGCGCTGAGGAGTCCCAGAACGGGCAGGGCCCGCTGCTGCCCCGCCGGGCAGTGCCCACGGCCACAGCCCACGGCAGCCTCAGTCCCAGCCTGCCTCCCCGGGCCTGTGGCCTCAGCCGGGCTCTCTGCAGGCTGGCAGCAGCAGGTCCCCGTTCACTGCTCTTGCTGCTGGCCTTCAGCTCCTCCCTGCTGCCTCCCGTCAGTCTCTGGCTGTCCTCTGCAGCTGTGGCAAAAGTGGAGGCTCTGGAATTGCTTCCAAGGCTTGGCAGAGCTGCAGTCCCAGAGCCCTCTGCGCTCCCTGCTGGCCCTGTCCACCCGCTCAGCCCCGCCGTGCTCTGGGTGAAGCCCCAGCCCCTTTCAGTTTCTTCAGCCCCTCACAGTCCTCTCACCCCCCTCAGTCCCTTCTGAGCCATCCCGTCACCTGAGACCCGCCACCCCATCAGCCTGTGCCACTTCCGTGTAACCTCAGTGCCACCATGGCCCTCGGCTGCCCCACAGCCCTCAGCCCCAGCAGCAGCTCAGGGTCACCGTCCCTTCGACGCCACCGCCCCCTCAGCCCCCTCAGCCCCCTCAGTCTCACCGTCCTTCAGCAGTTCCTCAGGGGACAGTGCCTGTGGCCAGCTGCAGCTCCCACCGCTCCAGGGACAGCCGGGGCTGGAAGTGCTGCTCCACCCGGCCCGGCCACCAGCTCAGACCCAGCACAGGGACAGGGGACACAGGGGGCACCGGGGGAAAAGCAAGAGGTGAAATGGCAGCCGAGGGGGGAAAGAGGTAAAAATGCAGCCTAGGCTTACACAGCTCGATCTATGCATCTAAACTTCCACATACCTCTAACTAAATAACTATGCATATTTCTAGATCTATATCTAAGCATCTAAATTTAGGTATCTAAATGTAGGCATCTAAATGTAGACCTCTAAATGTAACTCCATTAATGTATAAATGTAAATCTCAAAATCTAGAAATGTAACTAATTCTATCCCATCTATAACAACATAGATCAGTTTTACTATATAGATGTATATATATGCACATATAAACACACCTCTGTAAATCTATAAATACAACTATATGGATATAGAATTAGAATTGTGGAAATCTATAAATCTATGTGTACACGAAGGGATTCCAGTTGTCTCATGCTCACAGGGCTCTCCCTCTGATCCTTCTTCCCATGCAGGGCAGCCCTCCTGGCAAGGCAGATCAGCTGGAAGTCTGGGAAGCAAAGGGAACACTGGGTCAATATTGGCCTTTGTGCATCATTTGTCCTTTTGGAAGTAACTGTCCTTCTATCAAAGTCTGTAAAAGATGGGCCGAAAGGCAAAATCTCACTTGGCAATTTGAAGCCTGCTTTTCAAAGAGCCAGACTCCTTCCAAGAGTTTATAACTTCTGAAGTTTTGAAGTATCCCAATACACTGAAAGCCCTCGCAGTGCAGAGGGCCCCCATGAGAGCTTGAAACACAGACAGTGCCAGCTGCCACAAAGAAGCCCAGCCTGGTTCTTTCTCTGTGCTGACAGAGAGATCTCAGTCATCCCTGAAATGGCTGAAGCTGAAGGTGCTGGGAGCTGAGTTATGAACTAGCACCGTTCCCTACCATCTGCAACCTGCCCTCTGCAGTGAGCCACAGCTCCTCCAAAACAACCACTAGCTCTGGGATGAACAGCTCTGTGACAAATGACCAGGTAATATTGATTTGGAATTTAGGTATTAGCTTATGGACGTTGTTAGTGATTATAAGTATTTAGAAATAACATCAGTTAGAACTCTTTTAGCTGCTTGTAATAGAACAGAATCCATCAGCTTAAGCTTGCACTGTGTTGCTCATAGAAACATTAGTGTAATGAATATATCATCTATGGATCACTTATGGAAACAATTGTGTGATGAATGGATTGTGTTACAGAGCGTAGCAAAACATAAGGGGAAAAAAGGCTTGTGTGTAACTAAAAACAGTGTAAGGCTGTCCACTGACCAACCTGTCCAAGTGATAAAATAACCCTGACACAAACCAGAGCACCAGAGGACAATTAGAGAATACCATGTGAAATTTAGGGAGAACATACTAATGCCTTATCAGAGGATGTGAAACAGCAGGAAAGAGAATCAAGAAGAAGTAAAATATGTTGACCTGACAAACAGGATGTCATGCAGTAAACCTGAGTGTGCAGAAGTCAAACAAAGGAGTTGCCAAAACATCGGAAAATTCCCAAGAATGCTTGAATAATTCATGAAACACATGAATATGCTTGCATCTCAGCAACGTAACACCATAAAAATAACACTGTGGCTACACACCAGGTGTTGTTTGGGTGTTAGCCCCGAGCACCACAGTGCTGCAAATATTGTCTTTTCTTATCCTATTAGTATTAAACTTTTAAAAATTCTAAGAAGTGAGTTCTGTTTTTCACAGCTGCGAAGGAAAGAGCTCCCTAACAGGACTGCAGGCAGCACCAGCTTTGCTCAAGGATGCAGACCCAAAGTGCTCTCTCTCTACTTTAGTTCTCACTAATTTAAAGGGGTAATTTCAGTTTTTCCTTGAGCTCCTGGATTTGTGACTAATGATTTCCTTGGCCTCAGAGCTTCTCCTGCTTGTATTTTTAATGTATCTCACTACAGCTAACAGCAGAGTGGCATTACATTGATTTAATGCTTGGAGACAAAAAGCTCAGATTTCTACACTGACCTTTTTCTGGGCTTTTCCTCTCTTGCTTCAAGAGTCACTCAGCGTTGCCTCCAGAGCACTGACATCCTGCAGCAAACTTATCCACGGACATCAGCACAAAACTGGGACACCTGGCTTGGTGACACAACTGCCACAAGGTCAGGTTTACTCCCTGCTCTCTTGCCCCAGCACAGGACTCAGTGTCAGAGCCTCTGGAGAAGCGTGGAGGGCAGGGCTCAGGCAGGTTGTGCCCGTGCAGGATTTGAACTCAAGGCAGCAGGAAGCACCAAGCCTGCAGACAGGAACTCAACCCTTCTCATCTCCCTTCCTGCCAGAGGCAGGCTCAGAGCAGCCATCTCACCCCTCTCTAAACCAGTGGGGCCTCTGTCCTTACCAAGCTCCTTGGGCTCCTGGGAATTGTTGCTGCAGCTCTCCGTGCTAGGCAAAGCTCCCTCTGCTGCAGCTCTGTCCACAGGCTCCCCTCCTAAAGACTCAGGGGCAACATTAATACTCCCCTTGAAAGAGAAACAGAAATGAAGAAACCCTTCTCACCACCTACAAAAAACACCTGGTCCACCAACTCCATGGCTCAGACACTTAATCCCTTCTTCCTAACAACAACTCGGGGCCCCAAAGCCATTCAACAGTCAGAAAAATTGACTTCTCAAACACAGTCCAAAAGCTGTCAGAGCTGACAGTTGAACATGGGGCTGACACTGAACACGTGGAATGGCTGCTAAGGAGGAGTCCTGCCAGCTCCTGGCACAGGGATGTGCTCCTTCCTCCACAGCCCTGAGCACAGCAGTCTCGTCCAGGCTGCAGCTTGGGAGGGACAGCATGGGAACACACATCTCTTCCCACAGAGATGCCCAAGAGCAACAGGAATGAGCTCTGCAACATGGACAGCAAAACTGGCCAGTTTGCCCAGCTGAGGATTTCCCAGATGGAAACTGGACTGCAGGCAGTAGCTTACTGAGAGGACAAGAAAGCTGCAGCTGCAGCCCAGCCCCAGCCACGGCTCTGGGAGCGCCTACACACACGGCAGGGCTCACACAGCAGCAGCAGCTGCAGCCCAGCCCTTGCTTTGCCTTGGCCTTCCCACCCAAAAGAGGCACAGCCCACATCTGCTGCAGCTGCAACAGAGGCACCTCTGGCATGCCCCTCCCCGCATGGGACACTTGGCCTTCAGTGCCACTTCTCCAAACACTCTTCTCTTCTTTCCCATCAAACAAAGCCTCTTAGAACCTACAAAGCTTCCAATTCCTCACCACAAATGCTCCTGCATCAGGGGTTCTTCCCATGAAAAGGAGCACCCAAACCTGGCCAACACAAGCTCACACCTTTTCATCTTTAGTCCAGGATGACATTTTCATTCCCTCTTCTTTAGGAAGTCATGCTTTACCAGGCAAAACCTGCCTCGTCCATTCACAGCTGAACTCCAGAAGCCTTTCCTTCTCAGCCATGCAACAGCATTCACAAGTTCTCAGTCCAGCCCCTTTCTTCCCAGTCCAATGCAGTTGCCCAAGCAGAGGGAGAAAACATCTCCAGTGTCTCAAGCACCATGTCCAGATCCGGCGGTGGCAATTCCTCTTTCCCAGGAGTATTCCACAGCCAGCTGTGGCTGTCCATGCTGCAGAACCTGCACTGGCAGCTGGAGTGCTGGGGGCTGAAGTGTCTGGCCTGGCTGCAAGAATCCAAACACATTGGTCAGGCTCCACAATGTGTCTTTGGGACACAGAGCTCTAGTGCTGCCTTGGATCAAACATCACAGGAAGCTCACAGCAACCTCCGTTCCAGAAATGTGTTCAGACTTCCAAGGGGATTGAAGGAGTGAGTTCTTCCTCTTAAAAATATTTATCCAAATTGACATGTACATAGATTAAAGCATGGACTGGAAATCTGATATAGACACACACAGAGACACAGACACACACAAAGACCCTATAATCACAGTTTTTTGCATCTTCCCAGCAGCTTTGGGATTTGGCTACATTTGGTTTCTCATCACAAAAGACCACAGAAAATGGATTCACCCAGGAAGAGCCCAGATCTGTAGACATGCATGCTAAACTTGTACTTTGAGTTTATCCTAGAAACAGCCTTGAGGGTGAGGCCATATTCTTCAGCTGCAGCTGTTGTGGGGCACACGGAGCTCATTTCAATGGCATGGCTTGATTTGCAGGGCAGGCAGTCTTAAACATCTGCAATGTCCTGTCAGAGTCCCAGTTTGGCTTCATTCAAAGAAAGAGGAGAGTGCACCTAACACTGGCCACTTGTTAGGCAATATCTTTCACAGTGCCCTTGTACCCTTACAGAGAGTCAGTCTACAAAATGCCCAGAACACCCTCCAAATCTGCAGCGAGGACAGGAAAATGAGGCAGAGAATCTTTCTGTTTTCAAGGTCCCCCTTCCTAGATGACTTGACACTTTCTACCTGCTTCTCACTTTAGATCTACCCATGATAGAGCACTGCAGGAAAACTCTTGAAAAGGGTCATTAACCAGGAGCTGCTTGGAAAGCAACGGTAGAAGCTCTTTCCCTCCCTAATGGGCTGCGGGCTGGCAACTGCTGCTCTGAAGATGTGCAGCTGCTCCTCTCTCTCAAGGCCATGGAAGGGTTGTGATGGTCTATGGGTACCCGAGGAACGATGAGCTCAGGTTGGCATTTAAGCTCCATGGGAACAAGCAGAATGAAGAGCTCACAGTGGAGATGAAATTTGCCTGTTCTCGGCTCCTCTGGTGAAACGCCAAGAAGTCCAGATGAAGCAAACACCTTCTCCCAAGAAGCTAGGAAAACCTCCGAATCCTGAGCACCTGCACTTAGCCTGGAATGGCGTGGAGGCAGCTCTAAATGCTCAGGTGAGGCAGCACTGAGGTCCTGGTATGAGAGCTGTGTAGCAGTGAGGGAAGGAAAAGGGAAGCAAAGGGAAGGCTGGGTCACTATTGGTCTTTGGGTGTGCTTCCCTTGGCGGCAACTGTACTTCTGTCAGGGAAAACAAAAGCTCCCTGAATTGTTAAAACTGAAAATCACGGACAAAGACTCTCTAACTAGTCAAAGTTAGAAAGTGGTATGTTCATTACGCTGACGGCTGGCACAGGGGAGGGTCATTCCTGAAATGTGTGACCGCTGGCCGGGCTCGGCTCGGCACGGCACAGCACAGCAGGTTCCAGCAGGACAGGGAAGGGCAAGGCCAGCAGGGAAGGGCAGGGCAGGGCACTGGGAGCAGTGACAGGCTCTGTCCCCACGCTGCATCCCATGCCTGGGTAACCATCGGGGACAGAGAGGAAGGACATTGCTCTGGCTTGGCTGGGGAAAGGATGAAAAGCGGGACTTGGAAAACATTAATGTGGACTCCTTTTTAGCGGACTAGCTGGTTTTATCTCAGCATGTCCTCCTGGCAGAGTTGGCGCATTTCTCGTGATTTGGAGTCAGCTAGAGCAGCAGGAAGGGGCAGCAATTTTGTCAGCATGGATATCAAAGTCAAAGTGCTGCCCTGTGGATGGATGTTGCTTTCCTCAAAGCATTTCTGGCCTAGAGTTGTAGTGAACTCACACTGGTGTCTTCCCAAACAGCGTTGCTATTTTCTTTCCTCAGGAATCACCTTTTCCTTTTCTTCCCCCCATCTGGGGAGATCTCCAATGCAAATGCCTCCTGCAGCCAACTCCTGTCACTGTAGACTGACAAAGGAGATCTTGCAATGGAGAGAGACTCCCTAGAGCTGCTGTGGAGAGCTGAAGGGGGAAACTTTGTCCGTTAGTCTTGAAGTCGTGTTGGGGAGCTGCTTGTGCTCTGGGGGACGGACACCAATGATGTTTATCCAAGCCTTGCAGTTCATTCCAGAGTTTCTTGACACACCACAGAGACTTTGGGGTTGTCATATTGGCAAACCAATTTCAGTCTGGGCACTTCTTGAAATGCTTCAATTATCCTTTTTTTCACTTTTCTGCAGAAATATTGTCATCATATATTCCTTCCAGAGAATCTCTTCCTACTTTTTGGAGAATTCCTTTTTCTGCCCTCCCAGATCAGCCCAATTCCCAGGGCTCCTTCCCAAAGTGAGGTGTAGCCCGTGGCCTCCACTCTCCAGCCGGAACAGAAAGAAAGCACAGAGTTTGCTGTTGTGGGAGAGGAGCTTCTCGTTCCTGCCTGCTTTCCCTTTGGGACAGGTTGGTGTGTGCTCATTTGATAAAGGCAGGTTTAAACTCTGAAGCAGTTGTGTTTCGAACTGCTCCCTTCTCGAGCTCTTCTGTGGGTATCGTTGGACAAAAGGCCTCTTGGTGGGAGCTCCCTGTGGCAGCTTAAGGAAGGAGGTTGATATTTCAGGGTTGTGCCTGCTGAAAGCAGCTGGTTTTTAGAGGTGTCCAGAATTAGGAGTGGCTCCTTTTCTCACCTGCCTGCAGAAAAGGAAGTTGCAAAGTGGGAATTTCATTTGTGGAGATGGCCACCAGGGGTGTTTACCAAGAGATGGGCTGGCAGAGAGGCAGGTCTCCTGCTAAACTGGCTGTGTGTTTGTTTTGATGGTGGGGAGGGTCAGAGATGCAGACATAGACACCAGCTGAAGGAACGGTGTAATTTACTGTAATGCAAAAGTGCAAAAAAGATTCAGAAAAGGATAAGCTAAGCAATGAACCTCAGCATTATTACAAAAGGGTGTCTCTGGTTATTAAGGAAGATACATCGCCAGGTACCCCAATGCTTTTCCCTTCATCCAGTGCTGCACATCAGCTGGGGGAAGCTGTCCCAGCCAAGCCCTGCAGAGCCACGGCCGGGAACCGGGAAATCCTGTGGTGCCTCCACCTTTGCTGGCCATGAGGCTCCCAAGTGCACTGTGAGAGTAGCCCGGCTCTGATAGTGCTGGACGAGCAATGTGCCAGAGCTTCTGCTGGGGGCACAGCTGGTTTCATTCTCCTCTTGCTCCTCGAGCCTGCCCAGGGCTCGAGAAGCAACCAAGGCCAGGTGTGGCCATGTCCGTTTTCCTCATGCAGAAAGATGCAGACGTATTTCACCAGTGAATGGCTGCAACAATATTTTTGACAGTAATACTTGGTTAAGGAGCAGATACATAGAACATTGGGTTGGAAAGATCATCTAGAGGGCAGCTTTGGCTCAGGTCCTGTTGTTGAGGCTTCAGTCAGGGTCTGTTGTTCAGGCCTTAGTCCTTTGGTATTTTGTGGTGCAAATCAAAGCTGTGCAGAGCTGGAAACAAACAAGTCTGTCTTTAGCACATTTGAGACAGGGAACAGGATTAGCCCTTCAAGGCCAGGCTAGGGCCAAGAGCAGAAGACCAGCACCCTGCTTTTGCCCAGAGGCAGCCCTGCAGAGCAAGCAGCCACTCCTGCCCAGGGCCTGAGGTGCCCGAAGCTGCCTCCCCGCTGTGCAGCTCTGCAGAGCCCGTGGGGCGCAGGGTCCTGGGCAGCCAGGGCAGCCCGGCTGCCTTGGAGCACAAGGAGTGGCCCAGAGAGAAGCTGCTGCCCTTTGCTTTGGAACTGTTCCTCAGAGTCTTGTCAATAATCCACAGTGTCTGATGTGTTTTCTTTTCCTCTCCCAACTTTACTAGAGCTTTTTGAGAAAATTGACTGAAGTAGCTTCTGCTGCTGCTGGTGGTGCTTTTGCCTGCAGGTGAGGGCAGGAGATTTGAACCAAGGACGGAGCCCATTGTTAACACCCCAGCTTTGCCAAGTCAAGAAAACCATTCACAATTGGGCAGCCAGTGCTGGGCAATTTTCCTAGATTTTGGAAAGCTCCCACCTTAAGAAATCCAAGAGATTTTCCTCCATGAGGATACCAGCAGTACCATGATGCCAATGTTTTCCACCCCGTTGTCTGTGTCTTTGGTTCTTTTGAGATTTCCTCAGTTCCCAGCAGGAATGAAATTACCTGTGATCATGTGATTTGAGAGCTCTGTGTTGTTTGTTGCCCCATGAGTGTTCATGACAAGCTGGACACCCCAGTCGTGCCTCTGTTGAGTTAAATTCATCCCAATTCTGTGCAAACAGCAGCCCCGAGATGCTGAGAAGAGCAAGCACAGTGGGTGGGTGTGCATGCACATGCCCAGGGGCTGATTGCTGTGCGGGCAGAAGGTTTTGCACTGTTGTAATTCTTCACTCTCCCAAGCTGGAGGAAGAAACCAAATCTATATGAAATGAAAATATATAAATCTATATGAAATGAAAAAATATCAAAATGAATGAAATAATACCTATTAATTTCTCATAGATGTAATTTAACATCTATATACTATTGCCGGCTGGGGGTCTCTGTACGAATCACGAACGGGACGGGACTGCTGAGGAGCGCGCCTTGAGCTGTTTGTTTTCCAGCATCAGTCTCATGACTTGGGTATGACTATGGGAAGATACCAGCAGCTCACATCTGTGGCAGCAGGCAAAGAACTTAATGGTACAGCTTCCTTGAAAAGTTTTTTGACCAATCACACAAAGCAGAAGCATATTGACAGTAGTTCTATCCAACCACTATACGCACACGTACCTTTTGTTAAAACAGTGCTTGCTTCTTTTGAATAAAATACCTGCTTGTAAGCCTTAAAACACAATGCACTGAGCTCCAGTATTAAGCTGAGAAGTTCCTAATATCTTGCTAGAGATACTTTTTTGAAGGTTAGGGAGTTGTCCTAACCAAGCATTAATACACAGACCATTGTTCTTTTTGTCCTTACTTTTCTACTTCTTCTATAACTTTTCTGCTGACAAATCTTATGGCTGCTGCTTAGCTCTAATTGCAGGTCTGCTGTTTCTGAGGTCTGCCTTTTGCAGCTTTCCCAAAACTCTCTGATTTGAAGGATTCCCACAATTCCCCCTCACGGTACAACTAAAAAGAAACCTTTGTATCCGTGTAGTTTATTAACTACCTTGCATTTCATAGCTTTACTATAGTATACCTGCTTATTACTTGCTTCAAGCATCCTTTTTGCTCGCATTAAGCCTTGCTATATTCCAACACAGCAATTTTAATGCTGTGAAAGTCCAGTCAGTTCAAAGGGCAAAAGTCATGTCTGATAACAATTACAAGTCATTGTTCCAAAAAAGTCTCGTCTGTTCCAAGGTCTTATTCAAAACCTTCCTCCATGTCTATACCTTCCTTCACCATCTGTGTGAGATTTCAAGAACTCCCTGTGAAACCATTTCCTACCTCTCTCTCTTGTGTGAGAGAAACTTCTTTGATAGTTTTGCCCATCATTTGTCACACACACCAATGTATGCAAGGTATTACTACTAGTACCACTACCAAAACACCCAATCCATAGAGACCTATGCTACAAGGTCCCCTTAGCCAAGATGCAAAGCTCCATCCTTGGAACAAATCATCTAACCATGACCCACCATCTTCTTTAATTGGAGCTGTCAAATCTTTCAGCTTTTGTATGCTTTTGAGGATGGATTCAGAGTGATCAGACAGGTTCATGCAACGCAGTCCTTCAAATTCCTCACAACCATGTCCTTGTGCCAGTAAAAGAAAATCAAGTGCTGCTCTGTTCCGTAAGGTTGCATGTCTGACAACACTAACATCATTCATCATGTCACTAATTGCAATGCAAGTAGCACTGTCTTCTTTCTTCAGCCAACACCCCAATCGCTATAATGGTTTCAGTGCCTCACCCGAGGCAAGTGGATGCAGAAATAAATTTGATGTAACTCATTTTGCAGGGCCCTAGGGTCTGAAATTGCTATAACACTTTTCTTTGTAATGATGGACAAATCTTTTTTCTCTGTGTTTTCTCTTGATGGCTTTTTTAACGATAGGTGCTTTCACAGTGAGTTGTCTGATGCTACATGGGCCACCTTTAATTTTTGAGGAATTCAGGCTCTACCTCCACAAATGAGCCAATATTCTGTTACTAATTGTTGTGGGGACTCATCTAGGTCATCTGCTTGTCAGCAGTTTCACCCTTAGGGGACACTGGGGTAGTACAATTGCACCACAAACTTGAGTATCTGTCCACAGGATGAACGGGAGTAACATTTAACTGTGGATCTCCCTGGTACTGAAAGGCAGCACAGAATTCCATTAGAAATGAACCAAGAATTCCAATTCTTGAGGTTCAGAAGGTGCTCTAAGAAGATCAGGGGCTCAATGATGCCAGCTGCTTATGGGATTGGTCTCGTTGGCAGCCTCACACCAATATTTGTCACGATTGGGTATTGGCCATTCCTTGGCTGGCACTGGCACACCGACCAAACAGGTCACAAAGGGTTTGTCTGGCCTCAAATTGGTCAAACATATGGTGTCTGAGCCTGGTGACTTGGCTAAAGCAAGGTAAACGTTCATTTTTGGTTGATCTACAGGCATATATGCACTGCAAAAGCAAGCAAGCAAAACCAACAAATGCCAGTATATCATTTGATCAAGCTCCATGTTCCTGTGCAGCTGCTTTTTGGCAAAAGCTTCCCCATCTCTTTCAGTTCTCAAGCAAATCTTTTAGCACTTGTTCAGGGACTGGCCAACTATAGGGCACTAAACTGTCCCTCTGAACTCCAATTTTTACAAATGTGGATATCTTAGAATTCTTTTGAACAAAATGGGCACCATGCTTTTGCTGAAAGAGCTCTATGATACAAACAATTTTCACAGTCCAAGAATCAACAATCAGACTCAAGATTTGTAGCTTTCACAGGTTGAACAGGGAAGGTCTGGCATGAACTATAGTTTCTCGGTGCGGCTCACGTCTGCGTGCTCAGTTCCCTGCTGGTGGAATTGTCGGTGCGCTCTTGTGTATGAGACGGTTTCATGTCCTTCGCAGGGACCCACTTAGGTCTGGCACCTGTGCAAATAAATACAAGCATACCCTTTGCCCCAAGTGATTAGTGCAAATGGTCCTTCAATTTGTCCTAACTCAAGGTTTCTGATCAAAATTTTCTTACAATTTTGCCTGTGTGCTGTTTGAAAAGTGCCTAAAAATTGGAGGATTATGTCCTGCAAATGAGCTATTCAAAGCATAAAGACATCTAAAGCTATGCTCAACACCTTATCAGAGGTGTTGCTTGGATCCCCCTTTTGTTGACCTAGAAAGGGTTTTAGAGTGTGGTGCGTCCTTTCAACAATTGCCTGACCTGTGTGGGAATAGGGAATTCCAAAAGTGTGGCAAACACTCCAGTCCATCAGAAATGTTGCCAATTTTTGAGCTCTGCATGTGGGGCCATTTGTCAGTTTTTGCCTCGTGGGGGATCAGTTTGGCGAGCTCTGGACTCCAGTGACACTGACAAGGACAAAAGCAAAAGACGAGAGGCGGTCTTTCTTCTCGGGACCAAAGTCCCACTGCTTTAATGGAGAACAACTCCAGGAGAGAAAGGGGAGAAAGGGAGCATCTAGGAGAGGAAAGAGGATGTCCAGGAGAGGAAAGAGAGCGTCCACCTGGTGGCAGGAGATTTTTAACCCTGGAGGAGGGGGGGTGGTAGAAAGGAACTACCATAGGTCAACATACGTAAATCACCACACTGTAGTTTTCTGCATAAATTGCTGCACTTGTTGCAAACAAAATCCTAAAATCTCCCCAAATACAACCATTCAGTCCCAAATGCTCACAATGAGGGAGAAAAACCACTCAACCCCCCTGTATACCCAGGCACCCGGTGTCACAGGGAGTACCAACCCCTGCAACTACAAAGTCCATACACACAAGCTCACCGGGAAAGGAGTATCTCTTTATGAGGGGACAGAGTGCTCGCTTTTCTCAACACAACACACACCATAAATCACAACAGCATCCACCCACATCATCTTCCTCAAACATTCACACACTGAAAACACAACCACAATTACAACACACAGGAAAAATTGCAGCAATAAAACAGGATTTGCTCAATTCACCCCCAGAATTGCTAGCAGGTTCTTATTGACACAGCAAATCCTTTCTGCTGGCGGCCAGACCCAAACCCAAACTGTACAGGCGTACGTTGTGTGCAAGACATCTCTGTGTGACTTAGGAACAGCCCTTCCTCTGCGTTCGCCGTACGGGTTACTTTATACAGAGTTAAACATTCCCTTTCTCCACAGTCCCAGCAGTCTTGTCTGTCCTCCATGAGGGACAGCCAAGAGCGGAGGTGCCTCCAGGAAAGGAATGTCCTGGCAGTGCCCAGAGACGTCCACAGCGCGGCTGTTCTCGCTGGAGCAGAGAAGCGTTCCTGGCGCGGTCACCAAATGAGGTGTGGAATAGAACTCACCACAGCTGAAGTTAGAAGGTGGTGTGTTTATTACAGCACCAGGCACAGGAGGAGTTGTCTCCTAAAGACATGTGTGAAGAATCACTGGCTCTCTACTTATCTAAAATATCTTACACATTCATATAATTCCCAAAAAACCCAACACATATTCATTAGGTAACACTGCCTACCCTCCTTTGTATTAAAATGTATTATAATTGAGTCCAAAGTTCCTTCACATTTCTGCAGTCTTTCACTTCAAATGGGTTGGTGGGTTTTAAAGTGGGGAATGGTGTCCTTCTGATGAAGGCCAAGACGTCTTCCTCAATTTGACCTCTTTCCTTATGACCTGTTGGCAGGCTTTTGCACTTCTTGGCTATAGCTGAAGTTTCGGGGCCCAGGTGCAGGCTCTGGTCCTCTTCTTTGTCACAAAGAAATCCGCATCCCATCCTGCTTCTTTAAACATAGTAAAGACAGGCAAGGGATATATTACCCTAGCCTTAACTACCTTACCTGCAAAACATTAACTATCCCTTATTATTTCTACTCTTCTTGCTATACTCCTTCCCCCTAACTAAATCTTGCTGAAATTTTAACTCTTCCAGTTCTTTTAAATCCTTGATTCATTGGCCTCATCTCGCCAGCCATGTGTGAGCCAATGACGTAACTGGGAAATTCCACTCCTGAGCAGGAGATATAGGGCCCGGTTCTGAGCTGGAAGGGTGAGAAGGATGAGATGCACACCATTTTCATCCAGGGGATGTCCTGAAAGTGCACTGCCTACCTTCCCCTGCAGCCGAGCACCATGCTCCACCTCCTTCTCCTGCTCCGCAGATTTTTAGGAATCCAGGGGTTGCTGTGTATTATTTGCTATTGCAACTAATAGAATGAATTTGCTTTGCAAGCCCTGTTTTGTCCTGGGCTCTTTTGTGCATGGGGCTCCTCCTGAACCTGTGACAAAGGCCAGCAGGGACCTACAGGACACTCCTATACTCATGTCAGGAAATTCTGAGAAGTGCTTTAAGTATCAATAAGTCAAAAGGTATCAATCAGTAAATCAAATAATTTGGCGGAATATTTAGCCTGTGAGTTTTAGCAAAGTATTGAAAATGTCTTAGATCCATGGGTACAAACAAGTAAGTGAGATTGCTGGATGTGCACGTATCAGGGAAGTGATTCCCCACACACCCAGTGCTGAGATCAAGTATTGCCTCTCTTCTAACCCTGAGCTGGCAGCAGGGATCAGGCCCTGCTTGGTAACATTCATTTTGAAGACTTCTGTTGAGCAGGTAAGAATGGTCCAAATTAAATCTTTTCCAGCTGTTTCCCTTTGGTTCACCTGTTTGAGGGTTAAAATTCTGTGCTGCAGGTCTCCTGGGTGTGTGCAGAGCAGAGCAGCCCCAGAAACCCCTTGGCTTGCCCACCAGTTGTCATGCCTTGCTGCCAGGTGTGCCCAGCTGTGGCAGGAGAAGGAGCCCGCAGCACAGTGGGCACCGTGCCCTGCCCAGCCGGGGCTCTCTGGCACAGAGCAGCAGCAGCGCCAGCACCGTTCAACCCGCTCCTGCCTTGGCTTCCCCTGGCACACAGAAGCCTCTGGAAATCAGCACCGCCAGCAGCGTTCCCAGCTTGGAGCAGCTGCTGCTGGCGGGCAGATGCTGCCGGTTCGACTGCTGCCAAAGGGCAAGAAAGGCAGAGATGTACATGCACCAGAGCTCTGGGCATGTCCAAGAAAGGTGCAAATATTTGGAGAGATTTGTTAGGAAGGATTTCAGTTGTGATGCCAACAGTGCCTTCTCTCCTGGTTCTGTGTGTTCTAGACAAGTAATGCAATGGTTGGCTCTGACAATTAAGAAGCAGATGTTATGTGGATGTTCAAATGTGTAGTGATGATATTGTTATATATCCTCCCATAGTCCTCTTTCTCCTCCCCTTTGTAATAGCCTTGGTAGTCAGGGCATTTGGGGAGGGCTGGCTTGTGACCAGCAGGCAGGGGGAAACAACATCTGTCCTGCAGTCAAGGTGCAAGAAAGTAATCTCCACCAATGGACAGCAGAGAAAAAGTTGACTGACAAAACTTTTGGAGGGGCTAAGGGTATAAAAGGCAGAGCATCCTCTTTGTAGATGAGCACATGTCTGCTAGTCATGGAGGCTCTCAATGCTGCAATCATTCCTTATTCATTCCTTTGTTAATGTTTAATATACCTTTAAAATGTTAAAAGTGAGAGTCATTTCTCGCACTTGCAATGCTGTGGGCCATTGTCTTGGTCTGATTTCCTTTGCTTGGGTGCCATCTGAGTGCTCAGTTGGGGTACAGACTGTACGTGCTTGGGGCACTCCTGGAGTTCCTCTTGGATCCCTTGAAAGACAGAGTTTGGCCCATGAGGGGAATTTGTGCTGCTTTGTGACAGAGGAGAACTTCCCAGGCTCTTTTGTGTTTGCTGTAGGGAAGGTTGGGTATTGCTTTGCATAAACTCACAGACCAACACAGAGCTGTTCCTTTGTGATGTCAGGGCATGGTTGCCACGTCGTCATAGTGACATCAGAAGGTTGCCTTGGTGCACAGAAGGCCTGAGTGTCAGAGCAGCCCTAGGCCTGCTCAGATCAGGAGAACCTTCCTGGTCAAAGCATGTGTCAGTAGGCAGCTGCCTACTGACAAGAGGCTTGTTTATTTAGCTTTTAGAAAAGTTGCAGAAATGCCAATAATGAACCATCTCGCCACTGCAGCTTTTGCTGCATATGGCATTGCTTATTCCATTTATTATTTTACGAATTTCGCACGTAAGTAGAGGTTTCCCTTCCGTTTAGGTTATGGTGTAACCTAACCTGGGTTTTCTATGTCTTCCTTCTCTTACTTAGTGACTGAGTGTCTGATTTTGAAACAGAAAGAGCATTAGGGTGCCACTGCTTTGGTAAAGCTCCTGTCAAGGCATTCATCTAAAAAGGGAGTGTCTGTAGCCACAGGGGCAGCATTTGCAAGGGAACCTGCAGGGCTTCCATTCCCTCCACAGGAGAGTCTGTGGCAGCAGAGTCTGTCATTTCCTCAGTTTGCTGGGACAAGCAAGACACCTTGGAAAATGTAGACTGGCAGACCTTCTTGGAATGCCTTTTAAAATCTCTGCAGTTGTTCCCAGAATTCAGAGAAAGCTTCTTTCTTTTTAAATTTTGTCATGAAAGGATTTGACTAACTTGACCTTTTACTGAGTGCTAAAATAGTTGTTCCCTTGGAAAGCAAGTGCAAACTCTAAAGCAGTGAGTGTCTGCTCCTGAACCTCAGAGGTGCTGCTGTGCTCTTCCACAATAGAACTGACATAGCTCAGGGGGATTTTGGGGAACCTTTTCTGGGACACTGTTTCCTGAAAGTTAATCAGAATTAGTGCATGACACTGATTGAAAAAAGAAGGAGTACCTGAAAGAGAGGATTTCAGAAGCTGTCTTATGTGTTTGGTAGAACAGGAGCATTGAGTGTTAAAGATCAATTTGCATTTTCTAGATCAAAGTTATATTCATTTACTGGCTAAACTGGCTGCAGTGTAGGCACAAGCAAGAAGATTGTCCTGATCTCTTGCTGGCTGTGTGAATGAAATGTGTCTCCTGGAGGGATGTTGTGAAACGGGAAATCATCTCTGTTTGGGTTGACTTGCTCTGTGGGATTCAGCAGCCCAGCAGTTTTATGAGAGCATCTGGTTCATTTTCCCTTCCAAATACAGGACACCTGAAGCGTGTATTCAGCAGTGCTGAAGATCCGGAGGTGAGTGAGAAAGGAGCATTTCATGTTGCTGGTGTTTAAGAATTGTAGAGGAAGATGTGAGCTTGGCCAGTAGCAGTAGAGTGTAGAGGGCCAGCTAGGAAGGCTGAAAGAAAATACATATTAATGCCTACAACAAAAATAACAAAGGCATGAGTGGATATTTTAAAATTTCCATCTCAGAGCTTGGAAGAACTACAAATCCAGTTTTGCAGAGACAACCTTGCTTGCTGACGGCAGATAGGGTGGAATATTTACTTAAGAGCAAATTCCTGTACAGTTGAATTAGACCATTTTGAATTAGTCAGAGTGCCTTACAATTCTATTCTTATCAAACTTTATGATATCTACTTAGAAGATGTCGTTGTAGAAAAGGAAGGACATCTTGCAATGGTGCCTGCTGTATCTGAAGTGAAATGGGCACCATTGTGTCTGGGGAGCTGCGTGGCCCAAAAGGACGCAGGGCTGGTGACCTTGAGTAGCTGAAGATGAGGCAGCATGTGGCCAGGTGGCCAAGAAGGCCAAGGGCATGGTGGCCTGTGTCAGCAGCAGTGGGGCAGCAGGAGCAGGGCAGTGAGCGTGGCCCTGTGCTGGGCAGTGCCGTGGCCACAGCTGGAGTGCTGTGTGCACTGTGGGCCCCTGGAAAACAGAGAGTCATTGAGGGGCTGCAGCGTGTGCACAGAGGGACAGGGGAGCTGGGCAAGGGGGGGGAGCACAAGGCCCGTGAGGAGGTGCTGAGGGAGCTTCAGCCTGGACAATGGGAGGCTCTTGAGGCACCTCCAGGCAGACTTCCATCAATCCCTGCATGACAGTGCTCAGCACAAGGGCTGTTTCAGTGCCAAACATGCCATCACTGCATCCAAGGGCTTTAGACACTGGAGTGGGCGACACTTCCATCTGGTGGTTTGTTGGCTCCTAGGTTTGCAAGCACGAGATAGGCTGTTCATTTTCCTGTTTATCCAGCAAGCCAAGATGCTTCTACACAGCGTTTTCTGCTTTTTCCTGCCCTGGATGGGATTCTGATCCAGTTTTAGGTTTCCACATCTGCAGCAGCAGTAGCAAAGGCATTGCTGTTGCTTTCCTTGTTTACCATTTCAGTGCTTTCAAGAACTAAAAGGTCTGTTTTTCTGAGATAACCTTGCTTGCTGATAGCAGCCAGGCAGGAGAATCAACTTCATATCCATCTAGAGTGCTGTTGAATTGTCTCTTTTTAATTTGGTGGCTGTGACTTAGAACCCCTCTGTCGCTATGAAATGTTACGACTTTTTCCTTAGAAGATGTGGTGGTAGCTGTTAAAAGAAATGAGGTTCTACATGAT
Source organism: Ammospiza nelsoni (assembly GCF_027579445.1). Classification (NCBI taxonomy): domain Eukaryota; kingdom Metazoa; phylum Chordata; class Aves; order Passeriformes; family Passerellidae; genus Ammospiza; species Ammospiza nelsoni. Next base: position 1,221,269 of record NW_026683193.1, read on the forward strand.
AGGTACCGGGCTGTCCCTCATGCTTCTCTCTTGCCACAGATGACAGAAGCAAGAGCCGTCTCTCCCCTGGCTCCCACTGCTCCTGGAGAAGAAGCCAAAGAGGAGCAAAATGAGGTGGATGACAACAACCCTCCAACGTTGTTCTCACCGCCCTATTCCCGACCTGTAAGTGCCAGTTGTGTGTGGTGCTGTCTTTAGTGCAAGGCAGAGCTGCAAGTTTTGGAGCAGCCAGCACTTTGCTGTTGCAGGCTGAGGATGCTGGGTGCTGGAGTCCTGCCAGGAGCTAGGGATTTCCTCCAGGCAGCCACCGCACAACTTGGCCTTTGACCTGTCATGTTGAGGCCGCAAAGGGCTGGTGCCTCTGGGAGAGCATCTGGCTGCTTGGCTCAGGGAAGCTCTATGTCTTGGCTTCTGCAGTGCTATGGCCAAGAGCAAAGGAGGAGGTGCTGGAGGTGCCAGGGCTTGGTTTGTTTGTTTTCCCTTTATGGCAAGGTGTGTTTGGCTTGTGAAAGTGGTCTGCACTTTCCTTGAGCAGTTCTTCACTGGTAGAGTCTAATTTGGGCACACTGTCTTTTGGCTTTTGATAAGCTGCAAAGGGAGGATTGTGTTGTCCATGCAGCTGTGGGGGGCCATTCTTGTCCCATGTGGAAAAGGAACAAAGTGCGGAGTTGCGACGCCGCCTTGTCAGGCAAAAGCAGAAGCGGCCAGTTTCTGTTGGGGCATATTTTGGTGTAGTCCGCAGCTTTAGCAAGTGCCTTGGAGCCATGAGTGCGGGTTAAGCTGCAAGTCCTTGCCTGCTGTCTTGTGATTCTCGGAAGAGGTAGACCATCTTGCAATGGTGCCTGCTGTATCTGAAGTGAAATGGGCACCATTGTGTCTGGGGAGCTGCGTGGCCCAAAAGGACGCAGGGCTGGTGGCCTTGAGTAGCTGAAGATGAGGCAGAGTGTGGCCAGGTGGCCAAGAAGGCCAAGGGCATGGTGGCCTGTGTCAGCAGCAGTGGGGCAGCAGGAGCAGGGCAGTGAGCGTGGCCCTGTGCTGGGCAATGCCGCGGCCACAGCTGGAGTGCTGTGTGCACTGTGGGCCCGTGGGAAGCAGAGAGTCATGGAGGGGCTGCAGCGTGTGCACAGAAGGACAGGGGAGCTGGGCAAGGGGGGGGAGCACAAGGCCCGTGAGGAGGTGCTGAGGGAGCTTCAGCCTGGAAAATGGGAGGCTCTTGAGGCACCACCAGGCAGACTTCCATCAATCCCTGCATGACAGTGCTCAGCACAAGGGCTGTTTCAGTGCCAAACATGCCATCACTGTATCCAAGGGCTTTAGACACTGGAGTGGGTGACACTTCCATCTTGTGGTTTGTTGGCTCCTTGGTTTGCAAGCACGAGATAGGCTGTTCATTTTCCTGTTTATCCAGCAAGCCAAGATGCTTCTGCACAGCGTTTTCTGCTTTTTCCTGCCCTGGATGGGATTCTGATCCAGTTTTAGGTTTCCACATCTGCAGCAGCAGTAGCAAAGGCATTGCTGTTGCTTTCCTTGTTTACCATTTCAGTGCTTTCAAGAACTAAAAGGTCTGTTTTTCTGAGATAACCTTGCTTGCTGATAGCAGCCAGGCAGGAGAATCAACTTCATATCCATCTAGAGTGCTGTTGAATTGTCTCTTTTTAATTTGGTGGCTGTGACTTAGAACCCCTCTGTCGCCATGAAATGTTACGACTTTTTCCTTAGAAGATGTGGTGGTAGCTGTTAAAAGAAATGAGGTTCTACATGATAGGTACCGGGCTGTCCCTCATGCTTCTCTCTTGCCACAGATGACAGAAGCAAGAGCCGTCTCTCCCCTGGCTCCCGCTGCTCCTGGAGAAGAAGCCAAAGAGGAGCAAAATGAGGTGGATGACAACAACCCTCCAACGTTGTTCTCACCGCCCTATTCCCGACCTGTAAGTGCCAGTTGTGTGTGGTGCTGTCTTTAGTGCAAGGCAGAGCTGCAAGTTTTGGAGCAGCCAGCACTTTGCTGTTGCAGGCTGAGGATGCTGGGTGCTGGAGTCCTGCCAGGAGCTAGGGATTTCCTCCAGGCAGCCACCGCACAACTTGGCCTTTGACCTGTCATGTTGAGGCCGCAAAGGGCTGGTGCCTCTGGGAGAGCATCTGGCTGCTTGGCTCAGGGAAGCTCTATGTCTTGGCTTCTGCAGTGCTATGGCCAAGAGCAAAGGAGGAGGTGCTGGAGGTGCCAGGGCTTGGTTTGTTTGTTTTCCCTTTTTGGCAAGGTGTGTTTGGCTTGTGAAAGTGGTCTGCACTTTCCTTGAGCAGTTCTTCACTGGTAAAGTCTAATTTGGGCACACTGTCTTTTGGCTTTTGATAAGCTGCAAAGGGAGGATTGTGTTGTCCATGCAGCTGTGGGGGGCCATTCTTGTCCCATGTGGAAAAGGAACAAAGTGCGGATTTGCGACGCCTCCTTGTCAGGCCAAAAGCAGAAGCGGCCAGTTTCTGTTGGGGCATATTTTGGTGTAGTCCGCAGCTTCGGCAAGTGCCTTGGAGCCATGAGTGCGGGTTAAGCTGCAAGTCCTTGCCTGCTGTCTTGTGTTTCTCGGAAGAGGTAGACCATCTTGCAATGGTGCCTGCTGTATCTGAAGTGAAATGGGCACCATTGTGTCTGGGGAGCTGCGTTGCCCAAAAGGACGCAGGGCTGGTGACCTTGAGTAGCTGAAGATGAGGCAGCGTGTGGCCAGGTGGCCAAGAAGGCCAAGGGCATGGTGGCCTGTGTCAGCAGCAGTGGGGCAGCAGGAGCAGGGCAGTGAGCGTGGCCCTGTGCTGGGCAGCGCCGCGGCCACAGCTGGAGTGCTGTGTGCACTGTGGGCCCGTGGGAAGCAGAGAGTCATGGAGGGGCTGCAGCGTGTGCACAGAAGGACAGGGGAGCTGGGCAAGGGGGTGGAGCACAAGGCCAGTGAGGAGGTGCTGAGGGAGCTTCAGCCTGGACAATGGGAGGCTCTTGAGGCACCTCCAGGCAGACTTCCATCAATCCCTGCATGACCGTGCTCAGCGCAAGGGCCGTTTCAGTGCCAAACATGCCATCACTGCATCCAAGGGCTTTAGACTCTGGAGTGGGTGCCACTTCCATCTTGTGGTTTGTGAGTTTCCTAGGAGGAGAAGCCCTATACATTTTCTCTTTTTCCAGCAAGTAGGGATGCTTCCGCAAAAACTTTCCTGTCCTTATAGGCACTGGAAGGGATTCTGAGCCCTTTTTACTTTTCCATATCTGCTAAGCAGTTGCAAAGACCTTGCTGGCTCTTTCCTACTTTTCCATTTCAGAGCTTTCAAGAACCAAAAGCTGCCTTTTGTAGAGATAAATTTTCCTGCAAATAGCCAGGGAGGAATATCGAAGTCATAGCCATGTGCTGTTTTTTTGAATGTGCCCATTTTAATCTGGTTGGAGTGACTTAGAATGCCATTGCTAACAAAGTTGATGATTTCTCCTTAGAAGAGGTGGCGGTGGGTATGAGGAGAAACAAGGTTATAGGCATCAGGTAACGTCGTGTCCTTATGATTCTCTCTTGCCACAGGTGAGGAAAGCAAGAGCCGTCTTCCCCCTGGCTCTCTCTGCTATTGAAGAAGAAGCCAGAGAGAAGGATAATGAGAAAGACGACCACTGCCTTTGTCCAGCCATGGTCAGACCACGGCCTGCTCATCATTTCAAGAGAGTAAGTGCCCGTTGTGGGGGGCGCTGTCTTTAGTGCAAGGCAGAGATGCAAGTTTCTGAGCAGCCAGCACTTGCTGTGTCTGGCCGAGAATGCTGAGTACCGGAGTCCTGCAGGACGTAGCCATTTCCTGCAGGGAGTGACAGCGAGAAATTGGCCTTTGACCTGTCCTGTTGGGGCAGTGCAGAGTTGGGGGCTTCAGCTGTGCTTCTGTCTGCTTGGTTCAGGGAAGCTCCATCTCTGGGCTTCTGCGATGTCATGGCCAAGGGCACACATGGTAGTGCTGGAGGTCAAAAGGCTTTGTTTGCTTCTTTTCCCTTTTTGGAAAGGTGTCTTTGGCTTGTGGGAGTGTTCTGCAGTTTTCTTGAGTCATTCTTCACTTGTAGAGACACTGTTGGCCCAGCTGTGTTTTGGCTTTTGGGAAGGTTCAAACACCAGATGGGGAAACTTTCGGCTGATCTGTTTAGTGGTGAAGAATGAAGCTTTGGCAAGTGCATTGGAGCCAAGAGTGGGGGTGATGCTGCAAGTCTTTGACTGCTGTCTTGTGTTGCTCAGAACAGGAAGGCCAACCTGCAGTTGTTCCTGCTGTATCTGAGGTGAAATGGGCACCATTGTGGCTGCGGAGCTGCATGGGCCTAAAGGACGCAGGCTTGCTGCCGGCCTTGAGTAGCTGCAGATGAGTCAGCGTGTGGCCAGGTGGCCAAGAAGGCCAAGGGCATGGTGGCCTGTGTCAGCAGCAGTGGGGCAGCAGGAGCAGGGCAGTGAGCATGGCCCTGTGCTGGGCAGCGCCGCGGCCACAGCTGGAGTGCTGTGTGCAGTTGTGGGCCCCTGGGAAGCAGAGAGTCATGGAGGGGCTGCAGCGTGTGCACAGAAGGACAGGGGAGCTGGGCAAGGGGGTGGAGCACAAGGCCCGTGAGGAGGTGCTGAGGGAGCTTCAGCCTGGACAATGGGAGGCTCCTGAGGCACCTCCAGGCAGACTTCCATCAATCCCTGCATGACAGTGCTCAGCACAAGGGCTGTTTCAGTGCCAAACTTGCCATCACTGCATCCAAGGGCTTAAGATACTGGAGTGGTTGACACTTCCATCTTGTGGTTTGTGGGTTTCCTAGGAGGAAAAGCCCTGTTCATTTTCTCTTTTTCCAGCAAGCAAGGATGCTGCTGCACCATCTTTTCTGCCCTTATCAAGCTCTGGAAGGCATTTCGCACCCTTTTTTTACCTTGATGCAGATGGAGCATTTGTGTTTCCAAGCCTTCATGCATGGCCTTAAAGATCACTTTGGGTTTAACACTGTCTCTGTTTTTCAACAGCCCTGAGAATCACTGTGTGACGTGTTTGCAAATTTAGCCCGAGGTCAATGTCCTTGCATTCCATCTGCTCCTCAGAGATCACAGAAACTGGAAGGGGCTGGGCTGCATTTCTATTCCAGCCACTTTAGCACTGTCAGTGTGGCTGAGTCCAAGAGAACTTGCCCGAGCACAGATGCACAAAGAGTGCAGTTCCCACTGCAATGCTCTGGGTCTGACTCCTTTCCATAAGGACCTACAATCTCCACATTCCCCAAGAATGTGCTTTTGTGAGGAACAGGAGAACAATTTCAGGATTGCTGCTGATCGGCACACTGGCTACCAGGTTTGATGTGTGCAGCAACAGAGAGGGCAGTAACTGGAGATTATAGTAGTGAGATCTATCTGTCTATCTTCCTACCTATCTATCTATGTAACATTTACATAACTGAATCTTCCTGGCTCTGGCCCAAGGCAGTTGGGGATGCAAAGATCACCAAAAGCATCCCTTCTGGAGAGGATTAGAGACATGTTCCCTCGACCAATTCTGAGCAGGCAGAGATGTTTCCCCCTCCAGATATGATGGTTTTTCCATTCAGAATTGTTTTCCTCCTTAGGCTTTTTGTGTCCTGATGTCTCCTGTTAATTCTTTCAATTTCTGCCTGTCCTAGAGAGGTGCAACAATTCCATGTTTAGGTGGTGTTTGGTGACTCTGGTCATACATGCCATGCATTACATGACACATGGTTTCCTTCACTGGCTTCCTCAGGGCTGTGTAAGTGCATTCGTTCATGGGACCTTAGGAGAGTGTCTTTTTCTGCTGGTCAGAATTCTCAGTTGACAGAAGAGGGACTTTGGTCTTCCTCCATGTACTGAGGTGGCCATAGAGGCTCTGTGACCTCCATCAGAGATCTTTGCATGCATCCTCATCTCCTGAATGACCAGGTTTTCTAGCAAGAGAGTGGATGTCAGAAAGGCAGAAATGCTGGTGCAGGCCTGAAGAGAACATGAACTCCAGGAGTGTCTCTCACAAGGGCTGAGCTCACCCAGGATGCCACCTGCAGAGCCAGGATGGAGCTGTGGGACATGGTGGGGTGTCAGTCACTACTGAAAGACAAACAGGACATGGCAGAAGCAGAGGGAGGCCCTCACCAGACCCTTGAGAAATGCCACACCTTCCCTGTCAGCTGCCTGAGAGGCTGTTTAAGCTTCAATCCCAGATGGCCCCTGATTATAAGGCCAGGGTCACTTTGGAATCTGTGCCTCCTCTCGGGCAGAGAATGACCCAGCAGAGCAGCAGCACAGTGCTTTTGGAACGTGTGAGCCCAGCAGTCTTTGAGTCTTGACCCACAAAGGTCATGTGGGAAGTTGAAACCCATCTTCTCTTGCTTTCTGTGCAGGTGCTTCTAGAGAAAGAGCAGGAGCAGAGTGCTTCATCAGAGATGCCATGCCAGACTCAGGGAGAGCTGTTCCCAGCCCGAGAGCAGGAAGAGCAGATCAGGCAGCAGGTGGAAGAGCCACAGGAGAATGGCCAGGTGAGCCTGACTGGCCAGGAGACAGAGGGAAGGGCAGGAAGAGGGGCATAAACCAGAGCTCTTGGGACTGGGGAGGCCAGGAAGTCCCACAGGCACTGAAAGCACAGGGCCTTGGAATTTGCAGAGATCAGCCCTGGGACAGGAGGTTTGCAATGGAAGCAGATGTGGGGAGGGAAGCAGAAAGAAGTGGCTGAATAAATGTGATTTTGAGGCTGCAAGAGGAAAAAGCTGAGCTTGATGGCAGCTCCCAGTCACTTGCTCTGCATTTGTGTGCACAGAAGATCAAGGCAGAGCCACAAGCAGAGCTGCCCGAAGCTCAGAGTGCCATCATGGATGTGAAGAGAAAGAACAGGGAAGACATGGGAAGAATTCAAGAGGAGAATCTCCATCAGCACAGGAGCCATCAACAAAACCAGGTGAGTGAAAGAGTGGCAGCCACTCCACTCATGAAGTGTCCTTTCCCTTCTCCTTTACAGTCTATCAAAGGACATGTGCAGGCAGAGCTGCAGGACTCTGAGGCTAGCAACAGGCCAAGGGAGAAGAGGCTGGAGGAAGAAATGAAAATTGTCAGAGAGAAACTTAATCGCCTCCCTCAGGCTCTAGAATGAGTGAAAGTGGGATGCAGTCACTGCAGTCACCAAACTGGTGGTTTCTGCCCTTCTTGCCTTTCCACTCAGAGCAGCAGGGAGTGGGGCCATGCCTCTGAGTGCGATCCTGCTCTAGTGTGTATCACAGTCACTCTGAAGGACATTTCCTGGTGTGCTCAATCTCCACTGCTGCTCTGTTCTTCTGGCCTATTCCTGCTGTCCTTATTCCTTCAAGTGTTTGTACAGTGGAACGTGGTGACCCAGATGGAGGACTGAAACAAGCTGTCTGTATCCCTTGTCAATCTCTTCTTTGCCTTTCCTCACAGTCAACGACTCCTGGCTGACAGGGACAAGCTGTAGTGTCTGACTGCTTTGTTCTGTTTGACTTGAGGTGCGAGTGTTGACATCTCACCGGGCAGCCTGCAAAGAATTCCAGCCAATGTCTGGCAATGAAGGGCCCCAAGTTTGGAGTGAGGCACAGGAACAGTGCCCACCAGAAGTGCTCCAGGTCCAGCACATCATGGGCTCTGATCCTGCTGCCGCAGCAGCATCATCCCAAGGAAGCCTTTCTGTCGAAGCTCGGAGCTCAAGCTCGGGCAGTTACTTCATCTCCCTGAAAGAGGAGACTGAGAAGAAGCACCTGGAGATGCTGGGTACGTCTGGGGTGTTTCTTGTCTGAGGGACAGTGTGTTGTGGGCAGGTGTCAGCAGAGCTGTACCAAATGCTCCTCCTGAGTTTGGTGTCACAGGGCCATTTAGGACTCCCCAGAGGAAGTGCTGTGCTCCGAGGCAGCGAGAGAGAGCTCTGGGTGTTCCTGCTGCCTCTGAGGGCACCTTGGACTGGCTTGGGTTTGCCTGAGCTTCTCTCTCTGCTAAAGGTTGAAGCAGGGGATGTTCTGGGATCAACAGAAGGCTGTGACCTTGCAAATGATCTAGACAAGTCTCGTGTGCTAGTGCCAAACTGAACAGAATTTTTACTTTCCTAAATTCTCCTTAGACTCCTGACTTCGAACCAGTAATCAGAGCAAAAAACTTCACAGAAATGGACTGGTTTTGGAGTTTTGTCTTTTTGGTTGGGGACTTTTTTTTTGGGAGTGGGGCCATGTTTTTGTGTTATTTTTTGTGGAGGCCTTTTTTTTTTTTTTCTGTGGCGGGTTTTTTTTGTGTTTTGGGTTTTTTCGGTTTATGGTTTGTGGGGCTTTTTTAGTGGAGTTGGTTTTTCTCCATCCTGAAAGCACCCTTCTGCCCCATGTCTTACTGATGGCATTTTTATGACTGCTACTGTTACCACTACTACATCTGCAGTTTATTTTGACAAGAATGCTATCTTTTTGTCAATAAGAACTATTTTGGAAGGACAACAGGTTACAGGACAAATAGAGAGCAAGAGATGTTTTCCATGTGCCCCCAAAGAAAAAAGCGATACTTTTGTAGCAACCTTTATTTAATCTTCTAGTTTTATGCTTATCAAGATGAGTCCAAGAGACGCATCCAAGTGGCATGATCAGATAAAACTGTACTACAGGCATTTCTCAGGAGAGAGCCTCCAGCCCAGCCATGGTATATTCCTCAGATCCATGGCACTTTTCCATACCCAATTCCCACTCTTTCCCATGACTGTTAGAATCCTACCCATTGGCCCAAGCCCTGCTCAGATCAGTCTCCAGGAAAACACATCAAGTCCTTTGTGATTCTGCAGCACAACCCAATGAATCTGCTTCTTGCCTGTAACAGCTGCCAGTGCTGTGCTCTCAGATAAGACCTGGTGGGGCTGAGACCAGAGCCCAGTGGATTCTGTGTCTGCTATCACCTGTTGGGACAAAAAGGGCACTTTTTGCCCACACACACCCTCGGTGTGGCTGATCTCAAAGCCCATCCTGTCGTGTCCTCAATGGGGGCAACAGCTTGTAAGAGGCTCAGGCTTGCTGTGGCTTCTTCCCACTGCTTGCCAGTGCTCATGCTTGGGCTTTGCCAGCCTTGATGTGCTAGCTGCCCTGCCCCTGAGGGCTGGAGGGACTGCAGAGGCTGCAGCCTTCCTTAGCTGGGAGAGGGGCATCTTTGAGCTCAGCCTGCTCATAAACAGGTCAGGCTCCTGATGCTGAAAGCCCCTTTGGGATCAGTTATAGCATGAGCTGCTCTGGTTTACAAATGGAAATAAATTCCTTTGGCCAACTGCTGAAAGGGTGGGGAAGATATCCTTCTCTCCTGGGAATACATCTCCCCATGCTTTGTTTCCTGTCAAGAGAACTCTTCAAAGGACTGTACAAAATCAGTCTCTGTGCCAGCCATCTGCACTGCAGGGCTGCCTGTCCTGTTGCTGTTGTGGTTGTGGTTGTTGTTACCCAGCTGACCACAAAGGGCTCAGAGCCCCAGACAGTGGGGCTGCCTTTTGTATCTCCTGGAAGCTGGGATCTCTGCTTTAAAGTCACCATCCCGCATTTTGTTTCCCTCAGAGAGAATGGTGAACCAGGAAAATCCCTTTAGGATATACACCGAAATGGAACACATTGGCAGCGGGTGAGTCCAACCACAGTTACTCCTGCACAGCCATGGCCCAGGTGTTTTTCTGGTGGAATGTCTATCCAGTGTGAAGTCAGGCCAGCTGCAAACATGTTCACACACTGGGGATAAGATGACCCCATCTCTCAGTGCTGCTCAGAATTTGTGAGTGTGCTCAGAAGGCATTGTCAGAGACATCTCCGTGCTGCCAAGGTCTTGCCTGCATCAAGGAACAGGACGTGGAAGATCTCCTTGTGTCTCAAGTGTGGGACAGCTCTGTGTTAATTTCCTTAGCATTTTTGTATGTCTCCAAATCATACTGCCCCATTAATGAGAAAAGAAGAAACTTGCTTGCCTGAAAGAGCAACCTAGCCTCTATCAAAGCTGTGTGAGATAACAGTTCCCAAGAACATTTCTTTCCCCTGCTTTGCAGAAGGAAATACTCTGTGGTCAGGATAGGAACCACACAGTTTAGAAAGTGAAACCCAAGAGGAATGACTAAACTCACTTTAGAAGTTGAACCCCAGTGCTTCAGAAACAGGCCCAGTGCCCATGGACTGGAGGAGAGGAAAATGCATCATCTGCCTTCCGGCAGAGCCCTCCTGCCTCCCGCAGGTTTTTGACACTTCCAGCAGACATCTCCTGTGTGGGCTGGCTTTCACTCTAGGAGCTGAACAGCTTCTCCTTTCTCTGCTTCTGTTTTGTTTCTAGGGGTTTTGGACAAGTGGTCAGAGCACTCAACAATGCCACAGGAGGAGAGGTAAATGTCAACAAGCCCCACAGACTCTGCTGCACATGAGGGCTTTCCCCTCTGGTGTGAGCTGTGGTTGGAGCTCTGGGCAGAGCTGTGCTGAAAAGGCACAAGAAGCACAGACTGGTGCCAGCCTGCACAATACATTTGGGACTTTGTCCTCCTCAGCTGCCAGAAGGAAGGCACGGAGGCAGCGGTTCCTTTCACAGAAGGACGTGCTCACTCACTCTCCATTGCTAAAACAAAGGTGGTGCCTTAGAGCACCTCACTGCTCTTTGGGGCTACAGCTTCAGAGTCCTGAATTCTTATTTCTGGCTGCCAGCAAATCCATCTGAAAGCTACTGGTAGTTCCTTAGCCACCTGCAGTGCTTCACTTGGGAACTGCACGTAGGGAGAGATCTGCAAGGTGTCCCTAAAAGCCCTAAGCCATGCCCATAGCCCAAGATGTATGCACAGAGTATTAAGGCATGGATTACTTCTTCTGAATCCCAAACAAAGCAGCAGAGAGTGTGGTCAGAGGTTTGTGGGTGATAGCTGAGACACCACTGTTACCAAGTGGACAAGGCAAAACGTCAGTGGCCCCACATGTCCTGTAACTGTCCCCCAAGGGAGCAGAGAAATGGGCTGTTGGAATGTCAGTTCCTAATTACTGCAGTGCCTAATCACAAGGCAGTTTGGCACAGCTCAGCTGTGTCATTGCAAAATCACTTGCTCCATGTGCGTTGTCGTCTCGTGCCACCAACTTCTCGAGTTACTGATTTTTAATGTCATTTTAGGTGGCCATAAAGAAAATACATCTTCAAGGACTGAGAACGAAGGAACTAACTGTTAATGAAATCATGATCATGAAGAAGTGTAGGAGTCCCAGTGTTGTGAATTATTTAGACAGGTGAGAGGTCATGGTCTTATCCCATCAAGGGGCATTTACATACAGCAAACATGAGAGGTTAAAAATCCACTTTGGTCAGTGGCAGAAAGTAGACCTGTTAATTTTTATTTATTCATATTTCTTTACTCATCTCCAATGGATGTGAGGAGAGTGCATCTTGTCTGCATGAGTTTTCCCTGCCACTTGTCGTTTGAAAATTATTCCAAAATTACTGAAACCTGGGTCAGCTGTATCTTACTAAGTCAACACCCTCAGAGTACATTGCCTCCACATTTTTTCGGGATTGATTTTTTAAAGTTTCTTAAATGCTGATGAACCATCCTAAAGTGGATTTCTCTTAGATCGTTGCCCCTCTTTGTCATTGCTGGGCATGCCAGGAAGACTTGGTGCTTATTTCCAGAACCACCATGCCTGACAGGTTTTTACCTGGGCTGTTACTAAACTGCATTTTTCACCTGCTGGCCATCTAAGACATCTCTAAGACATCTCCTTTTTCACTGCTGTGCCTTTCTCCTCCAGACTGCACAGACTGCAGATTGTCTATTCCTTTGATTCTGTCCTAGTCACAAAGGCACCTGGAAACAAGAAACTCGGAAGCAAAACATCAAGGTAGTCATGCATGTTTATCTCCCCGGCCTTGTTTCCTTCTTTCAGCTACCTTCTGGGTGAGGAACTCTGGCTGGTAATGGAGTACATGGATGGAGGCACCCTGAGTGATGTCATCCGCAAGACCTTCCTGTCTGAAGACCACATTGCAGCCATCAGTCGGGAGGTCAGCAATCCCATCTGTGCTTCTGAGGCCTTGGGCAGGATTGTCTGGGAACAGGGGCTCAGAACAGGAGTGATTTCATGTGCCAAGCTTTGTTTCTGTGTGGCTGGTATGCTATGGGCAAGTAAAAGCATCTCAAGTGAAAGGCCTGCCAGTGGCCCTGCACTCACTGTACTCAGTGCCAGTACTCTTATCTCCTACTGTTGTACTCTCGCTCCGCCTCTTGTATTTGCTGTTCCCCATCTTGCCTCGCTAAACTTTTTTCTGTCCTCACTGCATTCCTTGCCTGTTAAAGCAAAGGTGCTGGTGGCAGGATTTGAAACAAACAGCAAAGAAAAAAGTTAGACTCGATTCTCTCAGTCCTTAGCTAAGAAGGATAGAAGTGCAGCCAAAATGCTCTTTGCTTCTGAGCACATCCACTGCAGCAGGAGTCATCCTGGCTGGTTTGCAGGGGAAAGTCTAAAAGAGCAGGTGCTGTTGCTCTTTCCAAAGCTGACATGCCTTTCCTCAGAAAGGTCCTGCTCGGCAAGTGTTGGAGCAGCAAGCTCTTCCTCTCAGTGGCACTGTGTTCTGCCATTACTCCCCATTCCCCTGGAGCGGGAATCTTTTAGATTCTTTGTTTCTTTCTCGTGTGATGAAATCACATCACTCATTTTTGCCCTCCTCTTTCTCTTTCCTCTCTCAGTGCCTGCAAGGACTGGATTTTCTTCATTCAAACAATGTGATCCATCGAGATGTGAAGAGTGACAACATCCTTCTCAGAACCGATGGCTCTGTCAAGCTGAGTCAGTAGATTCTTGGTCAGGTGCAGCGTTCCAGGGATGTGGGTGTGGGGCTGCTTGGAGTGACAGCCAGCTCCCCAAAAATGGTGCTGGTGGCAGCGCAGGGACACCCACTGTGAGCTGAGGGCGCAGTTGCCACGTGCACAGAGATAGGACAAGGAACAAGAAGTCAAGAGTAGTGTTATCCTGTGTGTGTCCAGGAAGAGGGAGGGAGCTACAAGTCTAAAGTTTCCAAAGAACAAAAGCCACTGCTGGAGGCAGTGTAAAAAATCAGGGGATTTTTTAAGTTGCCATTGTCAGGAGATTCAACAGCACATTTTCAAACCTCTACTGGGGAATTCTTTTGCTTGCTTTCCCAATTGCACAGAATTAAAATAAAACCAGTATTTTTCTTTCTCCTCAGCTGATTTTGACCTCTCTACTCAGCTCAACTCTGAGCAGAGCAGACCGTGCTTGGTAGCCGGGACTCCTTGGTGGATGGCGCCTGAAGTGGCGACAGGTCAACCATATGGCCCCAAAGTGGACATATGGTCTTTTGGAATTGTGGGGATTGAAATGTTAGAAAAAGAACCTCCTTACTGGGACCAAAGTCATGCCTCGGTAAGCAGCAAATACTCACCGATCCCACTGTCTTTCTCACCTCTCCCATTCCCTGCATGCCATTGGACAAAATCCCATTGCCATCTGCTGGAACTACTTCCACCAAGGTCCCCTCTAAAAATGTCCCTGCAACACATCAGCATCTGCTGTAGATTTGGATACATCAGTGGTCGAACTCAAGCCTTACCACATGCAAACAAACTCCATTCTCAGGAAACACTTTCCTTTGGGTTATAAGTGGTTCCAGTTCTTTTGTCTGTGGAGATGGCCCCAGAAAAAGGAAACAAGCATCTTAGAACTTCTGTTATCTTTCCATAAATGAAGGAAGGAAACCCAAACCCAACAAAGTTTCTAAAACTGTAGTCTTTAGAGGGGAACCTAACCCAGTGTGCAGTTTCTTCTCACTGGGAAACATGCCTGCAACCTGGGCATGAGTGTGTAAAGGCCACTGAGTCTCTTCTGCTTCTTGTGCAGTGCTGCTGTACTGCATTTAGTGACCATGTTTTTTCACAGCCCAAGGCACGTTCTCTGTGTCACCAAGCCAGAGCCTGGTGATGTGGAGAGCCTGCCAAAACCTCCCGTTTGTTTCCTGGCACTTTCTGAGATGGGCCTACCACTAATGCATTGACTTGAGTAGCCAAATGAGCAGAGGGTGACCATAGGGATGGCACCTCTCCTTCTTCTGACCATGACAATTTTGTCTTTTGCTGCAAAATGGGAAGCTGCAATTTTCAGACTGCTGAGAGACAGAGCTGCAGGTGGCACCTGTGTGCCCAAGCAAGCATTTCCATCCCAATACACCGCAGCAGGCATCTTAATGTGGCTGTGTTGAAGATGAGTTTGTAAATCTTTATTTCCTTACCTGGGGATTACCTGATGGATTTTCTTTCTTTTCTTCCAATTCCCATTGTTTTCAAGAACAGCACAAAAAGCTTGATGAGTTTTGTTCTAAGGCACGTGTGCTTAAAGGACCAACAAGCAGTGCAGAGATGCCTTTCATGAACTAACCCTTGAAATTAGTTAGTATAGCACAGTCCCTCTTCCATAAAGCCTCTAAAACTGGTATGAATCCTCAGAGAAGTAAACATGCTTTTGCTGATGTAGTTCCCACTAACTAGGTCAGTCAATGAAATCAGCTGCCAAGGCAAGATCTGTGGGATGGTGGAAAAGCTGTGGCCGCATCAGGGTTTGGATTTTTGGTTGGGAAAGGAAAGTCATCTCTGGGTCTCTGTCAGGGCAGTAACTGCCACTGAGGAACAGAGGCTAAACAAAGGGATCTGGGAGAGCCTTAGAGATGTGAAAGCAGCAGGTGGAGCCTCATGAGTTTTTTTCTCCAGGCTCGACGCCTGATAGCCAAAGTAGGGACCCCAAAACTGCAGCATCCCAAGCTCCTCTCAGCTTTGCTGCGTGACTTCCTGAGCTGCTGCCTGCAGAGAGATGAGGAGCAGCGCTGGTCTGCCAAGGAGCTCCTGCAGGTAAAATGTGAAGGGGCTGCAGGTGAAACAGGCTCTGAGGGATGGGCTCCTCCTCCACTCAAGTCCAAGACATCAGATGAGCCCTCTTCTTCCTCACTTCCACTCTTGGGGCTCTTCAAATGAAAATGGTGAGGAATCCTAGACTGGGCTGGGCTGGCAGGGCCCTCTAAAGGTCCTCTGGTGCAAGTGTCCTGCAATGAGCAGGGACATCTTGAAAGAGAGCAGGTAGCTCAGAGCCCTTTCCCACCTGACTTGAAATGGTTGCAGGGACGGGGCACCTACAAGCTCTTGGGGCAACCTGTGCCAGGGTGGCACCATGCTCCGAGTAAACAAGTTCTTCCTTAGACCTACTCTGACTTGATCCCCATTTTGTTTAAAAATATTCACCCACATCCTATTGTAATTGGCCTAGTTAAAAAAGATGTCCCCCACGTTCTTCAAAGCCACTCTGAAGTCTTGGAAAGTGGCAATAAAGTCTCCCTGGGGCCTGTTCTTCACAAAGCTGAATAACTCCACCTCTCTCTACATTTCCTGAGAGGAGAGGTGCTCTGTTTTCTGTTTCTGTCACGCTCTTAGTTTTTTAATTTGGTGCTGTGTTCAGTTTTACCTAATGTCAAAAGAATTGAAGTAGAGCAATGCAGGGTACAGAGACATGAAATGGAGGTGCAGGAACCCAAGGAAGCCAGTCCCAGCTGAGCAGTCAGAGATTTGGCTGTGGGCAGGAGGGGCTGTGGGGGTTCACTCTGAGCCTCTGAGGGGCCCTGGTTTGTGCCCCCCAGCCCACCCTTAGAGGTTTCTGCCACAAACAGAGACAGCCAGGAGGGACTTGTCCCAGCCCCATCTGCTGCCTGGCACCCTCAAGCAGACGGGAACTGTGCCAGGGTTGCTGCCAGGTTGTGTGGCAGAGTGGGAACTGCAGGGCCCAGTGCCCCTGGGCTGGCCCTGCTGGGAAGGAAGGTGCCGACCAGCACACAAGGGGCAGGGCATGGAAAGGTAGACACTGCTCTGTCTCCCTGCGGAAATCAGCACAGTGCCTGTCTTACAAAGAGAGGGACCAATGAGAGGCTTTGGAGTTTCCTGAAAAGAAGAAACTCCAAGGACAGAAAGCACCATTTCTAGAGCACTGGCAGGGCTAAAATCTCAGCAAGATGAAGACACCTGTATCAATGGGTGAGTGAGATTCTGGGCCAGGTTTGCCTGTGATGGCAAAATCCTGCACATCAAGATGGAGGTGTAGACGGTCCCATTGTTCCTCTTCCTGCATCCTTCTAGGGGCAGGAGCAATCCTGTGAAGCACTGAGCTTGGAAAGTCATGGTTCATTGTATTTTGTTGATTTGGATTTTTTCCCTTTGGGCAGCATCCATTTGTAAGATATGCTGAGCCTGCGTCCAGCCTGGTGCCACTGATTGTTGCAGTGAAGAGGAAGGAGACAAAAATGTGACAATCACATCAGAACCATTTATTTATTCCTTAACAGGTTTAGAGTAGGATTGTAGGTTAGGACTAGGATTAGGATTAGATTAAGGATTAGGATAAGAATAAGGATAAGGATAAGGATAAGGATAAGGATAAGGATAAGGATAAGGATAAGGATAAGGATAAGGATAAGGATAAGGATAAGCATAGGCATAAGGATAAACATAAGGATAAACATATGGATAAGGATAAGGATAAGGATAAGGATAAGGATAAGGATAAGGATAAGGATAAGGATAAGGATAAGGATAAGGATAAGGATAAGCATAGGCATAAGGATAAGGATAAGCATAGGCATAAGGATAAACATAAGGATAAACATATGGATAAACATATAGATAAGGATAAGGATAAGGATAAGGATAAGGATAAGGATAAGGATAAGGATAAGGATAAGGATAAGGATAAGGATAAGGATTAGGGTTAAGGTAAGGGTTAGGGTTAGAGTAGGATTGTCTAATAGGACTGCAGAATAGGATTGAAAATCAATAAAGTTTCTGAAACCACAACTCACCTTGAAGATCCCCTTCCTTCTCACTCTGCGAATGAACTCCAGAATTCCATCTGAATTGTCTGTTGTTTCTTAAAGGAGGAAAGTGAAACGGTGTCTTTGGTATGGTGTCAAAGTGGGGAAGGATCTTCTTCAGTCATCCTCTCCAGACCAGACTGCCTTTGGAATATGGCCCACTGGTCAGTTTTTGGCCATCTTTGGTACTTCTATTTGAGGCAGAAAGGACAATGGCATTTGCAGGCAAAAGCAAAGGAAGAATGGGGCAGCCCAAACATCTTATGCAGATGCAGGCCTTCAGCTGTGACTGGAGAGCATTGGAGCTCCTGCCACTTGGACTTGGATCCCTAAATGCAATAATCTCTTTGGCTGGAGGAAAGCCTTGATCAAGTGAGAAAGCAGAAAGATCAGAGAGGGTGCTCGGGAAGGTCTCCTGTGGTGCAGAGCTGTCAGCACCTGTGAGGTGAGAGCGGGCCCGGCCTTGCCCGGGCTGGAGCCCCAGCTGAGCCGCGGCCGAGACAGGGTGGAAAGAGGCCCTTGGAGCTGCAAGAGGCAGCAGCCGGGCCCTGGGTGCCTCTTCCTGGGAGCAGGCGAATCCTCTGCCCTCAGAGCCCAGGTGGCAGCTGGCTGCTGCCAAGGGGAAGCGCAGCCGTGCTGGGCACAGCCCAGCCTGGAGGCATTGGCCATCTGCAGTGTGCCCAGGAGCAGAGAAAGGCCAAGGGCAGCCAAGGGCCACTGGGCTGGCGGAGGATTCCTCCTCTTCTGCTGGCTGCCCTGCAACTCCTGGCAAAGGCCAGCAGTGTGTGCAGCACTCTGGGCACCAGGGCAGGGAGCCGGGCTGCTCGGCAGGCTGGAGCACAGGGCAGCCTCCTTCAGGCCCGGCACTTGTGCCAGGGGAAGCGAGACCAGCGTGAGGCAGGGACAGCTTGGCAGGGCCCATCTGCAGGAGCCAGCGCCTCACGCAGCTCTGGGAGGAAGCACCTGCAACCCTGCAGTTCTGCACTGAGCCAGAGCAAAGGTGTGACATGCAGAGTGTTTGGCAGAAATATGCAGGCCCACCAGGCCAGCCTGCTTTGTGCTCTCTGGCGCACAGCAAGGGCTGTGCAATGCAGCTCTGAGCTCCTGGGAGAGAGGCACATCAGGGATTTGCCTGAGGCTTGTGCTTGAGGAGTGAACTGATTTGGCCGGGGGCAGAAGGGTTTCAGTAGGCAATTTGTGTTTTCTTCATTAATTTCTGAAAGAAAGTCATAATGTGCTGCACACAGGTAGGGTTATTAGAAAAGAAAGACCTTATAAAATCAGGCCTTCCTATTGCTATGTTTGCTCAGTTATCCCATCATAAAAAAACCCCAAACAATATTAAAAGTAGTAGCAATTTTAATTTATTATTTAAAATAAAAAAAATTAAAAATTGGTTATATTATATTTGATTAAAATAAGGGAGAATTTGGTTCCAATAATAGCACATAAGCAAAAGATAACCACGGAGTGTGGAGTGCAGGGCTCTGGGACCCTTGCCAAATCACGTACAAGCTTGCCAAGTGAAGATTCTTCCTTATATGCCATCTGTCAATGCCATCTCCTCCCATTTTCGATTCAGCACACTTCTACCTCCGTCCTCATTATCATCTTTACCACGCATGTGCCACCACTCGGTTTGGTGGTCGCACAAGTCTTTGGGGGTCATCTGAGGAAGATTTTGTAGTCTTCCTCTTTGTCCTTTAATTCAGCTTTGCGTTACACATGCCCACCAAGCCAATACAATGTAAGCCAAAACTAACAAAATTACTGCATTTAGGCATCAAGGCAATAAATCCCTTATAATTAGCATTTTCCTGGGACACAACCAGAGTGTCCCTTCTTTGTTAGTTTTTAGCAACCATTATCTCTTGCTTTCCTCCTGTTCCTGAACATCTGCGGGGAGGGGGGGGAAGGTAGAGCCCCGCCTCTCCCTTTTTCTTTGGCATTACAACTTTTTACTGTTTTAATATTTCTAAATATTAATTACTGTATCAATATTGATTCTTGTTTCAATTTTTATCAGCATGAATCATACCTATTTACCACACTATGGTAAATTCCCAACTGTCCTGTTGCATCTTCTACATGCAGCCAGCTAACTTCCCATGGGAATAGTCATGAGTGCAGTTAGCACAACAAGCTATTGTGCTGAGAAAACTGTTTGCATCTGTAATAAACAAGAAACCTGTCCATGAGCGTGCACGAAAAAAAATGTAATCACCCGAGTAAGAGTGAGTCTTAGAAAGTGTGAGTCTTAGCATGTACACACTAATACACCTTCTAAGCAATAAATTGTGTGGCAAGGAAACTACCAGCCAGTTGGAGTTGAACACGAGGTCTGTGAAAACAGTATAAAAATGAGTTATTTGACTAAAGAATTGGCTTTCCCTGCATGAAGAAACTGAGTCCTGGCTGCTTTATTGACACAGCAATGTGGCTTCACTCAGCAAGAGCACTTGCAGGGTGTATTGATGAAACACTTGTGTTTGATTCCCAGAATAGGATGGAGAGGCATTAAGTCCAACAAACAGGGCATAGTCTTTTCAATTCCTTTAGCTTTAACAGGAGTGCTGAACCACGTATTCCCCCACTGCAGTGCTTACTGTGTGCAAGTGGCTATCTTGGCCTTGAGAATAAGGAGAGTGGTCCTGCTAAGAAGGTAGCTGGAATGCATTCAGGGGGAAGAAAGTGTTTTTAGGAGGCTCTTGACCACCAAAGGAGAATTTGAGGAATGGGAATTTTTCCCAAAGGACTGTGTCAGGAACTGGAGTTGTGTCCCAGGCCCTGCCATATTTGATCCATGTTTGAGCAGGTTGACAAGACAATGAAGAAAAGTGTCTTGTTTAAGAGCTGGGACCTTGAGCCTTGAAAGAGAAACAATGGATTGGTCAATGGGTGGGCAGTCAAGCTTTGAAAGGAGAGCAATGCACAATAGAGCCCTTGGTGGCAGGGAGTCATGGAGTCATCCTGAGCCATCATCTCACACGCCAGGCATGTGTGAGCTGATGCTGTAACTGGGGAAATTCCGCTCCTGAGCAGGAGATACAAGACCTAGTTCTGGGCTGGAGATTTGAGAAGGACGAGATGCATAGCGTTTTGATCAAGGGGATGTCCTGCAAGTGCACTGCCTACCTGCCCCTGCTGCTGAGCACCAAGCTCCAACTCCTTCTCCAGTTGATTTTTGGGAATCCAGAGGTCAGTATGTATTATATGCTATTGCAAGTAATGGAATGAATTTGCTTTGCAAGCCCAGTTTTGTCCTGGGTTATTTTGTGCATGGGTCACCTGAACCTGTGACAATGACCAGCAGGGATCTACAGGGCACTCCTACTCTGATGTCAATAAATTCTGAGAAGTGATTGAAATATGTCGATAAATTGGAGGTAATGTTTAGCCTGTGAGTTTCAGCAAAGTATTGAATATGTCTTAGTTCCATGGATACAAACTACTAGGTGAGATTGCTGGGTGTGCTTGACTTAGGGAAGTTACTCCCTGTGCACCCAGCAATGAAATCAAGTAATGCCTCCTTTCTAACCCTGAGCTGGCAGCAGGGATCAGGCCCTGCTTGGTCACTTTCATTTTGACAACTTCTGTTAGCAGGGAAGAAAGGTCCAAATGAAACCTTCTCCAGCTGTTTTCCTCTGGTTGATCTTTTTAGGCACCAAAGCTCTGTGCCACGGGGGGCCTGGGTGTGTGCAGAGCAATGCAGCCCCCACAAAGCCCTTGGTTTCCCCACAAGTTGCCAGGTTGACTGCTTCCAAAGGGCAAGAAAGGCAGAGATGTACATCCACAGGAGTCCTGGCCATGTCCAATAAAGGTGCAAATATGTGGGGAGATTTGTTAGCAATGATTTCAGCTGTTATGCCAACCCAGTGCCTTCTTTCTTGCTTCTGTGCATTATAGGTGAGTAATGTAATAGTTGGCTCTCACAATTAAGAGATAGATATTATGTGGATAAATATTCTGTTCAAATGTAAAGTGCTGCTATTGTAATATGTCCTCTCATAGTCCTCTTTCTTTTCCCCCTTGTAATAGCCTTGGTAGTCAGGGCAGTTGGGGAGGGCTGGTTTGTGACCAGCAGGCGGGGTGTAACAACACCTGACCTCCAATCAAGATGCAAGAAAGTAATCTCCACCACTGAACGGCAGAGAAAGAGTTGACTGAAAAAACATTGGGAGGGGTTAAGGGTATGAAAAGCAGAGCATCCCTTTTGGAGATGAGCATGTGGCTGCTAATCATGGAGACTTTCCAGTGCTCCAATCTTTCCTTATACAGCCTTTTCTTAAGGTTTAATAAACCTTTAAAAAGTTAAAAGGAGGGTAATTTCTCAGATGGGCAATGCTTTGGGCCATTTTCTTGGGCTCGTTTCCTTTGCTTGGGTGCCATCTGAGTGCTCAGTTGGGGTACAGGCTGTAGGTGCTTTGTGCACTCCTGGAGTTGCTGTTGGATCCCTTGAAAGACAGGGTTTGGCCCGCAAGGGGAATTTGTGCTGCTTTGTGACAGAGGAGAACTTCCCAGGCTATTTTGTGTTTCCTGTAGGGAAGGTTGGTTATTGCTTGGCATAAATTTACAGACCAACATGGAGCGTTTGCTTTGTGATGTCAGGGCATGTTTGCCACCTTGTCGTAGCAACATCAGAAGGTTACCCTGGTGCATGGAAGGCCTGAGTGTCAGAGCAGTCCTAGCACTTGCTCAGTTCAGGAGAATCCTCCTGATTGAGGAAATTGTCAGTGGGCTGTTGCACACCGACAGGAGCCTTGCTTTTTCCAGTGTGTGAGCACAGCCTGCAAACTTGCAGGACAGTGTTAAAATGATTGAGGGAATTGCTCCTTTGCTTTTCACTGCCTATGGAATTACCTATGGTGCCTATTTTGTAGCATATTTCACACGTAAGTAGATGTTTCCCCTCTGCTTAGGTTAGGGTGTATCCTAACCTGGCTTTTGTATGTCTTCCTTCTCTTTCTTAGTGACTGAGTTTCTGGTTTTGAAACAGAAAGAGCATTAGGATACCACTGTTTTGGTAAAGCTCCTGTCAAGGCGTTCATCTTAAAAATGGGTGTCTGCAGCCACAGGGGCAGCATTTGCAGGGGAACCTGCAGGGCTTCCGATGGCTCCATGGGAGAGTCTGTGGCAGCAGAGTCTGTCATTTCCTCAGTTTGCTGGGACAAGCAAGACATCTTTGAAAATGCAGACTGGCAGACCTTCAGGAAAGGCTGAATAGTTGGACTAGGACTACTGTTGTAATGTAGCTTAGGATTTTGCGCTCTGCTAGTGTAAGGAAGGCTACTGCGATTAAGTTTGGGAGGGCATAGGAGTGGGCTATGATGAGGTTAATAATGAGGGTGGTTTGGGTTAAGCTAGGAAGAGGATCGGAACCTCTGAGTTAAAGGACTGAAGTCTTTTGCATTTTCCAAGCTCTGCCACGCTAGCTGGTCCTTTTCTTGGACGTGGTGGGGTGTAATAGCCTTTTGTAATTTAGTTGTTTTCATTACTTAAGGCGAAGGCTTGCTTGTGGTATTGGCCTCACTTTTCCTATCCTTTCGTACTGGGAAGAGTTCATCATAGATAGAAACCGACCTGGATTGCGCCAGAACTCAGATCACGTAGGACTGTTAATCGTTGAACAAACAAACCCTTAGTAGCAGCTGCACCACTACGATGTCCTGATCCAACATCGAGGTCGTAAACCTCCTCGTCGATACAGACTCTCGGAGGACATTGTGCTGTTATCCCCGGGGTAGCTTGGTCCATCGATCAATTGTATTGGGTCTGGATGCTATTAGCATGTTGAGGGGTTGCTCTTAGTCTAGAGGTGTGATCTAATTTTTGGAGGTTTTGTTTTGCTCCAAGGTCGCCTCAACCGAAAAACGCAGACCAGAAGCTTATGTGTCAGTGAAGCCAGTAGGTGAGTATGTGTTTTAAGGTGGTTGCTGGTTTTGAAATTCCACAGGGTCTTCTTGTCTTACAGGTTTGTCCCTGCTTTTGTACAGGGAGATCAATTTCACTGATTACTGGTAAGAGACAGTTAAGACCTCGTTTAGCCATTCATACTAGTCTCGATTTGTGGGACAATTGATTCCACTACCTTTGCACGGTAAGGATACCACGGCCGTTGAACGTGAGTCACCGGACAGGCATCACCTTCAAAACTTGTTTTGCATTTGCTGAAGGCTATGCTTTTGGTAAACAGTCGGGCCTTGATGGGTTTGCCTAGTTCCTTTTACAGGTTTTAATCTTTCTTAATGGACGCTCCTCTGTCAGGTTAACAAGATACTTAATACTGTGCTTGTTTGATTTGACGTATATTGGTGGTTTGTTCATAATGTACAGATGTAAGCTTGTGTCATAGAGGGAGGACCCTGGTTACTCATTCTAGCACTATTTCTCCTATTTGAATATAGGTTAGCCTGTTAATGGGGAGGGAGTCATAAGGTTCTTATATTTTTGTAATGTAGAGCTTTAACGCACTCTTTGTTGATGGCTGCTTGAGGGCCCACAATGCAGTTGGAAAACCCAGTATTTATCTGCTCAGAGAGATTGTATTCTTTTTTAAAGGAGCTGTACCTCCTTTAAATGGCCCTTAATTCGCTTCATTAGGGTTTGTAGGTTTTCCTTGGAGAAGAATTAAGAGTGAACTTAGATTCGTTTCACAGGCAACTAGCTATCACCCAGCTCAATTGGCTTTTCACCTCTACTGACAAGTCATCCCACTCTTTTGCCACAGAGACGGGTTCGCTCAATAATAGCTGCTCGTAAGTAGCTCACTTGGGTTTCGGGGTAGCAAACTTAAATTCATTTTGTATTATTTTTCTTGCTAGACCATGATGCAAAAGGTACAAGGGTTGATCTTTGCTGTTTATAGCTTAGTTTTCATTATTATTTCATCTTTCCCTTACGGTACGTGGTCTCTATCGCGCCAATGGTGTCTTTTCTATCACCTATACTGGGAATAGTGAATGCTTTAGTTGGGTGCGGGGGAGTAGCTTTGTTATTCCAGATCATGTCGATTGGGCTAGAGTTTGGCATCAAGACAATCTGGTGTTAGCAGACATTTTTCAGGTGTAAGTTCAATGCTTTTGCTGAAGCTACGTCTTGGTAGCCTAAGTGCACCTTCTGGTACACTGACCTTGTTACAACTTACATCATCTTTGGCTAAGTAGCTTATTAGTTCATTGGGGGGGGCGCCTGCGAGGAGGGTGACGGGCAGTATGTAGGTGCCCCAGGGCCAGCTTAAAGAGGGCTCCATTGTCCCACTCTACTGCTAAATCCACCTTCCAGGGGTTATTTCATACCCCTTTGCCGCTATGTTCTAACATAGAAAATGTAACACATTGCTACCTTTCCATAGGCTATACCTTGACCTGTCTTGTTAGCGTGGTGGGGCTATTGAACTCACTGTTGAGCTTTCAGGGGAGGTGGGCTGGTGACAGCAGTATGTAGGCTGTTTTGGCAAGGAATGGTCAGACATATCGTGGATCATTGATTACAGAACAGGCTCCTCTAGGTGGCTTTGGGGCACCGCCAAGTCCTTAGAGTTTTACGCGTTGGTGCTTAAAGCATCAGGAGGATGCTTTAGTAGGTGTAAGCATCAAGATTTAGGGCCAGGCATAGTGGGGTATCTAATCCCAGTTTGGGCCCTGGCTTTCGTGGAGTTCAATTAATCGTTGTTCTAAGATCTTCTTTGATGGGGAGGCCTTTTTGGCATCTTGGGCTTGTGACAACTCAGTTGCTTTTTAACCTTTGCTACTTGGATAGCATGTGACCACTCTTTATGCCGTTATAAAGTTAATTTGGGTCTCCTGTATGACTGCGGTGGCTGGCCCAGGATTTACCAACCCTGGATATGCTATGGCTAAGTCAAGTTTACACTCATTGCATAATATTAACTACTGCTGATTACCCGTGGGGGTGAGGCAATTGCAAGGTATCTTGGGCTACGGTTGTGGTGAGCCTGATGCCCGCTCCTATCTCCCTGATTGAGGTGTTCAGGGCATCTACACTGGAGCGCGGATACTTGCATGTATATACCTAGCAAAAACTAACAGTAAGGTTAGGACTAAGTCTTTTGTCCTTGGGTGCGTGTGGCAGCCATCTTGACATCTTCAGTGTCATGCTTTCTATAAGCTACAAGGACGTGAAATTTGGTGGGTAGCTGGTTGATGGTTTGTCATCATGACTTGTGGTTTGTTTCGGTTTTTGGAGAGGGGCTAGCTTTGGGATTAATATTATGTTTGTTTGGGGGTGGTTAGGGGAGTGTTGATGGTGGCTGGTTATTATTTTTGACAGTAGGGAATATAGAGGAAAGTTAATTGAAAGTGTATTGATGGTAAGTAGTTTGGACAATGTAGGGATATGTGGCTTAGTTATTTGAAAAAAAAAAGTCTAGATAAAAAAACAGATGCATAAAACGGAATTTAAATGTTAATTCCTAGTGAATGATAAAATAATTACTATGTCTGGCAACCATTACACTATCTGTTGTCTAGAGGTAGGTAGCGCGCCCTCCATGAATGGGGTCAAAGTGCATCAGTGCCAAGTTTGCGACAACCTTATCCGTTAGATCATGACATTCTGGGTGTTAGGGGATTCATATGCTTGGCGGTCATGTCATGGACATGTCAAGAGGAAGATAACACCTGCTCTGCACTTGAGGGGCTTATTGAAGAGACGCTAAAAGAAAACAAGTGCAAGAGGTCGGGATGCCGAGGTAATGAAGTTAGGGAGGAGTATTCAACCGACCACTTGTATCTGTGAAGGGCAAGGAGGAAGGAATGAAGCAAGTTATGATCCTGAAGTTACAACCAATAGCGCAAAAGAGCAAGTATAGGAGAGGTATGTGCTTGACGGCAATAAACTAAAGCACATATGATGTTGATAGCTCAGTTCTCGTGAGAAATGCGATCAAAAGATAACCATGTCTGGCTTGGGAGTGCTTGAAGGCTTTTGGCTGAGAATATTACCTAGGAGGTGGGCGAATCCTGTAGACTAGGGGAATTCAAAGGTGTACTGGGACATTCCTCGTTCTCTAGGTTGGGTGTTGCGTACATTAGGTAAGATCCTGGGTCTTTGGGTGACACTTGCGGCTTGGACTTGGGTAGAAATACTTGGGTTGTATGGTACCTGAAGCAATAATGTGCCTGGTAGGTAGGCTGGATGAATACCATCCGTTTGGGTTTTTGGTGGAAGAGCTTGACGTGTAATGTGGATTATCCTACATTTCATGAACTGTCTGATGGGGCAGAGAGTGCGATGCATTATTATACATACCCTGAAAGCAAGAAGAAAACGTGCTGGGTAGGGGGGGAAGGGGGGGGGGGGGGTAAGGGGATGGGGGAGGGAATGAAGGACGTATTTAGGTGTTCTTATAGTTAAATTTTGTAACGACTGCTTTTCAGGCCGTAAATCTCAGAGAGAGGCCAAGTGGGAATTTATGATAGAATCTGTTCTGTTTTTCGGGCTGAGTTTTGTTCTAGGGGGGTTGGCGGTTGCATTAACCTGTCTCCTTACTATGGGGTGTTGGGGCTGGTCGTAGCAGCGGTTGCAAGGTGCAGATGACTAGTGAGTTTGGGGGTCCCTTTTGTTTCTTTGGTACTTGTTATGGTTTATTTAGGGGGAATGTTGGTAGTGTTTGTGTATTCAGTGTCGCTGGCAGCGGATCCTTATCCGGAGGCTTGGGGTTGCTGGGGTGTTGTTGGTTATGGTTTTGGGATGGGGTTGGTTGTCATGGTGGAGCTTGTTATAGGGGGTGTGTTGGGGTTGTTGATGGACGAGGGGATGGTGAATAGTGGGGATTTGTTGTCGGTCCGGTTGGATTTCAGTGGGGTAGCTGTGTTGTATTCAGAGGGGGTGGGATTGCTTTTGATTGGGGGGTGAAGGTTGTTGTTGACTTTGTTTAGGATGTTGGAGCTTGTGCAGGGGTTGTCTCGGGGGGCGATTCGAGCTCTTTAGCAGTAGGGTCAGGAAGTAGTTTAGTGAAAAATGCCAGGTTTGGGAATTGGAGCAGAGGGTTTGAGTCCTTTCTTCCTGAGGTGTGTGGTGGGGTAACTCTAAAGAAGGGGTTTAGTCTTCAATCTTTGGCTTACAAGACCAATGTTTTTATAAACTATTAGAGTTAATTAAAGTTTAAGTAGCTTGTTTTCTAGGGCGGCCGCAAGGGGGAACAGAACTAGAATGATTGTGAAGTATGTGAATGAGGCTAGTTGGCCGTTGATGATGAAGGGGTGTTCTACTGGCTGGCTGCCTACTCAGGTTAGGATGAGGACATTGGCGACTAGGGTTCAGAATAGGGTTTGTGATAGGGGACGGAAGGGTATTGATCATAGTTTTGATGTATGTAGTAGTGGGGTGAGGAACAGGATGAGGATTGAGGCAGCTAGAGCTACTACGCCTCCTAGTTTGTTTGGGATGGATCGGAGGATGGCGTAAGCAAATAGGAAAGATCACTCGGGTTTGATGTGAGGAGGGGTGACTAGTGGGTTGGCTGGGGTGAAGTTTTCTGGGTCACCTAGGAGGCTGAGGGAGAATAGGGCTAGTGAGACAAGTAGGGAGAGCATTAGTACGAATCCTAGGATGTCTTTGATGGTGTAGTATGGGTGGAAGGGGATCTTGTCACAGTCTGAGGGAATGCCTAGCAGGTTGTTTGAGCCTGTTTTGTGGAGGAAGGTGAGATGGACAAGAGTAAGGCCTACGATGACGAAGGCAAGGAGGAAGTGGAGAGAAAGAATCGGGTCAGTGCGGGGTTGTCAACAGAGAACCCGCCTCAGGCTCACTTGACTAGTGTTTGCCCGATGTAAGGGATGGCAGAGAATAGGTTTGTGATTACTGCAGCTCCTAAGAATGATATTTGGCCTCACGGTAGGACATATCCTACAAAAGCAGTTGCTATGAGGGTTAGGAGGAGGATGACTCCAATGTTTCAGGTTTCTTTGTTTAGGTATGTGTCGACGGAAGGAGACCAGGACATCAATTAGATCATCACAGGCCCGATTTTATTGATTAGTACAGCAGGGTAAATACAGTTCATAATGAGCTTCATACATATTGCAAAAGTTGAGCTCAGGATTGGTTAGTTACATATCAGCAACTACGCCTACTTCTGCATTCTTATGGTTATACTTTTGATACTTTCTACATATTCTCAGGAAGAATCTCTCTTCCCTATCCTCATGTTGCAGCAAGGGCAGTCTTTCCTTGCCTGTCATTGGTCACCGACTGCTGACTTCTCCTTTCAGCTTACTGACTGCTTACTTCCCTCTCTCAGCTTAACCAGCGGCATTATGTCAGCATGGCCTTTCTCAGCTAACCAACTATTAATAATATCCTCCACAGGTATAAGCCGTAGTAGAGTCCTCGGCCGATGCGTAGGTAGATGCAGATGAAGAAGAAGGAGGCTCCGTTTGTGTGGAGGTTGCGGATGAGTCAGCCAAATTGTACGTTTCGGCATATGTGAGCGACAGAGGAGAAGGCTAGATTGGTTATTAATAATATCCTCCACATTTCCCCCGTTTTCTTCTTGAGCAAGAAGACTAGTGTGCCAGGTTTTTGCTATTGTACGGCTGACCATGTTTTGAATACAGTTAAAGATACAAGGCAAAATAAGCAAAAACAGTAAAATTACACCCCGAAGTCCTATGGCATAGATCACAATGTTCCTCAGCCATGGCCCAAGTCCTAAGCTTTTAAGCCATTCACCAATTCCTAATCCTTCTTCTTCCTTGAGACTGTGAAGTCCCTGTTGCAGTTCTTTTATCTTAGTGGGAATGGACACCGAATGATCAGACAAATTCATGCAACACATTCCCTCAAACTCTTCACATCCATGCCCTTGTGCTAAGAGCAAAAAATCTACAGCAGCTTTATTCTGCAAAACAGCATGGTTAACACTCTGCACATCTGCGGTTAGCATGTCTAGAATTTGTGATGTCTTGTTTAGCTCATCCTTTGCCCAGCACCCTAATTGCTTTGCTAAATTCATAGCTTTATTGGCAGATCCTCCTGGCAAGATAGTTGAAACTACCACTTGTTTGAATGTACCCCAAAACTGTGGATCTCCTATCTGGCTGCAGTCTAAGTCATGTATGCTACGTCTCTTCCTGTTTGAATTTAGACTCAGCTGCATTAGCAAGGATACGTTAGGGTGAAACAATGACAATTTCCCCAAATGACAGGATCCACCCTGTGGTTTGGCTGGTATACCATTCCACGCCCTGTCTCCACAAATCAAAAATATTCCTATGGGTAATTTCATTGGTGCGGTGATATTTGTGCCGTTACGTTGACTGTAATGCTGCGGAGAGAATTTACTCACATTCAGGGATCAATCTAGGGTGGCCCATGTTTCTTTAGGTTGGTTTAAATTCTGAGCATCCGAAAATTTGAAGCTAAACCATCCGCCAGCTGTCGTGTTAGACATACTGGCGTTTGTACTTCCAAAAAGATCCAATTCCTCAGGAGGAGAATGCAAAGAAGTGTTAAGTGATTGGATTAGTAAGCATTGGCGATAACCATCACTCTGACTTGCAGTATACCCTTGTTGTACTGGCAGTGTGATGTTTGACATGTTAGACATACATAAGGTTTGATTGTTTATCAAACTGCAAAATTCTCCAGGAGACCACAGCGGAAGTCCCACCAGGCATGTTCGAAATGGGTTAGTGACTCCTCCAAGACTAAGACAAAGCGATGATTGGTTAGTTTGATTAGCAAGTGTCACCCATAAATTTTCTCTTGTTTGACTAAAGTGTGTTATTCCTACTGCTTCACTTGCTACAGCATTGAGCAGTATAACAAGAACAAACCTCATTTTTCTTTCTGCTTGCTTTGTTTTTCCTTTCTTTGTTGTCTTTTCCCTGGTTTGCTAGATTGTCTATTGTAAGGCTGAGTCAGTTTTTGAATATACTAACTCTAAATCAGCATCCTTGCTTACAGGTATAGCATGAGGTAAGTCTGAAGGCTCACTGATATCCTTACTCAGATGAAATCGTTCCCTTTTTTGCCTTCCTTTTCTTATCTATCTTCAATCTTGCTGCTCCTAATTTTACTGGTCCTGCCACTTGCAAACTCAATTTTTGCAACTTTTCAATGCAGCAATCTAGTGCTCTATCAGGATTCCTCTTGAAGGGTCCTACAATTGAATGCTGTGTTAAAGGTACTAATTTCCTACACCTTATAGAAACTATGCGTGATTTACTTTGAACCTTAATTCTATTCACAATACATTGTACCTCCCATCGATAATAAGCAAGAATTTTCTGTTCAGGAGACTCATAAAGATTTAAAGCTATATATGCATTTTGCCCTGTTTGTCTCCTTAATTCATCTTGCCAGCTTTTACCCCACGTGTACTCGTGCTCACAAGTGTGACACCACAAATCCCACAATAGTGATTGTTCTATCCAAAAAGTTCTATCACAACCCCCACAACGTAGGGCTATCCAAGCAGCACAATGTGGATTGTGACAGTCAAGGCAATGTTCTGTCGCTGGATTTGTTAAACGAAAGGTTGATAATGAGTCAATAAAACCAATCAGCTCCTGGGCTGTCCGGTAGTGATGTGTCAGTGCTCTGTCCACCGCTTTCGAGTACCCCTTCAATTGTAACAGTAGTGGTTGTAGGACTAGAAGCAGTTTTTTCCCCAGTCGCTCCTTGTCCTTCTCCGTAAGGCGATCCACCAGATGCTGCATCAAAAACAGGTTTAGTCCACTTAGCAGGCACCCACAAAGGCCCTGTAGGTGAGGAAACACAAAGATACCCCCGACCCCAATATAATACTTTTGCAGGTTTTTCCCATAATCCTGTACTCGGGTTCTTATACTTGACCCAGACCTCTGTTTCCTTAGTAGTTTCCTGACTTGACCTCGGGTGATGTTTAATTGCAGGGGGGGGTATCGTCTTCCCCAAAAATACATAAATGGTTAATCACATACAGAACCTTAGCCAAACATGCTTGTGGATCTCTCAAATCTTGATGTTTTTCAATATACTGCTTAAGGGTGCCGTTTGCTCTTTCCACTATTGCCTGTCCAGTAAGGGAGTATGGAATACCTGTCACATGCTTAACAGACCACTGATTCAAAAATTTCTAGCACTTACTAGGACTCTAGCACTTACATAAGCTGGACCATTATCCATTTTGATACTCTTTGGTACTCCCATAACAGCGACGCAACTTAACAGGTGTCTGGTAACGTATAAAGCTTTCTCTCCTGCCTGAGCCGTAGCCCATATGTAATGACTATATGTATCTATAGTGACGTGCACATACTTGACTTTACCAAATCTAGCTATGTTTGTAACATCCATTTGCCATTTCTCATTTATTTCTAAACCTCGAGGATTAACCCCGATGCCTAGACCTATTCCACCATTATGATAACTACATGTTGGACATGCTCTAACAATGGCCTTGGCTTCTGACAAACTCAGCTCAAAGTGTTTTGCTAATCCTCTTGCATTTTGATGATACCTACTATGTGCTTCTCTGGCCAATGTATGCTTATCAATAGGACAAGAATTATCAATGGGTAGGGTAACCAATTTATCTGCACGTTCATTCCCTTCTCCTAAACCTTCAGACCATTTATGACTCCTAATATGAATCACAGAATACGCTGCTTTTCTCTCCCGTAAAGCTTTCCTTAACTGTATCAGTAACTCATACAATCATTTATTATTCACTTCCTTAATTGCCGCTTCCTCTATCCGTCTGACTACTCCTGTGACATACATAGAGTCTGTGACCACATTTAAAGGTTCCTGTAAGTTGGACACTGCCCATACTACTGCTAACAATTCCAGAGTTTGTAAGCTATCTGCAAGGTCTGCTGTGAGGAGTTGATGCTTCCATTGTCCTTTTTCTTGCCAGGTGACAGCAGCACGCCTTGATTTCTTTCCTGCATCTGTAAAAGCTGTAATAGCTCCTTCTATGGGGTGTTCTTCTCTCAACGGTCGGGTAATCCAGTTCCATTCTGTCATCTATTGCAAAACTCTGGGCACTAATTTGCTGGTCTCTGCTTTAGCAGATGATGTCAATAATGCTTCCTGTAGATCCTTTGAATTAATCAAGTACCAGTCCAAGGTTTCTTCTTCCATAGGCAATCTAATGCTAGCAGGTTCTCGACCATCCACTTCAAGAATTCTGAGACGCCCCTTTTTAATTAATGCAGCCAATTGTTCAATTTTTGAAGATATTGTTTTCTTATGCTGTAGTGGTGGTGACAACCATTCCAACACCCGTATCTCCCCCGTTTTCTTTTGTAGTTGAGAGAGAGCACCAGGCAAATGGCAAGGGCTATTCCAAATAGTAAGGTCAATGGGATGATCAAGTTGTCGACGAGACACATACCCTTGCTGTACACAATTACTAATTTGCTGCAAAGCAAGATGATGCTCCTTTGTCAGGTGTACAGGAGTAGTAGGGTCAACGCCCTTTAACAAAGGCCAAAGGGTTTCTAATAAATGATTTGGTATTCCCACAATGGGCTTCAGCCACTGTAAGTCTCCCAGCAACTTCTGTGCATCGTGTAGAGTCTTAATGTCCAATTGTAATTCAAATTTTTGAGGTATTACTATCTGATCCGTCAAAGTCCATCCCAAATATTTCCAGGGCCTTGTAGTTTGAATTTTCTCTGTAGCAATAACAAGTGAATATGCAGCAAGAGTATTTTTAATGCTGTTAATCTGTAAAGAGGAGAATGGCTGTTGCTGTGCAAACAAAATATCGTCCATGTAATGATATATTATAGTTGCTGGCCATTTGCGACGTAGTGGCTATAATGCAGCATCAACATAAAGCTGATATAAAGTGGGGAAGTTGCGCATGCCTTGCGGAAGAGACGTCCATTCAAATCTTTTATCCGGTTCTCCACAATTTATTGCTGGTAAAGTAAAAGCAAACCTCTTCATATCATCAGGATGCAGCC
The DNA here is from genome assembly GCF_027579445.1 of Ammospiza nelsoni. Lineage (NCBI taxonomy): Eukaryota > Metazoa > Chordata > Aves > Passeriformes > Passerellidae > Ammospiza > Ammospiza nelsoni. Next base: position 1,254,048 of record NW_026683193.1, read on the forward strand.
CAATAGTGAAAAAACAATTCTTTAGGTCAATAATTAAAAGTGGCCAGTGTTCTGGAATCATAGCTGGATTTGGAAGACCAGGCTGTAAGGCCCCCATTGGTTCCATCTGGTCATTTACAGCCCTCAAATCATGTATCAAACGATATTTCCCTGATTTCTTTTTGATTACAAAAATAGGTGTATTCCAAGGGCTGGTGGATAGTCGTAGGTGTCCCTTTGTATATTGTTCCTTTACCAATTCATGGGCATGCATAAGACTCTCCCCTTTTAATGGCCATTGCTTAACCATCACCGGTGTATCCGTTTTCCAGGTGAGTGGAATGGGGAAAGTCCAAGCAATGGCAATTACCCCAAAGGGTGCTGATTAGTTAACACCACTCCCAATTGTGTTAAAATGTCCCTTCCAATTAAACAGGAAACTGTAGGAGGCAGTTGAACAATTGAAAACACAGCAGATACTTGTCGATTCTCAATGCACACAGACAAAAGCGGCGATCTGCTTGCCAATGTAAATCCTCCTACTCCTGTGAGCATGTTTGATGATGGAAATAGAGGCCAATGTTGTGGCCACGCTTCTGGAGAAATGATGCTGGTATCTGCTCCTGTATCCAAAAATCCATAAAGGGTTAGGCTTTGATGCCCATAAGTAATTAAAACCTTTTGCTTTGATCTATTTTGTAAATCCACAGTCAAAAGTGTAACGCCAGTAGAGCCAAAACCTTTTTCATTCCGTGTTTGCCCAGTAAATGATTGTATTCCCGATGTCATTTGTGATAGTGGTACCAATTGTGTGATGCGTTGTCCTTTTGTAATTTTAATCGGAGGATAAAGGGTGTAAACCAGGTGAGATGGACGAGAGTAAGGCCTACGATGACGAAGGCAAGGAGGAAGTGGAGAGAAAGAATCGGGTCAGTGCAGGGTTGTCAACAGAGAACCCGCCTCAGGCTCACTTGACTAGTGTTTGCCCGATGTAAGGGATGGCAGAGAATAGGTTTGTGATTACTGCAGCTCCTAAGAATGATATTTGGCCTCACGGTAGGACATATCCTACAAAAGCAGTTGCTATGAGGGTTAGGAGGAGGATGACTCCAATGTTTCAGGTTTCTTTGTTTAGGTATGTGTCGACGGAAGGAGACCAGGACATCAATTAGATCATCACAGGCCCGATTTTATTGATTAGTACAGCAGGGTAAATACAGTTCATAATGAGCTTCATACATATTGCAAAAGTTGAGCTCAGGATTGGTTAGTTACATATCAGCAACTACGCCTACTTCTGCATTCTTATGGTTATACTTTTGATACTTTCTACATATTCTCAGGAAGAATCTCTCTTCCCTATCCTCATGTTGCGGCAAGGGCAGTCTGTCCGTGCCTGTCATTGGACACCGACTGCTGACTTCTCCTTTCAGCTTACTGACTGCTGACTTCCCTCTCTCAGCTTAACCAGCAGCATTATGTCAGCATGGCCTTTCTCAGCTAACCAACTATTAATAATATCCTCCACAGGTATAAGCCGTAGTAGAGTCCTCGGCCGATGCGTAGGTAGATGCAGATGAAGAAGAAGGAGGCTCCGTTTGTGTGGAGGTTGCGGATGAGTCAGCCGAATTGTACGTCTCGGCATATGTGAGCGACAGAGGAGAAGGCTAGATTGGTATCTGCTGTGTAGTACATAGCTAGCAGAAGACCTGTGACGATTTGAGTAATTAAGCAAACGCCTACTAGATACCCAAAGTTTCATCATGTTGAGATGTTTGATGGCACTGGGAGGTCGATTAGGGCGTTGTTGATGATTTTGAGGATTTGGTGGTTTTTACAAAGGTTGAGGGCCATTGGTTATTTCTGTATGTGGATATGAGGATGATGAGAATGGATAAGGCGAATGATCCTAAGTAAGCTTTGATTAGGCCTGAGTGGAGGGTGGTGGCAGTTTTGGTTGCTATTAGTTGCAGGCTGGCTAGCCCCTCTGGACCTAGTATTTTGTATCAGGAGAGGTCAGTTAGGTGGGATGCGATGTTTTCTCCTCCTTTGAGGAAGTTGGTTATACTTAGGCAGTGGGTTAGGGGGTTAAAGTATCCTAGGGATGTTGAGAAGTTTTAGAAGGGAGCTTGTTTTGTGAGGATGAGTGTTTGGTCTATTTTTGAAATTTCTAGAACTAAAGCAATGCCTAGGGCTGTTACAATTAGGGAGGTTATTTTAATAGAGGGTGGCATGGTTATTGGAGGGGTTTTTGTGGGGATGATGAATGAGGTGATGAGGAATCCTGCCAGGATGCTTCCCAGCACAAGGCGAGTGACAGGGGAAGTTACTGCGGGGTTGTTTTCACTTACTGGGGTCAAGGGCGGAATTCAAACAAAGCCGGTCTGTACTAGTACGGTTATGCGGATTGTGTGTACCGTGGTGAATGATGTGGCTAGAAGGGTTAGGAGTAGGGCTCAAGTGTTTGAGGAGGATGTGTTTAGGCTTTCAATTATTTGGTCTTTTGAGTAGAATCCTGCTAGGAACGATGTTCCTGTTAGGGCGAGGTTGCCGATGGTAAGGCATGCAGTGGTTGTGGAGAGTATTTTTTGGAGTCCTCCTATTTTTCACATGTCCTGTTCTCCATTTAAGCTGTGAATGATGGAGCCTGAGCATAGGAAGAGCATGGCTTTGAAGAATGTGTGAGTTGAGATGTGGAGGAAGGCTAGTTCGGGTAGGTTTAGTTCAATTGTGACTATTATTAGTCCTAGTTGGCTTGAAGTGGAGAAGGCAATGATTTTTTTAATGTTGTTTTGGGTGAGGGCGCACATGGCTCCAAATAGTGAGGATAAAGCTCCTAGGCAGAGGCACAGGGTTTGGGTGGTTTGGTTATTATTGAATAGAGGGTGGGTTCGGATAAGTAGGAAAATTCCAGCAACTACTATTGTGCTGGAGTGGAGTAGGGTGGATACGGGCGTTGGCCCTTCTATTGCAGCTGGGAGTCATGGCTGGAGGCCGAATTGAGCGGATTTTCTGGTTTGCAGCTAGGATGAGACCTAGTAGAGGTAGTGTAGGAGATTGGGATGGGGTAGGAAGTTGTTGGATTTCTCAGGTGTTTGTGGTGGAGCCTAGTTGTGCTATGCAAAGGATAAGTCTGATGTCTCTGATTCAGTTGTAAATTACGACTTGGAGGGCGGCGGTGTCGGCCTCTGCTCGGCCGTGTCATCAGCTGATTAGTAGGAAGGTTATGATTCCAACTCCTTCTCAGGAAATCAACAGGACAAATAGGTTGTTGGCAATGATTAGGATGAGTATGGTGATTAGGAAGAATAGTAGGTAGTTGTTCCCAGAATTCAGGGAAGATTCTTTCCTTCTACAGTTTCTCCTGAAATAATCTGACTGTCTACCTTGACCCTTGACTGAGTGCTAAAATAGTGATCTTCCCATTGCAATGAAATGCAAACTCCAAAGCAGTGAGTGTCTGCTCAAGAACCATGGAGATGCTGCTGTGCTGTTTCACAACAGAAATGCCAGAGCTCAGAGGGATTTTGGGGAAGATTTTCTGGGCAACAGTTTCCAGCAAGTTTAGAAGAATTGGTGCATGCAACTGATTTTTTTTAAAAAGTACCTGAAGGAGAGGATTTTAGAAGCATTTTTATGGTTTTGGTAGAACAGTAGCATTGAGTGTTAAAGAAGAACCTGCATTTTCTTGGTTATGTTTTTAGTCATTTACTGGCAAAACAGGCCAAATTGTAGGCACAACAAAGAACATTGTCCTGATCTCTTGCTGGCTGTGTGAATGAAACGTGTCTCCTGGAGGGAAGTTGGCAAACAGGAAATCAGCTTGTTTGGGTTTACTTGTTCTGTGGGATTCAACAGCCCAGGCAGTTTTCTCACAGCATCTGACTCATTTCCCGTGCCCACTACAGGTCACCTCAGGCGTGTATTCAGCGGTGCTGATTCTGAGCTGAGTGAGAAAGGGACATTTCATGTTCCTGGTGTTTAAGAATTCTAGAGCTAGCTGTCACCTTGGCCAGTAGCAGTAGAGGACCGGCTAGGGAGACCGAAAGAAAATCCATTTTGATGCCTTCAACAAAGGTAACAAAGGCGTAAGTGGATAGTTCCTAGTTTCCCTCTCAGAGTCCTGAAGAACTACAAACTCAGTTTTGCAGAGAAAATGTCACTTGCTGACAGCAGCCAGAGGAGAAAACTGAACTAAGAGCAACATCCCAGAGAGTAGAATTAGCCCAGTTCAATTTAGTCAGAGAGACTGAGAATTCTATTCCTGTCAATTTAGTGACATCTCCTTAGAAGATGCAGTTGTGGAACAAGAAGGCCATCTTGAAAAGGTGGATGCTGTATTTGAAGTCAAACAGGCAACTTTTTGCCTGGAGAGCTGCGTGGGCCAAAAGGAGCCAGGGGTGGTGGCCTTGAGTACCTGAAGATGAGACAGCGTGTGGCCAGGTGGCCAAGAAAGCCAAGGGCATGGTGGCCTGAGTCAGCAGCAGTGGAGCAGCAGGAGCAGGGCAGTGAGTGTGGCCCTGTGCTGGGCAGCGCCACGGCCACAGCTAAGGTCATTCTTGGAGTTCCTCTTGGATCCCATGAACAACAGGCTTCGGCCCACAAGGAGAATTTGTGCTGCTTTGTGATGCAGGAGAACTTCCCAGGCTCTTTTGCATTTGCTGTAGGGAAGATTGGTTATTGCTTGGTATAAATTCACAGACCAATACAGAGCGTTTGCTTTGTCTTGTCGGGGCATGGTTGCCACCTCGTCATAGTGACATCAGAAGGTTGCCTTGGTGCATGGAAGGCCTGAGTGTCAGAGCAGCCCTAGGCCTTGCCCAGTGCAGGAGGAACCTCGTGTATGAGTCATTTTTCGGTGGGCACTTGCACACTTTCAAACGCCTTGTTTTTTCTGGTGTTGCAGCACAGCCTGCAAACTTGCAGAGCAGTGCTATAATGATTCACCATCTTGCTCCTGCGCTTTTTGCTGTATATGGTGTTTCCTTTTCAATCTACTATTTGACTCTTTTTTCACATAAGTAGAGACAAGATAAGAAGAGCAAGAGCCGTTTTTCCCCTGACTCTCTCTGTTATTGCAGAAGAAGCCAAAGAGGAGCAAAATGAGGTGGATGACAACAACCCTCCAACGTTGTTCTCACCGCCCTATTCCAGACCTGTAAGTGCCAGTTGTGTGTGGTGCTGTCTTTAGTGCAAGGCAGAGCTGCAAGTTTTGGAGCAGCCAGTACTTTGCTGTTGCAGGCTGAGGATGCTGGGTGCTGGAGTCCTGCCAGGAGCTAGGGATTTCCTCTAGGCAGTGACCGCAGAACTTGGCCTTTGACCTGTCCTGTTGGGGCAGTGCAGAGCTGGGGGCTCCGGCTGTGCTTCTGGCTGCTTGGTTCAGGGAAGCTCCATCTCTGGACTTGTGTGGGGTCATGTCCAAGGGCACATGTGGTAGTGCTGGAGGTCAAAAGGCTTTCTTGGTTTCTTTTCCCTTTTTGGAAAGGTGTCTTTGGCTTGTGCAAGTGTTCTGCAGTTTTCTTGAGTCGTTCTTCACTTGTAGAGTCACTGCTGACTCAATTGACTTTTGGCTTTTGAGAAGCTGCAAACAGCAGACGGGGAAAGTTTCTGCTGATCCATTTTGCACTGAAGTCTGCAACTTTGGCAAGTGCCTTGGAGCCCAGAGTGGGGGTGAAGCTGCAAGTCTTTGACTGCTGTCTTATGTTGCTCAGAAAAGGAAGGCCATCTTGAAATGGTGCCTGCTGTATCTGAAGTGAAATAGGCAATTTTGTGGCTGGGGAGCTGCATAGGCCAAAACAAGCCAGGGTTGCTGCCGGTCTTGAGCAGCTGAAGATGAGGCAGCGTGTGGCCAGGTGGCCAAGAAGGCCAAGGGCATGGTGGCCTGTGTCAGCAGCAGTGGGGCAGCAGGAGCAGGCCAGTGAGCGTGGCCCTGTGCTGGGCAGCGCCGCGGCCACAGCTGGAGTGCTGTGTGCACTTGTGGGTCCCTGGGAAGCAGAGAGTCATGGAGGGGCTGCAGCGTGTGCACAGAAGGACAGGGGAGCTGGGCAAGGGGGTGGAGCACAAGGCCAGTGAGGAGGCGCAGAAGAAGCTTCTGCTTGGACATGAGGAGCCTCATGAGGGACCTTCAGCATTTCCCCAGTGCATCCAAATATTTGAGCTGCTTTTGGAAGCAACTTCTCCCCCTTTTTTCCTTAGTAGTTTTTTTTTTTTTTGTTTGCTGGGAGGAAGAGGCTTTTTCATTTTCTTTTTCTCCCAACTAAAGTTGTTTTCATCATTTTTTTCTGCCCTTTTATAGCACTGGGACTGAGTCTGCTAGAATTTTAATTTCCAATGTATCACTTCTGGAGAATGCAGTAGTTTTGCATGAGAACACATCATTCTGTGCAGGGACCTTGGTGCAGAAGGAGCTGTTGTGGTTCCAGCATGGCCTCACACATAACTTTGAGCTTAGTAGTGACCGTGCCTTTTTGCAGCCCAGGGAATCAGTGTGTGTTGTTTGGGAATTGAGCAGCAGGTCAATGCCCTTGCATTCCAGCTGCTCCTCAGAGATTACAGGAGCTGGAGGGAGATGGGCTTTATTTCTCATTCCAGCCACTTTAGCACCACCAGTGTGGTTGAGTCCAAGAGAAGAACTTGCCCGAGCACAGATGCACAAAGAGTGCAATTCCCAGTGCAATGCTCTGGGTCTGATCCCTTTCCGTAAGGACCTACACGCTCCAGATTCCCCAGGCGTGTGCTTTTTTGAAGCAACAGGAGAGCAGTCTCAGGATTGTAATTGAGCAGGGCACTGGCTACCAAGTTCTGATGTCTGTAGCAACACAGAGGGGACAGTAAAGAGAGATTTCAGTAACGAAATCTGTCAATCTCTCTCTCTCTCTCTCTCTCTCTCTCTATCTATCTATGTAACATTTGCATAATTGAATCTTCCTGGCTCTGGTCCGAGGCAGTTGGAGGTGCAAAGCTCACCTAAAACATCCCTTTCTGGCTAGGATTAGACACATATTCCCTCGACTGATTCTGAGCAGGCAGAGATGTTTCCCCCTCCAGATATGATGGTTTTCCCTTTAGAGTTGTTTCCCTCCTCTGGCCTCTTCTGCCCTGAAGTCTCCAATTAATTCTTTCAATTTCTGCCTGTCCTAGAGAGGTGCAACAATTCCATGTTTAGGTGGTGTTTGGTGACTCTGGTCATACATGCATTACGTGACACGTGGTTTCCTTCACTGGCATCCCCAGGGCTGTGTAAGTGCATTCGTTCATGGGGCCTTAGGAGAGTCTCTTTCCCTCAGCAGCAGCAGCAGCAGCAGCAGCAGGGAGCGGTGGAGGGTCAGGACGAGGAGGAGGTGCCTGCCCTGGCCCTTTGCTCCCAGGCCCCAGGCCGGGAGGGCTCTGGCTGCAGCAGGGCGCTCTTCGGGCAGCCCCTGGCAGCCTCTGCACGGAGCACAGCGCGCTGCCCCATCCTGCTTGTGCCACTTTTTTTCAACAATACCCTAGCTCCTCTTCACAAGGAAAAAACTCCAGCAATGTAAAAAGAGCTAATTCAAGTACAGTTCTATCTGCCTTTGTATTGTAGTTCAGGGCATGTATTTTTTTGTCTAGAATTTCATGATTTTTATGAAAACATGCATTCATATCTGCACATTTTTGTGGTTTTAATTATTCATATACCAAAACACTCCTTTTTAAACTCTTGATTTATTGCAGTTGATAATTCTGACGTTGTATATTTTAAAATGTCATACAACAACACCCTTTGGGTAGTTTTTCTCACACTTAAAAAAAAAACATGTAAGTAATTTTAGTCTCTGTCTCTCCAAGTTGGTTCATACTGGCCTGTTTTAAATCAGGGCTATAATACTTTTAGAGGCTTGAGAGAGGTCCAATGAAATGCACACCAGTGATTCCTCTTCTGCAATGTCCTGGCCCTGCCAGAAAGCCTCTTTTCACTTTTTTTTTCTCTCATTAGCTCAACTGCAAACACACGTTTAGTTGCAAACTTACACAAGATGAGCAAAATGAAAATGATGTGAGGGGCCTTTGGGAGCTCCTTGCTGATCTTTCTGCTTCTTCAGCTGTGCAAGGCTCTGATCCAGGCAAAGCGATTGCACTTAGTGCTACACAACCATTTGTCTGGAACTCTGCTGATTTCTAGGGACAGCTGGAGGCCTCAATCTCCCTAGGATGTTTTGGCTGAGCCAAGCTTTGCTGGGTTTTGGCTGCAAATACCATTGCCCTTGCTGTCTTATATCCACAAGTACCATGGCTGGGCAAAAACTGCCACGTGGGCCATCTTCCAAAGGCACTTTGGTCTGGAGTTTGTGACTGAATGAGAGCCTCATCCACTGCCAAACCACATGAAAAAAATCATGAAACACAACTTCCCATCCTTAACAAACAACTGACAATTCAGAAGTGGATCTAGAGCATCGGAATGAAAAGGAAGGCAATCTTCCAATGGAGTTGTGCTTTCGGGAGTTTTTCTTCTGACTCCCACTCACAGCTGGCACTGGAAAAAGACACGTCTCTGCAAGCGTCAGTATCTTCTGTCTGCCATCAGTTGTTTTGCTGCAACAATCAGAACAGGCAACAGGCTGGAGAGAGGCTCAGCTGATGCTAGCAACAGGAGCTGCCCCAAGGAGAAAAAAGAAATGAACTTTTACCTCCCAAACCCAGAGGCTCAAGCAGGATTCCTCTGGTTCCCAGAAATACAAAGAAATAGGGCTGAGAAGACCCTCTGCAGCTATGTGTTCATGCACAAGACTTTGCTGATGCCATTTGCGTTTTGCCTTTTTTTCTTTTCTATCTTTTCTGTATTCCTTGCACATCAATTTAGAGCTCTGTAGGCTACTCTATATGTGACTACTTTTCCCAGTCCATTTCCATGGCCTTTGCCTAAGTAGAAAGACAAACTTCCAGAGCTCCAAGCGCCGGCGGGCAGAAGGCCCCAGTGTTATCTTGGTTCTTCCTGGGACAGACCCCTCTGGGGAGATGGTGGACTCACCATCCCTGCAAGCCTTTAAAAGAAGACTGGATGTGGCACTCGGGGCCATGCTTTAGTTCACGTGTTAGGCCATGGGTTGGACTCGATGGTCTTGAAAGTATCTGTCTTCCAAGCCAGGGATTCTGTGATTTTGTGACTGAGGCAGCTTTTCCTGCAGCCCTGGAAAGGGCTGCGGGGTTACTTGGCCAAGGACCGGGATCAGGGCTCATGGAAAAGAAGCGAAGGGCTCAAGGCGAAGGCCGAGAGGGCAGAGCTGCCACAGCGCGGCTCAGAGAGAGCCTCATGTCCTCCTCCTCAACCTGCGCCCTCTGCGCTGCCCTTTGCGGCGCCGGCGGCTCCTCTCGTTGCGGGGCTCCAGGGCGTGCTGGGGACCGGGCCCCTCGTCTCTGGGAAGCGCCGGAGCCTCGGAGGCGAGCGGCAGCTATTGTGACCGGCAGGGGAGAGCTGCGGCTGCGGCCCTGGGCACGGCGAGCTGCCGCTATGGCCGGCTCCTGCCGCGGCTCCTGCCTCTGCTGCGGGCTCTGCTCCTGCCCTGTGCGCACAGACACGGCCGAGGGCTGCCCGGCAGCTCCCTGCCGCTCCGCAGCGGGCCCGGCCGGGCTGCTGCTCTCTGCGGCCTCTGCCCGCCGCTGCCAGCCCCGCCGCGCTCCCGCCGGCCTCTGCCGCAGCCGGACCCACACGGGGAGGCAGCACATTGTGGCCAGCTCGGAAAAGCCCTACCCGCAAACCGCCCGCCGCAGCCTCGGCCTCAGGGCACAGGCTGCCGGCGTCCTCGCAGCTGCGAGCCGGCCCGGGCCGCCTGCCGGCCTCGGCCACAGCTCCCGCCTGTGTCTCCATGGCCGCGGCTGCTCGGCACAGCGGGCTGAGCACAGCCAGTGCCAGCAGCAGCTCCTCACGGGCCCAGGCTCCGGGCGCTCCGAGCCCGCCCTCCCCCGAATCTCAGCCCTGAGGGGCTTGGCGTCCCAATGCATCCCCTGGGGACAGCAGGGTCGGCCGCTGAGCTCAGCCCAAGATGACACCACCAAGTGAACAATGGAAAATACACCAAATCCTCATCAGAGACAAGAGAAAACTCCCATGGTGCCTGACAGCCTGAAGCAACTGCCAATTACAGATCATTCCATCCATGTGGGAAAAGAGACTTTTGCGTTAAAGCAAAACAGTTATTAAAAAGGAGGACAGGAACAAACAACAAAGTTATTTGGACTCATGCTTCTTGTCTCTGTTAGAAAGGCCAAGAAATGCAATCCTTGCTCTTCTGACACAGCTCTCTCTGTTCATGGTGTGGGACAGCGAGTGCTGATGATATGCAGGACCTAATGCAAGGGACAGGGAGGAGGATGCAGCAGGCACAGTGCCAAGCTGACAGAGGGACGATCTCTGGCAGTGGCACTGAAGGAGAAGAGTTTGCAGGCAGCACAGAAAATGGCTCTTTTTTTCCCCTCTTCTTTCAGTGTTGCTAAGAATGTAGCCTGGAGCAAGCTGGGAACACCAGAGCATGGAGCCCTTTCCAGGCAGGGCTGCATCTGCTGAAGGGGCACAGGGAGCTCAGCAAGAATCACACACAAACCAGCAGGGGACTGAGGAGCCCCTCTGGTGGCAGTGAGCAGCCTCGGGCTCTGCTTACTGCTGCTGCCATTTTCTATTGAACCATCTCCAAGGACTTCTGTTGTGCTCTGTATTTCTAAGTGGTTTCCCCCTTGTTTTTTTTTTTTTTTTTGTTTGTCTCCTGCACCTTGATTTCTCCAAATTTTCCTATCCTGTCAGCAGCAGCCCCTGTCCAGAACTGGCTCTAAAATATCAGCAAAGCAGCTAAGAACAACAACGGATGGTATCCTGTGGCTCAGGAATTCGTATGCCAGAGCCCTGCTTGTGCATTATGCTTTGTCAGGACCTCCTTTTCTGTGCAAAAACTAGTGAGCAGTGCAGTTTTTTTGCCTAAGAGCTCCTGAGAAGCAAATGTTGTGCTAGGTTTCTCAGAGTGTATCCGTTAAATTCGTTACTGGCAAACAGAAAGTAAGGCCAGGGTAGCAGAGCACCTGGGAGCTGGTCACTCCCTGCAAAGGGCTGGTGTATGATGTGAGAACACCACGTTCCAGGATGGGCAAGCAGGGTAAACGTGCTCAAGGTGCTGCAGGTGAGGTTTGGGCTCACTTACAGGGCAGTCAAGGGTGGTGAGCACTGCAAGATCCAGCTGCAGTCCCCATCCGCATCCCTTTCAGTGCTGGCTTTAGTGTGTCTGCAGCCTGGATCCAGAGTGCCCTGGGCGGCTCCTGAGGCTGCCTTTTCACTCAGGGTGAGGATGCCCAGGAGCCCCTGAGGCCGGCAGTGGAGACCAGGGCTGGGGCTTGTGGCCTGGCCGATGTGGCTCTGGGGGCTGGGACATGCCAGGGCATGGGTCACTGTCACTGCCCTCCGCAGCCCCGGCTAGCTCTGGGATGTTCCAGGGACAATGCCAAGAGTGGAGAACTGGCTAGACTAGGGTTTGCCTGAGCCAGAACCTCTAGGTCAGCTGCCTAGCAGTAGAGACCCCTGGAGGACCAAGTAGAGAAGACAGCAGAAGCTCTTCTGTGGTGTAAAGTGCAATGAATTTTATAGGAGCGGCTGATAGAAGGTACTTAACAGAAAATCCCCAAAGGGAAGCAAAAGTTAAAAGAACCCCCAACACCCCTGTGCACAGGTTTTTAAAATCTTTCAAAAACGGGGGTGGACACCATACAGTAACCAATAAGTGACTGTTGGGGTGTGGTTTCGAGGGCCACAACAAATCAGAACAAGGGGAGGAGAGAGGGTTGGGATAGAGATTGGATCTTGGGGTAAGAGACAGGGAACTTTCTGGAACAAAGGGTAGGGTTTGGGCTGATGGATGGGCCAAAGGGGCCGGGTTGTCTTGACAGACAGGGAAAAATCTGGTGAGGAGGGAGGGGATTCCTTGAGAGACACGTAGGGAAGAGAGCATAACACGGGGGAGAAATTAACTGTAATAACTCGGGGAACACTTGAACATACCCCAAACTAACAGAACATTTGGCTCAATAAACTAACACACTGCAACACAGAAATTCAGGCTTTCAGCAGCTGAGAGGTGGCAGTGTTAGAACCCGCAGCAGCTGGTGAAAGCCATCTCTCTCCTTCAGGTTCTTGCTGTGTGGGAAGGTGCTGTGAGTTGTGGTGGCTGCACTCCCCCTTTGCTGGGAGGATGATCTGTACCAGGGGACGGCACAAAGCTGCCATGGTGAGCAGAACATGCTCAGAGCATTACAGTTCAGAGAATGGCACTGCCCCTGAAGGGCAAAAAGCTTGAAAGCATAGAATTCTGTGCAGAACCGTGTCACAAATTTTCTCTTCTAGAACATGCTCATTTTTGAATACTGTAAGCGAATACTCTGGGTTTTATAGAATACGTGGGGTTTTTCTCTTAAGGTTTTTGGGAGAACTCTCAAGTTTATTTTTAGTTGCATTTTACATCCAGCAGGTATACAGATTTTTTTTTTTTAACTGTTCTTTTGTAAATACTTAGGGAAAAAATAAGTAAGCATTTTTAAATCTTTTGGGATATTGTGGTTAATATCCTTAGAAAGAAAACATTATTGAACAAGTGTGAAAAGACAGAGAGAGGGAAAATAGCATAAAAGTCTTTTAGTACAGGGTGTGTAATAAGGACTGCAGAACTGAGTAATTCCTCCAAGGGCATAGTTAGCAAGATATATCACCAAGAATACCTGCCAAGATACTTCCTTAAAACAAGGGAAATGTGCCCTGCAGCCATACGAAGTACAGCCAAAGCAAATGAAAACCTTTGAAAAAGAAGGAATTTTGCCAGTGACATGAGTCTGTCTGGATAATTGAGGGATGCCCATCAACCTTGCACTGAATTCCTCAATATTTGTAAAGTCTTTTCTCCCAATTTCTGTGAAGTGAAGAAGCTGCAGTTGTTTAACCATTAATTTAAGCTCTTTGGGGAATTACCAAGCACCGTGTATGTTCTTTTGTAGCTGAGCAGGACTTGAGTTTCCCAAATCTTTTACAAAGCAGAAGGGAACCACAGAGTTACTTGTGCTAGTATTAATGAAGGGTTTCATGAAAGCAGGTGAATGAGAGCATTGCATTATAGAACTTCCACATTCATGAAAACAGGAGTCCACTTAGAATAAAACCTATAAGGCTAGCATAACATCAGAACAGGATAAAATGAAATTACGAGACAGGAAGTGGTGCATCAGAAATGAAGTGTATCATTTCTGATACATCTGCATGCATTTGCAAGCTAAAACAGAAAAAGAAGGGCAGAGATAGAAAGGAACGAAGATTTTGAAATTGCACCATGCAGAAGAGACACACAAACCATCAGTGTGAACACAGCTGAGAGATTCATCTTGGAGATGGATTAGAGTGGAATCCATTCACTGAAGATCTCTGGTGCACAGGAGTGCAAAGACTGAGGAAAAAAGGAAATTTCTGAAATCTATTTAGATTCCTGGAAGCATTGTCCAGAGACGTAAAAATCTAAAGCCTCAGAGAATCTGAACCTCAAACTTCCCCAAATGGATTGATCGGGTATTATGGGCACATCTCTGCTGTTTTCAGGGTCAATGAAATTGACAATGGGCTTCTGGAAATTAGGAGTGCCCACCCAGATTTTACCTCCATTACTTGAAGAACACCTTAATAAGGCACTTCAGGAACTGAACACTGACGTTCTCACCCTGCTCTATTTACTTTACGTTTGGGTACAGGCTGGTAGAAGGAGAGATCTGGCTTTGATTTCCAAGAGGAAGGTAAGGAGAAAGACAGGCAGCACAGGAAGCACAAGGCCCTGTCAGAGGACCTGTGGAAGGTAACTTTGTGCCCCAGCACTGTTAGAGGACGTTCCCTGTCATTGGTGCAAGTAGCTGGAGACATAAATACTGATTTATTTGGGGGCCGCAGTCTTGGTAAGTGCAGAGGTGGTTCAGTAACGTGACATGAGGGAGTTCCCTCAGGGCAACTGGGATGCCTGAAAGAAGTGAACAGCTCACCACAGCCTGGGCCGCTCGGCTGCTTTCTCTTTCCGACCCTCTTGGGGAGGCTCTGACATTTCCTCTTCCCTGATGGAAGTGCTGCTGCTGCCAAGAGAAACGTCCCCTTACTCACTCAGTGTTCCCTTTGCTTGCCGGATGCCCCATCTGCTGTCGCTGTCCAGGAGAGCTGCTCTGCACGGGAGGAGGAGCCCGAGGGAGAGGCTTTGAAGATGGGGCAGCTGGGATCCCTCTGCTTGGAGCTCTGTTTAAAGATACACGGACTTGCATGTGAACAGGCATAATTATATGGACTTGTACATATGTAGCCTGCTATTTGTACAGGCCTATTTCTGTACATATGCTATCAGATTTATGAATGTACTGTGTATATATGCACTTATAGATACCTGCATACATACAGGTTTTCAGTCACATCTTTGTGTGTATATGTATCTAGTTCTTTATGTGTATTGTAATATCTGTGTTTAGATTTCCTTATGTATACGGTTGTGTAGGTATCTATTTCTATTGATGTATTGATGTAGTTTTTTTTAAATAGCTATATTGGTATTTGTTTTGGCATGTATGTATTTTTAAATTTTTTTAGATGTGTATTGATGTATTTCTATATATATTATATTTACATATATATCCTTATATATTGCTGTAAATTTGTATTGATGCAGTTGTACAGATATTTAGATTGGTACTGCTGTTTGTCTATTTACAGATAGGTTTGTTTTATGTATCTCTTTCTTGAATGTAATAGGTAACATTTAATCTGTATTCACATCTGTACATTGTGGTGGTTATTTATGTATTCAGTTCTATTTAAAAGTGTCTGGAGTGGTATAGTGGTGGAATTCTATTTGTAGAGTACTTGGTATTACAGTACTTGGTATTTCGTATTTGTATATGGGCTGTATGTTTGCCATAATATGCAATAAATTAAGTTATTAATTTTCCCTTGATCTCTGTGTATAGTGAGTGTTTGTAGAGGTTTGCAAAAAATTAGTTTTTGTTACCAGAAGTTGTTATTTGTATGTTTTTAAATAGTGTGGTGTAACAAATACATAAATTACTTTTTTAAAATTTAACAAAGATTTGTATGGTTCTGTTTTGTCAGCACTGGTGTAGCAATTGGTAAGAAATGCCATTTGTCAAGTGAGATGAATGTGTTGTAATTTGTGCTACCCAAAGCCATGGGCAGATGGCCATGCAAATCTCCAGCCATGCCCAGCACATGCCCCACCTGCACTCAGGCTGGGCAAGGGAAGCGCAGATTTGGGCTGGCAGCAGAGCCCACGTTGGCTCAGAACTCGCTGCAAAGGCCTGCTGGCTGAGAAAAAGATCAGGGATACATTTTATATATTCTATTTCTTACAGTACATATACTAAAATATATATTATGTAGTGTATTGTAGAAATCCTTAAAATCAGAGGAATTGCTGCTTTGGAAATTTGGAAAGCTGCTTCTCAGTGAAGAGGATTTCTAGGCTAGAGGAATATAAAAATAAAAAGAAGACCATGGACAGTGCCATTGCCAGAGGCCCAGGCTGTTAAAAGGAGGAATGGATCGTCCCCTTTGCCGTCTGTAGCTGATACCCCTGTCAGTAATAAGTAGCAACTCCGGGGGCAATGAGATGGGAAACCATCTCTCTAAACCAGAATGGGGCGTCTTTTAAACCAGCTAGAGGCAATTTTACAGGGTAAAGGACATTCAAACATCTCAAAATGTGAAATAAAAGACTTACTAATCTGGGTAAAAGTGAATACTCAAAATACAGACTTGAAGTCTGATTTTACCTTTGATTTCTGGGACCAGATAAAGTGGAAAATTCACAATCTAGTCTCTCTCAAAAAGGAAGAGTCTTTGGCCAAACTTACGCCTGTCTCCAGAGCTTTAATGGAGCGCTTTGATCAGAATGATTGTAACAGAGACTTTCTCAAACATCAGAACAGAACACCTGGCTCTGAGACTTCAATTCTGTGTGGTGCTGGACCTTCATCCTCCTCTGGGGAGAACTTGGATTTTGTTCAGGGTGTCCTGGCATGTCCAGGGTTTCTCCAGGCAGTGTGGACAGCACCCCGAAGCCCGGAAAAGGGGAGTCAGATCAGCTTCCAGCTTTGGTCGTGCACTCTGTTTTTTCCAGGATTCCCTGAGTCACTGACGCTGCAACCAGGCATCGTCCCAACTCCTCCGGGAAATCATCCACCCCCAGAATTCCCAGAAAAGTGTTTGGGATTTTTCTTGCATTCCAAGAGTTTGGGGGCTCATGGGACATGTTCTAGGGAGGCTGGGAATCAAACGGGTCCAGGAGATTAATGTTTGGTGAAGCTTTGCAAAACAGGAGCTGCTGTTTCTGTGCTCTGCTGCTCTTCTGAAAAAGATGCGGCTGGATCTTATTCTGAAGTTGTGCAGGTGGGGTCAGCCAAGGGGGGGCCTGGATCCGCTCTGCCTGGCTGAGAGGCTGCAGGGTCGCTCCTGTCACTGTTTGCCCTTCCCAGGAAGTCACCCCCTGGGATCGGGCTCAGGCTGGCAGTTTGCTTTGGAGCTCTGAGGACTCTTTTCATATAGATTCCTCTACCAAAACTTTCCAGGATTTTCACCACTTTTGGCTCCCCAGCCTCCGGTTACAGCAGGTGGGGGGGCTTTGGATTTGGCTCTGCCTGCAAGGGAGCGGGCAGGGGGGAGGACAGAGGTAGCGGGGGCAGCCAGGGCTTGAGCAGGGCATGAATGGCTCTGCCCAGAGAGATGGATGGGATGGAGGTGGAAGAGCTCAGGAAAGTTGCTGTGGAGGCACAGACAGTTCATTCAGAAGCCTTGAAGCCTGTCTCATTGGCTGCTGGAGTTGGGGTGGAAAGCATGCTGCGATTGCAGATCAGACCTGAGAGTTTTCCAGCTGAATCCCTGCAGGCAGGGATACAGTGTGGAACCTGTCACAATCCATTGGAAAGCATCACAAAGACAAAGTCGGGGTCTACAGCTGGAGAGCAGCCCAATTTGTATGAATCTAAAAAGATCCAATTTAGTGAATCCAGATGTGAGATAGCAGGCTCTGGCCTTTCTTCCTGTCACCAAGAACTTGGAGCTCTCCTCCCCAGCGCTTCCTGGCAGGGCTCCCAGGAAAGTTGCTGCAGCAACACTACTGCCAAGTGACGCCGGCCAGGGGCTATTTACAGACTACGAACAAGACAGGGCTGCTTTGGAAGGTGCCTAGAGCTGTTTATTTTTCAGCATCAGTCTCATTACATGATTATGATAATGGGAAGCTGCTAGCAGCTCACAATCCAGGCAGCAGGCCAAAAAATGTAAGGTTACAACTTACTTTATAAGCTTCTTGTCCAATCACACAAAGCAAAAGCATATTGACAGTAGTTCTATCCAATCACCAGAAGCACACGTAGCTTTGGTTAAAACAATGCTGTCTTATTTCGAATACAATACCTGTTGATAAGCCTTAAAACACAACACACAGAACTCCATTATTAAGCTTCAACCTTCCTACTATCTTGCTAGATAAGCTTTCTGCAGCTTAAAGAGCTATTCAGACAAGCATTAATACACAGGCTTATTGTTCAATTTGCCCTTGCCTTTTCCTACTGTTTAAATATTTTTTTCTGCTGACCTATCTCATGACTGTTGCTTTAGCTCTGCTCACAATTCTGCTGTATCTGAGGCCTGCCTTTTGCAGCTTTCCCAAAACCCTCTAATTTTATGGATTCCCTCAATTCCCTCTCTCTCTTCACCCAAAAAGAAACCTTACCAATCGTATCATTTATTACTTGCGTTTTGTAGCCTTACTATAATATTTTTGTTTCTTATCTGCTTAAAGCATGTTTTTGTTGGCACTAAGCATTGCTGTATTACAACACAGTAATTTAATGCAGTGAAGGTCCAGTCATTGGAAAGGGCATAAATTATGCCTGACAATAGTTACAAGTCATTATTCAAAAATCTCTTGTCGATTCCAGGGTCTTAACTCAAAACCTTCCTCCACTTCTATTCCTTCATCCACCACCTCCATGACCTTTTGAGCACCTGTCTGTGAATCCATTTCCTACCTCTCTCTCTTGTGTGACAGAAACTTCTTGGACAGTTTTGTTAAACATTCATCACACACACTGAAGTGTTCAAGGTATTACTATTAATATCACTACCAAAACACCCAAAACATGAGACCTATCTTGCAAAGTTCCCTTAGCCAAGGTGCAAAGCTCTATTCTTGGAACAAATCATCTAACCAGGACCCACTATCTTCTTTAATTTGGGCTGTCAAATCTCTCAGTTTTTGTATGCTTTTGAGGATGGATTCAGAGTGGTCAGACAGGTTCATACAACACAATCCTTCAAATTCTTCACAACCATGTCCTTGTGCCAGTAAAAGAAAATCAGTTGTTGCTCTATTTGGAAGGGTAGCATGTCTAACACTATTAACATCGGTCAACATGTCACTGATTGCAGTGGATGTGGCATTAGTTTGTTTACTCAGCCAATATGCAAACCAATCTAATTGTTTCAATGCCATTGCTGAAGCCAGTTGGGGTGAAAACAAACCTGCTGATACCCTTTTCGCAGCCTTCCAAGGCATGAAATCACTTCTACAGTTCTCATCTTAATGATGAGAACTTGGAGCTTTTTGGCAGCATTCATGGGATGGCTGATTGCTGTGAAAACACTTACTGTTCTGATGGATCATATACAGGAGTGATGAAAAGGAAAAACAACCACGGTCTAAATCTTCCATTGCAACTACCTAATTGGTCTAATATTATTCAAAATTTAGAAAAACTTTGAATTCAAACAAACACTTCCTTGCCTTACCTGTAAGATATGGTCATAATGATGTAAATCCACAATACAAAATTCCTTCTCACCATGAGATCAAAGAACTTATAGGAAGAATGCAAAAAAAAAATTATTATAACTTTACCTGATCAGCCTCCAACTGTAACAGAGATGCTAACAGCTTGCAGTAAGCTCACCTCTCCAAAACATCTTGCTAATGTGCTAGTCAATGCTTTTGGAAAGCAGATTGCAGATTCTTAAGAAAAGTTAGGAAACCATTGGGAGATAATTTGGGAAAGGCTTTGGGAGAAAATTTGGGACAAAAAATGGAAAAGCTTGAAAAGACCCTTGAAGCATAAAGAAACATTTTCTAAAAATCTGCTGGTACAGTTGGACTCTGATAAAAAGGCTTGTGGCTTTGCTTGTGGTAAAGCAGGACACATGAATAGAGATTGTCCTACAACAACAATCAAACTTAAACCTCTTTCTATTTGCCCTCAATGTAGGAAAGGGAAGCATCTTGCTAAGTACTGTCATTCTCAATTTGACATCGATGGCAAAGCTTTATCATTATACTCAAAAAAGAGCTCGGATTATCACCACACCTCGACACAAGTAGTGACCTCCTTACAGTCAATTACCCAGTCAAATGGCATTGGTACCTCAGTCATTTATCCCTCAGTCATCCATCCCTCAAATGGTCCCAGGTCAATACCCTCATGTACAAGGTTTGAATTGGCCTCCTCAAAAATTGATACACCTTTTAAATAAGTTCTGTTATGAAAGTATGAGACGGAGTGGGGATCCATTCTGAATTAGGTGAAGTGCCTAGAAGAGGTGAGAGGTCTGTAGGGCCAAAGCTGAAGAAAGGCCGCATTCCAGAGACAGCAAGGAGACAGAGAAAGAAAAACAGAAATTACCGCAAGGTCGATCTGCCCCAGACCTAGGAATTCCTCTGATAAAGAAGAACTAGTGCTAAATGTCACGCGGAATGAATATGTATGAACTTATTGTGAA
This sequence comes from Ammospiza nelsoni, assembly GCF_027579445.1. Lineage (NCBI taxonomy): Eukaryota > Metazoa > Chordata > Aves > Passeriformes > Passerellidae > Ammospiza > Ammospiza nelsoni. The sequence goes on from NW_026683193.1 coordinate 1,273,831, forward strand.
ACTGTATGCATATGCATTTGGGAGGGGATAAAAGACGACCTGAGATCTTCAGAGGTACGCATGCCTTGTTGGGGGACTTGCGTCCGGCGCGTGTCGTAAAATAAACATACCGGGCTTTACAACTTTTATAAAGTTGTGAAGTTTCTTCTTTTCTCCGCAAAACATTATGGCGAGCCAGATAGGAGTTCTCTGTCCCCGCAGGGGCAGGGGGGATAGACGGACCTCCAAGGCGCGCCCTAGGATTTTTTCCTGGTGGGGCTCCGCTCGTCTCAACTTGCCACCTGCGAGGACAGACAAGGACCTGCTGGCCTGCGGAGGAAGATACGGTATGTACTGAGGGGCCCCTGGGGGAGGGAAAGGAGAGCAAGGGAGTAAACCACCCGGAGACGTCTGGGTTCAGCTGATAGAGCAGCTGTATTAGAGATGGGGTTCATCGTTCTGATAGAGCAGACCGCTAGTGGCTCTGGGGGTGAGCCGGGTGAACCCGTGTATGTGTGTTGAGGGTTCATAGTTCTGATAGAGCAGAACCGCTAGAGGCTCTGGGGGTGAGCCGGGTGAACCCGTGTATGTGTGTTAGGGGTTCATAGTTCTGATAGAGCAGAAGTGTTGAGCCCGTGTATGTTTTGTTTGCATGTGTGTGATGTCCAGACACTGTGTTGCTGTATGGTTAATGTGTGCATTGTGTGGTCGGTGCACTGTGTTTCTAATCGTGCAAGTGTATAAGTGTATGGTGTATAAAAGAGAATAAATCTACAGTGCGGGGGGGTCAGTACTACCCGTGTTTGAAGCAGCCGAGTGAGGCCTGAGGCGCCGGCTGCAGCAGGCTGTGGGGGCAGGGACAGAAGTGCCCCGCAGAGAAGCGAGTGGAAGAATGTCAGTGATGGTACTTATCGTGTTTAAATGTAGTGATTTGTGTAGATCTGGTACATTTTAACCGTGAGTATGAGTGTGAGCTCAGAGAGTTCCTTTGCCTTGGATGTTTGATTTTGATTGTGTCCAAGAAAATTGATGTGAGTAAATGCTGAATTATGGTATGCTATGTTGTGTTGAGAAAAGTGAGCACTTTGAGAGATATGCCCTTTCCCAGTGGTTTTGTGTGGTGATTTTCTTCCGCTGCATTGTGGTAATTTGATTTTCATTGTATAGTAGTGTTTGTGGAGATTTTAAGATTTTGTTGCAACAAGAGTGGCATTTTACATAGGAGAACTATAGTACAGTGATTTATGCTTAACTACGATAGAGTTAAAGGAATTCTAAGAATTCCCCCCCTCACAGCAATTCAAGCCTTGGCTCTAGGGAATTTGAGATAAAGGGGGGTGCAGGTGCGAGTGTTTCTGTCTGAAGGCATATCAGAGTTTCGGCTGTGACTAGCACAGCCTTTTTGCAAAGCAGTAAAACAAGTGTAAGTAGGCACAGTGCTTAATTAGATTGTGCAAGGAAAGAACTAGAAAAGACTGATATTTTGTCTGATCAGAATATAGTGTCTATATCACGTTTTTGATTAGCATGCTGTGTGAGGTGACAGTGGCTGTCCCCTGGGCACAGGGACAGCTCTGGCTGCCCCGTCTCCCCAGGGAACACGGGATTGGCCTGTGAGCAAAAGCTGGATGTGCAGTTATTATTGCAGTGCGGTGTTTATGAGAAACACTTGTTTTGCTGTTCTAATAAGTGTTAGGGCACATGTAAATTAGAAGTTTCTGGTCAAGCAGATTCAGAACCTAAGGTCTTAGAACTTGTGTGTGGGAACCACATCTGATACCTGCCACCTGGAGCTGTGTGTATAGGAGGAAAACTGAGAAACTACTGTGAAGGTCTGTAAAAAGGTTTGAGTGGAAGCGAGATAGGGCAAAGAGAAATAAATAATGAGAACTGACCAGAGCAAAGAGGTTCCTAAATTAGCCCCTTTTGAGAGGGGCTCACTGGGAGAAGGCTGCCAGTAGGAGCAGCTCAGAAAATAAAAAGATTTATAATACTTCATTGCTGTTAGTACTGTTTTAAAGTAGGAGGATAAATGGGATAGAGTTTTGTATGCTGAAATGTCTTTGTGTTTTAAGAAATCACCCAGATTTCTTGAAAAGGGAAAACAAGGCAAAGAGAAAGCAAATCAAACATGTTGTTCAGCATGCAGCATAAGATAGCAACGTATGAAACCAGGCAAAGATCATCATGCTGAAATGCAAAGCAATCACAGTTCACAAAATGAGTACACATGATTTGCTAAAGGCTCCTCCCAAGGTAAGGGAGGAAGGGTAAAGATGACCTCCCCAAAAGGGAAGAATTTTTGTTGACACAAGGGCCATATATTCAGTTTTAAATAAAACTTTAGTACCTGTGGAGAATGTTTATGTTGTAGTGTGGGGAATGAACAACTGGCCAGTCTGAGAAGGCATACTTGTGCAAACCTTTAAAGTAACATGTGTACTATGTGTACCTAAAAGCTTTTGTACAATTCGCTCAATTTGCTAAACATTCTCAAGTGAGAAAGGTTACTCTGGAGGCAAATGATATAAAGATGTTTAGCTTAACATTAACAGACACTGAAATTAAGAAAGACATTAGTAAGGAGGTATTAGAATAAGTAAACAAGTGTTTTCAAGGGTATGGGCCTCTGCTGTACCAGGGAGACTGAAAGATGCTCCCCCATGAGCATCAAGTTTAAGGAAAGAACACAACTAGTGAGAACTGAGTAGTACCCTCAAAAGAAAGATAAGGAAGGAATCAGCCCAATAACTGATAGTACTGGATTAAGAGCTGTCAATAAGATAACACAGAATTTATACCCTGTGGTAGCAAATCCATATACCTTACTAACTTGTTTAACACCTGAGCTAACCTGGTTCACTGTTTTAGGCCTTAGAGATGCCTTCTTTTGCCTCCCTATCCACGAAGCCAGCCAGAAAATTTTTGCATTCAAACACAAGCTCACATAGTCCATGTGCCTGAAGGCTTCAAGATTCCCCACTCCGATTGGAGAACAGCTTGCAAAGACCCAGAGTCCCAGGAAGCTCCACAAGAGGAAAGGAGGCTGTTGCAGTACATGGACGATTTTCTAGTAGCCACTCAGATGAGGGAAGCGAGAGAAGCCTGGACAGTAAGCCTTTTGAATTTCCTAGGACTCCAAGGACGCAGAGTCTCAAAGAAAAGGCACAGGTAGTGAAACAGAAGGTAATCTACCTGGGGTAAGAATTATGGACTGCTCGCCAGACCCCTCTATGCTCTTATTGCCAATGGAAACAGAGATCTCCAGTGGACACAAGACACCACATGGGCCTTTCGCCAACTAGAGGGAGTGCCCTCGTGTCAGTTCCAGCTTTGAAACTTCCAGATGTAAGTAAACCATTCTTTCTATTTTTCCCAAGCAAAGAATTGCCCAGAGAATACTGGCTCAGGACTTAGACCCTTACTGAAGGGCAGTTGCTTACTTCTCTAAGCAACTAGATGCAACAGCCAAAGGATGGCCAGGTTGCCTCAGAGCTGTAGCAGCAGTCATGCTGAATATTCAAGAGGCATGCAAGTTTACCCTGGGACAAAAATGTGCTAGTGTCCCACACAGTGTCGCAGTACTGGAAGTAAAGGGTGGCCACTGGCTCTCACCACAGAGGTTTACGATGTAGAGATAGTGGTGACTAACATTGTCAACCCAGCTTCTTTTCTCAGTGGACACCATAGTTGCCTAGAGACCACCGAAGCTACGTACTCCCGTCGCCCAGACTTAAGGGACACTCCTCCGGACGATGCAGAGACCTGGTTCACTGACAGGAAAGCGACATTGCAAAGTTCACAGTGACCACCTGCAGAGAGGTAATCGAGTCTAGACCCTTACCAACAGGTACCTCTGCGCAGAAGGCTGAGGTAATTGCCCTGACCCGTGCCCTGGAAAGGGCAAAAGGGAGGAGAATAACCATCTACACAGACCCAAGGAATGCATTTGGAGTCACACATGCACATGGAGCCATCTAGAAAGAGAGGGGACTGCTGACCTCACAAGGAAAGAAGAGACAATCCAGCTGCTAGAAGCAGTTCAGCTACCTGAAAAGGCATATTAAGGCACACTAGAGAGTGAGCTTAAAATTGGAGGAAAGAAATGAGCTGGCGGATGGAGAGGCAAAGAAAGCAGCAAAGGGTGAGGTACAGATTTTCCTCGAAGGTAAGCCATAATACAATAATACTAACCAAAAGAGACGTACAACTGCAAGGGGTGGGCTACCATTGAAAGAGAGCTAATAATCCCTTCCCATTTTCGTAGTTACTAGTGAAGGAAGAGCACTAGAAAACACACTAGGGCCTAACTACTTAGAAGCCTTTTATAGAGTGTGGCTCCTTTTCAAAATGACCAAGGCTGCGAGTGATACAGAGTGCATTACACAAATCTGATTGAAACAATCGTTGTATCGTTGTCAAGAATTTATATGCCACTATCACTCAGGTAAGCCGACAATGTGATCCTTGCCTCCAGACTAACCCCAAAATACACCCCCGGCCAAAACTCGGTCAGACTGGGAGAGGCCATGGGCCTGTACAGCAGTGGCAAATTAACTTTTCAGAACTCCCAAGGAAAGGGGGGTATCAGTATTTACTGGTATTGATAGATACATTTTCAGGGTGGCCAGAAACATTCCCCACCAGAACTGTCAAAGCTCAAGAGGTGACCAGATTATTTTTATAAGGAATAATACCACGCTTCAGAGTTCCAGCCACGATATCCTCAGATAAAGAATCACATTTCATTTCCAAAATAGTGCAACAGATTAGTAGCCATCTAGGCACAGATTAAGAACTTCACACCCCATACCACCCCCAATCAAGCGGCCAGGTAGAGAGAATGAATCATTTGATTAAGCAGCAAATCATAAGACTGGGGCAAGAAGTTAATCTACCCTAGCCCAAGCTCTTCCACTAGCAATATTGCAAATTCAAACTAAAACCTTGAGCTAAAGGAATGCTGAGTCCTTTTGGAATGCCTTATAGAAGACCATATAGAACACAAAGAGAATGTCCAGAATACATGGTGGCATTAAGCAAACAGCTCAGAGTAATTGAGAAACATGTAGCTGGAACTTGGAGCAAGGAGTTAGATAGCCTGGGGATGATGTATATGTTAAGTCTCTTACAGAGAAGACTTCAGAACCGCAGTAAGACAGACCACTGCGAGTACTTCTCACCACCTTCACTGCAATCAAAATCAAGGAGCAGAATGCCTAGATCCATCACTCTCGGGTGAAGAAGGCCCAGAAACCCCTTAAGGAGTGACGCCAGGAGACAATGAACTGCGATTAAAACTTACTCGGGCAAAATGAGTATATTGCGGTCGGGAGTAGCTCATATTTTAGTTTGTAGAATTGTATTGTGTGTAATCATAACTAAAGTTTCAGAACTTGAGAGTACCTCTGTTCAAAGTAATGCTAAATGGCCTTGGTCCCTGGCATTTAATCAGTATACTGGATCATAAGAAAACCTTCTGAGATAAAAGATTTAAACATATCTACTGTAGTCATCCACGAGAATCAGATATGTGAGGAGCAAGAATGGCAAGAACAGGAACTGTGGACTCTTCAAGGAATCAGAGGAGAAGAAATCAAAGTAGGGTGCCAGGTCATCAATAGGGTAGCTTATGAGAGACCAGATGTAATTAGTGTCTGAACCTCTCCTGGTGTATATGAACACCAGGAAGTCTGTGATAACCTAAGTGAATCAGACTGTTAGTGTAATTTCACCTTGATGCAGCCTGTAGAAGTGACCTGCCTTTGAGCTCGAATTACTATCAGACTTTCATTTGAATTCAAAGTGGATGTGACTGAACAACAGCTATTATTCAATCCAGAATGGTCTCTCAAATGTGTAGAGTTGATAATGCAAATTAACATCTCAAAAATCCAACCAGCCTGCTCCTCCTTCCTAAAAACTCCCTTTGAGGGCTGGACACTGCACTTTTTACCACAGCAAGGCCTTATACACCCCATACTAGTTCAGACTAAAACAGGCATATCTCAGGAGCAGAACAAGAAAAGAAGGAGCCAGCTCTCCTGGTGCCTAAAACCAGGAACACCAAGAAATCAGTTTCCTTAGGTCATTTTCCAAGCCGGTTGGCTGAACACTCAGGCAATGACTGGTAAAGGGTGCTGAACTGCAGGTGGTAAATTAACCCAAGCAAGGAAGGTGATTTTCTTTATTTATAGCTATCCCTTTTCCTACTGAGATTTGGATCAGTGATTGTTCCAGTCTGAAGCAGTTAGATTCTGCTTAAAAGAGGTAGAGAGAGACTCCCCCTCAGAGCTCAGCAGCAAGCTGTAAGATTTTGAGCATCACTTTTGTGCTGAGTGTTTCAAGTAGCAGAAACCTAGTCCCAGTTTCTTCTGAAGCACTGCAAATGAATTTAAGCTCTTCTCTTAGACTTCCCCTTCATTATTTACTTGAGACTTAGACCTGAAGCTAAGGGCAAGGTGGGTGAAGTTTCGTAGACCAAGAGAGACATTCCTGCTTGCCACACATCTGAGAAATCAGGTGCTCTAGAGGGGAAAGGAGATTCCTGAAGTCTCTACATTTCAGAACAAACATTGCCTCAAATATGACCTAAACCTCTGTCAGATACACTTGTGAAGTGTGTCTGAATTTGCAGTGTGAGCCCAGCACATCCCTCTGGCAGGGAGGGATGGTCATAAACAGAAAGCAGTTCCTGTTCCCCATAACAAACATCTAACTGGTATATTAGAGACAAAATTAAGAGTTTTAAATAGAATTGATTCAGAAATACTGGTGAATAAACTGGCCACTGCAGCAAGTAGCCTAACAAAATTGAAGCAGCCTTTATAGTAATCTCTATTGGCATTAAGAACTAGCCAGTGACAGATTTCAAAAGTACTGCCAAAGTAAAGAAGTATGAAAAGGCCGGGGACCAAGACCACAAGTTGATAGTAGAAACACTTAGTATAGTACAAGATAATGTGTCTTTAGCTTTCAGTTGTATACAAGCACAGTTATAGATACAAGCAACAGCAGCTCTGATCATATGGGAAAGGGGTGAAAGTAATTTTCCAGCTAAAATTCAAGAAATTGTGTGAGATAATGCAATTGATATTGAAAGGAAGTTTCAATCCTGGCAGACTATGGTGAATTTCACCTATGATCCTGTTTCTAATGTGGCAACTGCCTTTGTGCTTACCATACATAATGCCACTGTTTATGTTGTCCATCCCATCATTGCTCTAAGATCAAACCATGAAAAAACAATACTCTATCCTTCAGAACATAGAGTATGGGCACGAAAGATGAATAGAAAGTGGCAGACAGTAAACTTAGAATCCTGCATTACTAGAGAACAGATGGGATTCATTTGCGAAAGCAATACTATTAATGCTCAAGATGTGTGTTTGGACACTGAACAGAGTATTTGTCCCTTCAAAGTCCATCCAGTCACTGACAAGAAAACTGTGCTCGTATATACTAGAAAAGGGGGTATGCTTGAGAACTGCTTGTGCTGCTGTACAAATTGATAGCAATGATGTTATTCTGTCTAGTAGAAACCATTCTAATCTCTGTATATGTAATTTTGTTAAAGTTATTAGATGTGATCTTTGGGTGGTCACCAACTGCGAATAGAATCTTTAATAAGTTGTGTCACCCCATTGTAGTCTTACTAATATTAGTTGGGATAAATTTAGGACTATCTATTATATTGTTAATTTAGTACTGGAGAATGCTACAACAAATAGCTGTACTAACATCTTTGTCAAAAGCACACGGTGAAGCACTAAAAGACACTTACTGTTGTGAAAGTTTTCATTAAGTAAAAGAATTTACTTATTTCCTAGGAAAGGGGGGAATGAGACGGAGTGGGGATCCATTCTGAATTAGGTGAAGTGCCTAGAAGAGGTGAGAGGTCTGTAGGGCCAAAGCTGAAGAAAGGCCGCATTCCAGAGACAGCAAGGAGACAGAGAAAGAAAAACAGAAATTACCGCAAGGTCGATCTGCCCCAGACCTAGGAATTCCTCTGATAAAGAAGAACTAGTGCTAAATGTCACGCGGAATGAATATGTATGAACTTATTGTGAAACTGTATGCATATGCATTTGGGAGGGGGATAAAAGACGACCTGAGATCTTCAGAGGTATGCATGCCTTGTTGGGGGACTTGCGTCCGGCGCGTGTCGTAAAATAAACATACCGGGCTTTACAACTTTTATAAAGTTGTGAAGTTTCTTCTTTTCTCCGCAAAACACCTCGACACAAGTAGTGACCTCCTTACAGTCAATTACCCAGTCAAATGGCATTGGTACCTCAGTCATTTATCCCTCAGTCATCCATCCCTCAAATGGTCCCAGGTCAATACCCTCATGTACAAGGTTTGAATTGGCCTCTTCAATAATTGATACACCTTTTAAATAAGTTCTGTTATGAAAGTATTTCTACTGGAATTATCAGGTTTTTCAGCAAAGACAAGAGCTTTTGATTCTAGGCTTTTTTCAGACTTTCAGTCCTTCCAGTGGTTGTTTCAATAAATTGTAACAAAGAGCTAATATATTTAACTCTTGCTTTTAATGTTCCTATAGTGACTCCATCAAAAACACCTATAGCTATTGCATTTCTTCTACCCATGAGTACAGCCAAGCAAAACAACTTTCCAGAGAATTCAGTGCTGTCTGTGCCATTTGGAAGCTCAGGTCCTGAGGTCTTTTGGGTGCAATTTTTGGACCGCAACCAAGCAAAATTGACTTGCTGCCTGACTCACTGTGGTAAAACAATTTACATTACAGGCATGCTGGATACTGGTGCAGATGTCACTGTAATCTCTCACATGTTTTGTCCCAGCCATTCGGATTTAGTAGCTCCTGCAGGTTCCCTCACAGGGATTGGAGGTGCTACTGTATGTTGGCAAAGTGCATCCATGATTAACATTACAGGTCCTGAAGGAAAGACAGCAATAGTGCGCCCTTTTCTTGTTCAGAAGCTTCTCACCGTCTGGGGGAGAGACATCCTGTCCCAATGGGGAGCAGAACGGGAGGTGGGCCTGTGATGGAAACCACGTCAAAACCTGCCACTTGAAAGCTGAACTGGAAAACTGATCATCCTATATGGACTGATCAATGGCCTTTAACAGAGAAAAATTTAAATATCCTTAAATCATTGGTAAAGGAGCAATTACAACAAGGTCACATCACTCCCACAAATAGTCCCTGGAATTCACGAGTATTCATCATCCACAGGAAGACATTGGACTCCTGGAGGCTGTTTCATGACATGAAGATCAATGTAATGACTGAAGACATGCGACCTCTTCAACCTGGACTTCCTTTTTTATCAATGATCCCAAAACACTGGCCTCTCATTGTCATTGATTTAAAGGATTGTTTTTTCCACATCCCACTTCATCCCAATGATGCTCCAAGATTTACCTTTTCAGTTCCAGTCATCAATCAAAGAGAACCCATGCAGAGATAGCACTGGAAAACATTGCCTCTAGAAATTAAGAATTTGCCTATAATTTGACAATATTTTGTCGCACAAGTTTTGTCTCCAGTTCAACAGAAGTATCCAAGATCCGTGATTTCACACTACAGGAATGATTTGCTCATCGCAGCTCCAATGAAGCCAGAGATGGAGCAAGCTTGTCCTAGTGTTGTTACTGAAATCCAAAATGCTGGACTTAAAATTTCTATACCCAAAATTCAAGAAGTTCCACCTTGGAACTATCTGGGATGGAAGATGACTGAAAAAAACAATTACACTGCAGAAGATACAGCTCCAGACCGGTGTCAACACCCTGCAAGATTTACAACAGCTTCTAGAAGAAATCAATTGGGTCAGACCTGCTTTGGGAATCACCAGCGATGAATTGGGTCCAATTTTTAATTTGTCGAGAGGAAGCCGCGTCATCGACTCTCCTGAACTCTAATACCTGAAGCTTGTGCAGCGCGTGACAAGGTCATGGAGGCTCTCCAAAGATAACAAGCTCATCGCTGTATTCCAGAAAAGCCATTCTTTTCTGCAATTTTAGGAGGAAAGATGCAACTTTGTTCTGTCATTTTTCAATGAGACCCTTCTGAGAGAGATCCTTTGTTGAAAATAGAATGGGGTTTTCTTCCCTCAAGGTTTCAAAGACTATTTTTACAGTCTTAGAGAGGATAACACAAATTCTGATTAAGGCCCGAACAAGGTTGTTAAGTTTAGCAGGTGAAGAATTTGCAGTTCTCTATTTGCCACTGAAAAAAATTATCTTGATTGGGCAATGCAAAATTCTGCAAATTCTGATGATTTGCAACGAGAATTATTAAATGTTGCAGATATTGCTTCTATTCATTACCCAGCTCACAAATTGTTGCAGGCAAAACTGAGTTTTAGAGAGAAACCTTTGTTAAGTAAAGAACCTTAAAACACAATAACTCTCTTCACTGATGGGATCTGGCAGAAGTCACAAATCAGTCATTACTTGGTTGAACCAAACCAAGTTCCCAACTAAAACTTGGGAATCATCTATTCAAATAGTAGAGGGATCTCCTCTGATTGCTGAGCTTGCTGCTGTGGTTCAGGCTTCTCAGTTCTTCCCACAACCTTTTAATTTATTCACACATTCTGCGTTTGTTGCCAATGTGGTTAAAAGACTAGAAGGATCAGTTCTAAAGAATCCTAGTAACGACACTTGATATCATTGGCTTTCATGGCTTTTTACAACTTTGCAGTAATGAACTAATCCACAGTTTGTTTCTCACATCAGGGCTCATTCTTCGCTTCCTGGATTTTTTGTAGAAGGAAACGCCAGAGCAGACAAACTGACAGTGGTTATTTCAAACACTTTGCCAAACATTTTGGAACAAGCAAAACTGAGTCATGCCTTTTTTCACCAAGACGCACAAGCACTTGTGCGAATGTTTCAAATTTCCAAAAGTCAAGCTAAAGCTATCATTAGTACTTGCCCTGACTGTCAGCTTGTGCAGCCTCCTGTTTCTAGAAAGAGTTGTTCAACCCACGGGGTTTGCAAAGCCTGCAGTTATGGCAAATAGATATCACTAAATAGCCTTCCTTTGGTAAATTTACAAATACTCATGTTTCAGTGGACACGTTGTCTGGTGCAGTTTTTGCATCTCTTCACAGAGGGGAAGCAGGTATTCATGCCTGTCAACATTTTTAGCAGAGCTTTTGCTTCACTGGGTGTGCCCCAAGAAGAAAAAACTGTCAATGATCCCACATATATATCTCAAAAATTGGCCACATTTTTAAAGATTGGGGTGTTCGTCATATCCTTGGTATTCCACATTCTCCCACAAGCCAAGCAGTTGCTGAGAGGACACATCAGACATTAAAACGCATTCTTGATCAAGAGAGGGGGGAGTCAAAGTCACACCACAGATGAGGTTAAACAAAGCTTTGCATGGTTTTAATTTCTTAAACAATTCTGTTGCAGAACCTGATCCACCAATTTCTAGGCATTTTTACAATAACACACAGGCAAAACTGAAAGAAAATCCCCCTGTTTTAATTAGAAACCATGGGACAGGACCAATTGAAGGTCCTTTCTGATTAATCCCTTGGGACAAAGGGTATGCTTCTGTCTCTACAGGTGCAGGAATTAAGTGGGTCCCAGCAAAAAACGTCAAACCATATCGCACCCCAGGAAAGTTGACGAGTTCAAGACCGTAGAAGCAAGGACGCAGACGTGAGCCAAACAGAGGGATCACGGGTCACACCTGACGTTCCTTGTGCATCGGTGGAACCTGCAAACACTAATTTTATGTGGTTTATAAATGTGTCACTTGTTGGTTTCATAGAGCTCTATTGGAGAAAGTGTAGGTTTTGTTTGGTTCATTTTTATTAAAGGTCAAAAGTAATGTTTTTGAATTGAGAAGGATATGGGAGGAGCTTTAGCCAACAATTAGCTCACAAAAAGGATGATGCAAAATCAAATGTTACTATGGTGCTAGTTTTGATTGCTTCTTATAGTGCGGAATTTTGGTCGATTTGTAGTGTAGATTTGTCTGTGGAACAACCAAAACCAAATGTCTGGGTGACCTTAGCCAAGACAGCAGGCTCGGATACCATGTGTTTGTCTAATTCGGAACAGAAAAGCCTTTCTCAACCTGACTAGTCAGTGTGCCAGTAAAGAATATGCCCTTGGTTAAAAAGCAATTCAATAGTAAGCCTGGTGAAATTGACAATGGGAGCAGCCCTGTATAGGCTTGTAACATTTGGGAAAAAGAACTTCCCAAAGCAGTACCTGAACCCCAAGAATCGGAAATCCTTGGTCCTTTAACAATGGATTTTTGCCTTACGTTTACAGCTAATGATTAGTGAGAAAGTGATCCTCCAAAGTACAATGTTACTCCTCATTATAGTGCATATAGAAATTCAAGGTTTTGGTGTAATTATTAAGAATGTTGGGATGTGCTTTCTAAGGCTGACCAATATCCACGACAATTACCAAAAGGATGTTGGTTCACCTGTGTAGATAGGCCCTGGCAGGGCATCCCATCATGCCCTGAAGGTGGCCCATGTAGCAATGGGATGCTCACTGTAGTTGCGCCTACTGCCAAAGTGGTCATTAAGAAGAAGCAAAGGGGAACAAGATCTGGTCGTCATTATCGTGAAAACTGTAGAAGTTATTTCAGGCCTTAAAAGGCTGCAAAAAGGGTATCAGCAGGTTTGTTTTTACCCCAACTGACTTCAGCAATGGCATTGAAACAATTAGATCAGGTTGGATGTTGGCTGAGTAAACAAACTAATGCCACATCCACTGCAATCAGTGACATGTTGACCGATGTTAATAGCGTTAGACATGCTACCCTTCCAAATAGAGCAGCAATTGATTTTCTTTGACTGGCACAAGGACATGGTTGTGAAGAATTTGAAGGATTGTGTTGTATGAACCTGTCTGATCACTCTGAATCCACCCACAAAAGCATACAAAAACTGAATGATTTGACAGCCCAAATTAAAGAAGATAGTGGGTCCTGGTTAGATGATTTGTTCCAAGAATAGAGCTTTGCACCTCGGCTAAGGGAACTTTTCAAGATAAGTCTCATGTTTTGGGTGTTTTGGTAGTGATATTAATAGTAATACCTTGAACACTTATGTTCACTTCCTTGCTATGTTTGTAAAAAGGATAATGACAAGTGCTATGCATGGGTAGCTTTGCATTGTGCAGATTGCAATAAGGTTTATTGGTACTCACAAAGGGCAATAGGATATTTATGGTGTAGACCTTGTTTTGGGAAGTGGATTCGAGACTCTTCCTGGTATAGAGCTCTTGAGCAAAGTACTGGCCTACCAGGAAGGTCAGGATTACAACTTTATGAGAGTGCAGAACAAGTAGCTATAGCATATATTAGGTGGAAGTTGCAGCAAGTACTTAGAGAATTTGAAATTACTACAGCCTCACGCATCATAGCAGCTTGCTGTAAAGCTAATTTGCCTTTAAACCTACCTGACGCTATACCTGTGAGCAAGGATGCTGATTTGGAATTAGATCAATGTATTCAAAGACTGACTCAGGACCCCATTAGCCGTTCTAGCAAACCAGGGAAAAGACAGCGAAGAAAGGAAAAACAGGGAAAGAAGAGAGAAAAATGAGGTTTGTTTATATTATTCTGCTCAATGCGGTAACATGTGAAGCAGTAGGAATAACACATTTTAGTCAGCCAAGAGAAAATCTATGGGTAACACTTGCTAATCAAATTAACCAATCATCGCTTTGTCTTAGTCTTGGAGGGGTTAATAACCCATTTCGAACATGCCTGGTGGGACTTCCGGTGTGGTCTCCTGGAGAATTTTGCAGTTTAATAAATAATTGAACCTTATGCATGCATAACATGTCAAACATTAAATTGCCAGCACAACAAGGGTATACTGCACGTCAGAGTGATGGCTATCGTGAATGCTTACTAATCCAATCACTTAACACTTCTTTGCATTCTCCTCCTGAGGAATTGGATCTTTTTGGAAGTACAAACGCCAGTATGTCTAACACTACAGCTGGCGGATGGTTTAGCTTCAAACCCTTGGGTGCCTAGAATTTAAATCAACCTAAAGAAACATGGGCCACCTTAGATTCATCCCTGAATTTGAGTAAATTCTCTCCACAGCATTACAGTCAATGTAACGGCACAAATATCATGGCACCAATGAAATTACCCACAGGAATATTTTTGATTTGTGGAGACAGAGCGTGGAATGGTATACCAGCTAAACCACAGGGTGGACCCTCTTATTTGGGAAAATTGTCATTGTTTCACCCTAATGTATCCTTGCTAATGCAGCTGAGTCAAAATTCAAACAGGAAGAGACGTAGCATACATGACTTAGACTGCAGCCAGATAGGAGATCCACAGTTTTGGGGTACATTCAAACAAGTGGTAGTTTCAACTATCTTGCCAGGAGGATCTGCCAATAAAGCTATGAATTTAGCAAAGCAATTAGGGTGCTGGGCAAAGGATGAGCTAAACAAGACATCACAAATTCTAGACATGCTAACCGCAGATGTGCAGAGTGTTAACCATGCTGTTTTGCAGAATAAAGCTGCTGTAGATTTTTTGCTCTTAGCACAAGGGCATGGATGTGAAGAGTTTGAGGGAATGTGTTGCATGAATTTGTCTGATCATTCGGTGTCCATTCCCACTAAGATAAAAGAACTGCAACAGGGACTTCACAGTCTCAAGGAAGAAGAAGGATTAGGAATTGACGAATGGCTTAAAAGCTTAGGACTTGGACCATGGCTGAGGAACCTTGTGACATATGCTATAGGACTACTGGGTGTAATTTTAATGTTTTTTCTTATTTTGCCTTGTGTCTTTAATTGTATTCAAAACATGGTCAGCCGTATGATAGCAAAAACCTGGCACACTAGTCTTCTTGCTCAAGAAGAAAACGGGGGAAATGTGGAGAGTTTTGTTAACAGTTGGTTAGCTGAGAAAGGCCATGCTGACATAATGTCACTGGTTAAGCTTGAAAGGGAAGTCAGCAGTCAGTGACCAATGACAGGCAAGGACATGATGCCCTTGCCGCAACATGAGGATAGGGAAGAGAGATTCTTGCTGAAAATATGCAGAAAGTATCAAAAGAATAACCACAAAGATGCAGAAGTAGGCATAGTTGATGATATGTAACTAACCAATCCTGAGCTCAGCTTTTGCAATATGTATGAAGCTTATTATGAACTGTATTTAACCCACTGTATCAATCAATAAATCGGACCTGTGATGAACCAATTGGTGTCCGGGTCTCCTTCCATCACCAACTACCAATCTAAATAACTGTACAACTGCATCAATAGAAATATACAGCTATACATCCGGATATATATGTAAATATAGCAGATATAGAAATAGATCAATATACATCTAAAACTACAAAACCAGACATATATGCCGATACAAATACCAGTATACCTATTTAAAAAGAGATATACCAAAAACTACATCAATACAAATAGATACCTATACAACTGTATACTTCTGGAAATCTAAACACAGATATTAAAACATACATAAAGAACTAGATACATATACACACAAATATGTAACTGCAAACCTCTATGTATGTATATGTGTCCATATATATACATATAACATTCATAAATATAATATATATTAATAACTATATTATAATATAATATGTATGGAAATAGGCTTGTACAAATAGCAGGCTACATATGCACAAGTCCATATAATTATGCCTGTTCACATGCAAGTCCGTGTATCTTTAAACAGAGCTCCAAGCAGAGGGATCCCAGCTGCCCCATCTTCAAAGCCTCTCCCTCGGGCTCCTCCTCCCGTGCAGAGCAGCTCTCCTGGACAGCGACAGCAGATGGGGCATCCGGCAAGCAAAGGGAACACTGAGTGAGTAAGGGGACGTTTCTCTTGGCAGCAGCTGCACTTCCATCAGGGAAGAGGAAATGTCAGAGCCTCCCCAAGAGGGTCGGAAAGAGAAAGCAGCCGAGCGGCCCAGACTGTGGTGAGCGCAGCCGCGGCGGGACTGTCCCGCCGCCCCGGCAGCCCGGCAGAGCCGGCACAGCTCCCGATCCCTGCTGGCACAGCTGCCTTGCCCAAGGACTGCCTGTGCCAGCCGAGGCAGTTGCGCTGAGGAGTCCCAGAACGGGCAGGGCCCGCTGCTGCCCCGCCGGGCAGTGCCCACGGCCACAGCCCACAGCAGCCTCAGCCCCAGCCTGCCTCCCCGGGCCTGTGGCCTCAGCCGGGCTCCCTGCAGGCTGGCAGCAGCAGGTCCCCGTTCACTGCTCTCGCTGCTGGCCTTCAGCTCCTCCCTGCTGCCTCCCGTCAGTCTCTGGCTGTCCTCTGCAGCTGTGGCAAAAGTGGAGGCTCTGGAATTGCTTCCGAGGCTTGGCAGAGCTGCAGTCCCAGAGCCCTCTGCGCTCCCTGCTGGCCCTGTCCACCCGCTCAGCCCCGCCGTGCTCTGGGTGAAGCCCCAGCCCCTTTCAGTTTCTTCAGCCCCTCACAGTCCTCTCACCCCCCTCAGTCCCTTCTGAGCCATCCCGTCACCTGAGACCCTCCACCCCATCAGCCTGTGCCACTTCCGTGTAACCTCAGTGCCACCATGGCCCTCGGCTGCCCCACAGCCCTCAGCCCCAGCAGCAGCTCAGGGTCACCGTCCCTTCGACGCCACCGCCCCCTCAGCCCCCTCAGCCCCCTCAGTCTCACCGTCCTTCAGCAGTTCCTCAGGGGACAGTGCCTGTGGCCAGCTGCAGCTCCCACCACTCCAGGGACAGCTGGGGCTGGAAGTGCTGCTCCACCCAGCCCGGCCACCAGCTAGGACCCAGCACAGGGACAGGGGACACAGGGGGCACCGGGGGAAAAGCAAGAGGTGAAATGGCAGCCGAGGGGGGAAAGAGGTAAAAATGCAGCCTAGGCTTACACAGCTCGATCTATGCATCTAAACTTCCACATACCTCTAACTAAATAACTATGCATATTTCTAGATCTATATCTAAGCATCTAAATTTAGGTATCTAAATGTAGGCATCTAAATGTAGACCTCTAAATGTAACTCCATTAATGTATAAATGTAAATCTCAAAATCTAGAAATGTAACTAATTCTATCCCATCTATAACAACATAGATCAATTTTACTATATAGATGTATATATATGCACATATAAACACACCTCTGTAAATCTATAAATACAACTATATGGATATAGAATTAGAATTGTGGAAATCTGTGAATCTATGTGTACACGAAGGGATTCCAGTTGTCTCATACTCACAGGCTCTCCTTCTGATCCTTCTTCCCATGCAGGGCAGCCCTCCTGGCAAGGCAGATCAGCTGGAAGTCTGGGAAGCAAAGGGAACACTGGGTCAATATTGGCCTTTGTGCATCATTTGTCCTTTTGGAAGTAACTGTCCTTCTATCAAAGTCTGTAAAAGATGGGCCGAAAGGCAAAATCTCACTTGGCAATTTGAAGCCTGCTTTTCAAAGAGCCAGACTCCTTCCAAGAGTTTATAACTTCTGAAGTTTTGAAGTATCCCAATACACTGAAAGCCCTCGCAGTGCAGAGGGCCCCCATGAGAGCTTGAAACACAGACAGTGCCAGCTGCCACAAAGAAGCCCAGCCTGGTTCTTTCTCTGTGCTGACAGAGAGATCTCAGTCATCCCTGAAATGGCTGAAGCTGAAGGTGCTGGGAGCTGAGTTATGAACTAGCACCGTTCCCTACCATCTGCAACCTGCCCTCTGCAGTGAGCCACAGCTCCTCCAAAACAACCACTAGCTCTGGGATGAACAGCTCTGTGACAAATGACCAGGTAATATTGATTTGGAATTTAGGTATTAGCTTATGGACGTTGTTAGTGATTATAAGTATTTAGAAATAACATCAGTTAGAACTCTTTTAGCTGCTTGTAATAGAACAGAATCCATCAGCTTAAGCTTGCACAGTGTTGCTCATAGAAACATTAGTGTAATGAATATATCATCTATGGATCACTTATGGAAACAATTGTGTGATGAATGGATTGTGTTACAGAGCGTAGCAAAACATAAGGGGAAAAAAGGCTTGTGTGTAACTAAAAACAGTGTAAGGCTGTCCACTGACCAACCTGTCCAAGTGATAAAATAACCCTGACACAAACCAGAGCACCAGAGGACAATTAGAGAATACCATGTGAAATTTAGGGAGAACATACTAATGCCTTATCAGAGGATGTGAAACAGCAGGAAAGAGAATCAAGAAGAAGTAAAATATGTTGACCTGACAAACAGGATGTCATGCAGTAAACCTGAGTGTGCAGAAGTCAAACAAAGGAGTTGCCAAAACATCGGAAAATTCCCAAGAATGCTTGAATAATTCATGAAACACATGAATATGCTTGCATCTCAGCAACGTAACACCATAAAAATAACACTGTGGCTACACACCAGGTGTTGTTTGGGTGTTAGCCCCAAGCACCACAGTGCTGCAAATATTGTCTTTTCTTATCCTATTAGTATTAAACTTTTAACAATTCTAAGAAGTGAGTTCTGTTTTTCACAGCTGCGAAGGAAAGAGCTCCCTAACAGGACTGCAGGCAGCACCAGCTTTGCTCAAGGATGCAGACCCAAAGTGCTCTCTCTCTACTTTAGTTCTCACTAATTTAAAGGAGTAATTTCAGTTTTTCCTTGAGCTCCTGGATTTGTGACTAATGATTTCCTTGGCCTCAGAGCTTCTCCTGCTTGTATTTTTAATGTATCTCACTACAGCTATCAGCAGAGTGGCATTACATTGATTTAATGCTTGGAGACAAAAAGCTCAGATTTCTACACTGACCTTTTTCTGGGCTTTTCCTCTCTTGCTTCAAGAGTCACTCAGCGTTGCCTCCAGAGCACTGACATCCTGCAGCAAACTTATCCACGGACATCAGCACAAAACTGGGACACCTGGCTTGGTGACACAACTGCCACAAGGTCAGGTTTACTCCCTGCTCTCTTGCCCCAGCACAGGACTCAGTGTCAGAGCCTCTGGAGAAGCGTGGAGGGCAGGGCTCAGGCAGGTTGTGCCCGTGCAGGATTTGAACTCAAGGCAGCAGGAAGCACCAAGCCTGCAGACAGGAACTCAACCCTTCTCATCTCCCTTCCTGCCAGAGGCAGGCTCAGAGCAGCCATCTCACCCCTCTCTAAACCAGTGGGGCCTCTGTCCTTACCAAGCTCCTTGGGCTCCTGGGAATTGTTGCTGCAGCTCTCCGTGCTAGGCAAAGCTCCCTCTGCTGCAGCTCTGTCCACAGGCTCCCCTCCTAAAGACTCAGGGGCAACATTAATATTCCCCTTGAAAGAGAAACAGAAATGAAGAAACCCTTCTCACCACCTACAAAAAACACCTGGTCCACCAACTCCATGGCTCAGACACTTAATCCCTTCTTCCTAACAACAACTCGGGGCCCCAAAGCCATTCAACAGTCAGAAAAATTGACTTCTCAAACACAGTCCAAAAGCTGTCAGAGCTGACAGTGTTGAACATGGGGCTGACACTGAACACGTGGAATGGCTGCTAAGAAGGAGTCCTGCCAGCTCCTGGCACAGGGATGTGCTCCTTCCTCCACAGCCCTGAGCACAGCAGTCTCGTCCAGGCTGCAGCTTGGGAGGGACAGCATGGGAACACACATCTCTTCCCACAGAGATGCCCAAGAGCAACAGGAATGAGCTCTGCAACATGGACAGCAAGACTGGCCAGTTTGCCCAGCTGAGGATTTCCCAGATGGAAACTGGACTGCAGGCAGTAGCTTACTGAGAGGACAAGAAAGCTGCAGCTGCAGCCCAGCCCCAGCCACGGCTCTGGGAGCGCCTACACACACGGCAGGGCTCACACAGCAGCAGCAGCTGCAGCCCAGCCCTTGCTTTGCCTTGGCCTTCCCACCCAAAAGAGGCACAGCCCACATCTGCTGCAGCTGCAACAGAGGCACCTCTGGCATGCCCCTCCCCGCATGGGACACTTGGCCTTCAGTGCCACTTCTCCAAACACTCTTCTCTTCTTTCCCATCAAACAAAGCCTCTTAGAACCTACAAAGCTTCCAATTCCTCACCACAAATGCTCCTGCATCAGGGGTTCTTCCCATGAAAAGGAGCACCCAAACCTGGCCAACACAAGCTCACACCTTTTCATCCTTAGTCCAGGATGACATTTTCATTCTTCTTTAGGAAGTCATGCTTTACCAGGCAAAACCTGCCTCGTCCATTCACAGCTGAACTCCAGAAGCCTTTCCTTCTCAGCCATGCAACAGCATTCACAAGTTCTCAGTCCAGCCCCTTTCTTCCCAGTCCAATGCAGTTGCCCAAGCAGAGGGAGAAAACATCTCCAGTGTCTCAAGCACCATGTCCAGATCCGGCGGTGGCAATTCCTCTTTCCCAGGAGTATTCCACAGCCAGCTGTGGCTGTCCATGCTGCAGAACCTGCACTGGCAGCTGGAGTGCTGGGGGCTGAAGTGTCTGGCCTGGCTGCAAGAATCCAAACACATTGGTCAGGCTCCACAATGTGTCTTTGGGACACAGAGCTCTAGTGCTGCCTTGGATCAAACATCACAGGAAGCTCACAGCAACCTCCGTTCCAGAAATGTGTTCAGACTTCCAAGGGGATTGAAGGAGTGAGTTCTTCCTCTTAAAAATATTTATCCAAATTGACATGTACATAGATTAAAGCATGGACTGGAAATCTGATATAGACACACACAGAGACACAGACACACACAAAGACCCTATAATCACAGTTTTTTGCATCTTCCCAGCAGCTTTGGGATTTGGCTACATTTGGTTTCTCGTCACAAAAGACCACAGAAAATGGATTCACCCAGGAAGAGCCCAGATCTGTAGACATGCATGCTAAACTTGTACTTTGAGTTTATCCTAGAAACAGCCTTGAGGGTGAGGCCATATTCTTCAGCTGCAGCTGTTGTGGGGCACACGGAGCTCATTTCAATGGCATGGCTTGATTTGCAGGACAGGCAGTCTTAAACATCTGCAGTGTCCTGTCAGAGTCCCAGTTTGGCTTCATTCAAAGAAAGAGGAGAGTGCACCTAACACTGGCCACTTGTTAGGCAATATCTTTCACAGTGCCCTTGTACCCTTACAGAGAGTCAGTCTACAAAATGCCCAGAACACCCTCCAAATCTGCAGCGAGGACAGGAAAATGAGGCAGAGAATCTTTCTGTTTTCAAGGTCCCCCTTCCTAGATGACTTGACACTTTCTACCTGCTTCTCACTTTAGATCTACCCATGATAGAGCACTGCAGGAAAACTCTTGAAAAGGGTCATTAACCAGGAGCTGCTTGGAAAGCAAGGGTAGAAGCTCTTTCCCTCCCTAATGGGCTGCGGGCTGGCAACTGCTGCTCTGAAGATGTGCAGCTGCTCCTCTCTCTCGAGGCCATGGAAGGGTTGTGATGGTCTATGGGTACCAGAGGAACGATGAGCTCAGGTTGGCATTTAAGCTCCATGGGAACAAGCAGAATGAAGAGCTCACAGTGGAGATGAAATTTGCCTGTTCTCGGCTCCTCTGGTGAAACGCCAAGAAGTCCAGATGAAGCAAACACCTTCTCCCAAGAAGCTAGGAAAACCTCCGAATCCTGAGCACCTGCACTTAGCCTGGAATGGCGTGGAGGCAGCTCTAAATGCTCAGGTGAGGCAGCACTGAGGTCCTGGTATGAGAGCTGTGTAGCAGTGAGGGAAGGAAAAGGGAAGCAAAGGGAAGGCTGGGTCACTATTGGTCTTTGGGTGTGCTTCCCTTGGCGGCAACTGTACTTCTGTCAGGGAAAACAAAAGCTCCCTGAATTGTTAAAACTGAAAATCACGGACAAAGACTCTCTAACTAGTCAAAGTTAGAAAGTGGTATGTTCATTACGCTGACGGCTGGCACAGGGGAGGGTCATTCCTGAAATGTGTGACCGCTGGCCGGGCTCGGCTCGGCACGGCACAGCACAGCAGGTTCCAGCAGGACAGGGAAGGGCAAGGCCAGCAGGGAAGGGCAGGGCAGGGCACTGGGAGCAGTGACAGGCTCTGTCCCCACGCTGCATCCCATGCCTGGGTAACCATCGGGGACAGAGAGGAAGGACATTGCTCTGGCTTGGCTAGGAAAGGATGAAAAGCGGGACTTGGAAAACATTAATGTGGACTCCTTTTTAGCGGACTAGCTGGTTTTATCTCAGCATGTCCTCCTGGCAGAGTTGGCGCATTTCTCGTGATTTGGAGTCAGCTAGAGCAGCAGGAAGGGGCAGCAATTTTGTCAGCATGGATATCAAAGTCAAAGTGCTGCCCTGTGGATGGATGTTGCTTTCCTCAAAGCATTTCTGGCCTAGAGTTGTAGTGAACTCACACTGGTGTCTTCCCAAACAGCGTTGCTATTTTCTTTCCTCAGGAATCACCTTTTCCTTTTCTTCCCCCCATCTGGGGAGATCTCCAATGCAAATGCCTCCTGCAGCCAACTCCTGTCACTGTAGACTGACAAAGGAGATCTTGCAATGGAGAGAGACTCCCTAGAGCTGCTGTGGAGAGCTGAAGGGGGAAACTTTGTCCGTTAGTCTTGAAGTCATGTTGGGGAGCTGCTTGTGCTCTGGGGGACGGACACCAATGATGTTTATCCAAGCCTTGCAGTTCATTCCAGAGTTTCTTGACACACCACAGAGACTTTGGGGTTGTCATATTGGCAAACCAATTTCAGTCTGGGCACTTCTTGAAATGCTTCAATTATCCTTTTTTTCACTTTTCTGCAGAAATATTGTCATCATCTATTCCTTCCAGAGAATCTCTTTCTACTTTTTGGAGAATTCCTTTTTCTGCCCTCCCAGATAAGCCCAATTCCCAGGGCTCCTTCCCAAAGTGAGGTGTAGCCCGTGGCCTCCACTCTCCAGCCGGAACAGAAAGAAAGCACAGAGTTTGCTGTTGTGGGAGAGGAGCTTCTCGTTCCTGCCTGCTTTCCCTTTGGGACAGGTTGGTGTGTGCTCATTTGATAAAGGCAGGTTTAAACTCTGAAGCAGTTGTTTCGAACTGCTCCCTTCTCGAGCTCTTCTGTGGGTATCGTTGGACAAAAGGCCTCTTGGTGGGAGCTCCCTGTGGCAGCTTAAGGAAGGAGGTTGATATTTCAGGGTTGTGCCTGCTGAAAGCAGCTGGTTTTTAGAGGTGTCCAGAATTAGGAGTGGCTCCTTTTCTCACCTGCCTGCAGAAAAGGAAGTTGCAAAGTGGGAATTTCATTTGTGGAGATGGCCACCAGGGGTGTTTACCAAGAGATGGGCTGGCAGAGAGGCAGGTCTCCTGCTAAACTGGCTGTGTGTTTGTTTTGATGGTGGGGAGGGTCAGAGATGCAGACATAGACACCAGCTGAAGGAACAGTGTAATTTACTGTAATGCAAAAGTGCAAAAAAGATTCAGAAAAGGATAAGCTAAGCAATGAACCTCAGCATTATTACAAAAGGGTGCCTCTGGTTATTAAGGAAGATACATCGCCAGGTACCCCAATGCTTTTCCCTTCATCCAGTGCTGCACATCAGCTGGGGGAAGCTGTCCCAGCCAAGCCCTGCAGAGCCACGGCCAGGAACCGGGAAATCCTGTGGTGCCTCCACCTTTGCTGGCCATGAGGCTCCCAAGTGCACTGTGAGAGTAGCCCGGCTCTGATAGTGCTGGACGAGCAATGTGCCAGAGCTTCTGCTGGGGGCACAGCTGGTTTCATTCTCCTCTTGCTCCTCGAGCCTGCCCAGGGCTCGAGAAGCAACCAAGGCCAGGTGTGGCCGTGTCCGTTTTCCTCATGCAGAAAGATGCAGACGTATTTCACCAGTGAATGGCTGCAACAATATTTTTGACAGTAATACTTGGTTAAGGAGCAGATACATAGAACATTGGGTTGGAAAGATCATCTAGAGGGCAGCTTTGGCTCAGGTCCTGTTGTTGAGGCTTCAGTCAGGGTCTGTTGTTCAGACCTTATTCCTTCGGTATTTTGTGGTGCAAATCAATGCTGTGCAGAGCTGGAAACAAACAAGTCTGTCTTTAGCACATTTGAGACAGGGAACAGGATTAGCCCTTCAAGGCCAGGCTAGGGCCAAGAGCAGAAGGCCAGCACCCTGCTTTTGCCCAGAGGCAGCCCTGCAGAGCAAGCAGCCACTCCTGCCCAGGGCCTGAGGTGCCTGAAGCTGCCTCCCCGCTGTGCAGCTCTGCAGAGCCCGTGGGGCGCAGGGTCCTGGGCAGCCAGGGCAGCCCGGCTGCCTTGGAGCACAAGGAGTGGCCCAGAGAGAAGCTGCTGCCCTTTGCTCTGGAACTGTTCCTCAGAGTCTTGTCATTAATCCACAGTGTCTGATGTGTTTTCTTTTCCTCTCCCAACTTTACCAGAGCTTTTTGAGAAAATTGACTGAAGTAGCTTCTGCTGCTGCTGGTGGTGCTTTTGCCTGCAGGTGAGGGCAGGAGATTTGAACCAAGGACAGAGTCCATTGTTAACACCCCAGCTTTGCCAAGTCAAGAAAACCATTCACAATTGGGCAGCCAGTGCTGGGCAATTTTCCTAGTTTTTGGAAAGCTCCCACCTTAAGAAATCCAAGAGATTTTCCTCCATGAGGATACCAGCAGTACCATGATGCCAATGTTTTCCACCCCGTTGTCTGTGTCTTTGGTTCTTTTGAGACTTCCTCAGTTCCCAGCAGGAATGAAATTACCTGTGATCATGTGATTTGAGAGCTCTGTGTTGTTTGTTGCCCCATGAGTGTTCATGACAAGCTGGACACCCCAGTCGTGCCTCTGTTGAGTTAAATTCATCCCAATTCTGTGCAAACAGCAGCCCCGAGATGCTGAGAAGAGCAAGCACAGTGGGTGGGTGTGCATGCACATGCCCAGGGGCTGATTGCTGTGCGGGCAGAAGGTTTTGCACTGTTGTAATTCTTCACTCTCCCAAGCTGGAGGAAGAAACCAAATCTATATGAAATGAAAATATATAAATCTATATGAAATGAAAAAATATCAAAATGAATGAAATAATACCTATTAATTTCTCATAGATGTAATTTAACATCTATATACTATTGCCGGCTGGGGGTCTCTGTACGAATCACGAACGGGACGGGACTGCTGAGGAGCGCGCCTTGAGCTGTTTGTTTTCCAGCATCAGTCTCATGACTTGGGTATGACTATGGGAAGATACCAGCAGCTCACATCTGTGGCAGCAGGCAAAGAACTTAATGGTACAGCTTCCTTGAAAAGTTTTTTGACCAATCACACAAAGCAGAAGCATATTGACAGTAGTTCTATCCAACCACTATACGCACACGTACCTTTTGTTAAAACAGTGCTTGCTTCTTTTGAATAAAATACCTGCTTGTAAGCCTTAAAACACAATGCACTGAGCTCCAGTATTAAGCTGAGAAGTTCCTAATATCTTGCTAGAGATACTTTTTTGAAGGTTAGGGAGTTGTCCTAACCAAGCATTAATACACAGACCATTGTTCTTTTTGTCCTTACTTTTCTACTTCTTCTATAACTTTTCTGCTGACAAATCTTATGGCTGCTGCTTAGCTCTAATTGCAGGTCTGCTGTTTCTGAGGTCTGCCTTTTGCAGCTTTCCCAAAACTCTCTGATTTGAAGGATTCCCACAATTCCCCCTCACGGTACAACTAAAAAGAAACCTTTGTATCCGTGTAGTTTATTAACTACCTTGCATTTCATAGCTTTACTATAGTATACCTGCTTATTACTTGCTTCAAGCATCCTTTTTGCTCGCATTAAGCCTTGCTATATTCCAACACAGCAATTTTAATGCTGTGAAAGTCCAGTCAGTTCAAAGGGCAAAAGTCATGTCTGATAACAATTACAAGTCATTGTTCCAAAATAGTCTCGTCTGTTCCAAGGTCTTATTCAAAACCTTCCTCCATGTTCTATACCTTCCTTCACCATCTGTGTGAGATTTCAAGAACTCCCTGTGAAACCATTTCCTACCTCTCTCTCTTGTGTGAGAGAAACTTCTTTGATAGTTTTGCCCATCATTTGTCACACACACCAATGTATGCAAGGTATTACTACTAGTACCACTACCAAAACACCCAATCCATAGAGACCTATGCTACAAGGTCCCCTTAGCCAAGATGCAAAGCTCCATCCTTGGAACAAATCATCTAACCATGACCCACCATCTTCTTTAATTGGAGCTGTCAAATCTTTCAGCTTTTGTATGCTTTTGAGGATGGATTCAGAGTGATCAGACAGGTTCATGCAACGCAGTCCTTCAAATTCCTCACAACCATGTCCTTGTGCCAGTAAAAGAAAATCAAGTGCTGCTCTGTTCCGTAAGGTTGCATATCTGACAACACTAACATCAGTCATCATGTCACTAATTGCAATGCAAGTAGCACTGTCTTCTTTCTTCAGCCAACACCCCAATCGCTATAATGGTTTCAGTGCCTCACCCGAGGCAAGTGGATGCAGAAATAAATTTGATGTAACTCATTTTGCAGGGCCCTAGGGTCTGAAATTGCTATAACACTTTTCTTTGTAATGATGGACAAATCTTTTTTCTCTGTGTTTTCTCTTGATGGCTTTTTTAACGATAGGTGCTTTCACAGTGAGTTGTCTGATGCTACATGGGCCACCTTTAATTTTTGAGGAATTCAGGCTCTACCTCCACAAATGAGCCAATATTCTGTTACTAATTGTTGTGGGGACTCATCTAGGTCATCTGCTTGTCAGCAGTTTCACCCTTAGGGGACACTGGGGTAGTACAGTTGCACCACAAACTTGAGTATCTGTCCACAGGATGATGGGGAGTAACATTTAACTGTGGATCTCCCTGGTACTGAAAGGCAGCACAGAATTCCATTAGAAATGAACCAAGAATTCCAATTCTTGAGGTTCAGAAGGTGCTCTAAGAAGATCAGGGGCTCAATGATGCCAGCTGCTTATGGGATTGGTCTCGTTGGCAGCCTCACACCAATATTTGTCACGATTGGGTATTGGCCATTCCTTGGCTGGCACTGGCACACCGACCAAACAGGTCACAAAGGGTTTGTCTGGCCTCAAATTGGTCAAACATATGGTGTCTGAGCCTGGTGACTTGGCTAAAGCAAGGTAAACGTTCATTTTTGGTTGATCTACAGGCACATATGCACTGCAAAAGCAAGAAAGCAAAACCAACAAATGCCAGTATATCATTTGATCAAGCTCCATGTTCCTGTGCAGCTGCTTTTTGGCAAAAGCTTCCCCATCTCTTTCAGTTCTCAAGCAAATCTTTTAGCACTTGTTCAGGGACTGGCCAACTATAGGGCACTAAACTGTCCCTCTGAGCTCCAATTTCTACAAATGTGGATATCTTAGAATTCTTTTGAACAAAATAGGCACCATGCTTTTGCTGAAAGAGCTCTATGATACAAACAATTTTCACAGTCCAAGAATCAACAATCAGACTCAAGATTTGTAGCTTTCACAGGTTGAACAGGGAAGGTCTGGCATGAACCATAGTTTCTTGGTGCGGCTCACGTCTGCGTGCTCAGTTCCCTGCTGGTGGAATTGTCGGTGTGCTCTTGTGTATGAGACGGTTTCATGTCCTTCGCAGGGACCCACTTAGGTCTGGCACCTGTGCAAATAAATACAAGCATACCCTTTGCCCCAAGTGATTAGTGCAAATGTCCTTCAATTTGTCCTAACTCAAGGTTTCTGATCAAAATTTTCTTACAATTTTGCCTGTGTGCTGTTTGAAAAGTGCCTAAAAATTGGAGGATTATGTCCTGCAAATGAGCTATTCAAAGCATAAAGACATCTAAAGCTATGCTCAACACCTTATCAGAGGTGTTGCTTGGATCCCCCTTTTGTTGACCTAGAATGGGTTTTACAGTGTGGTGCGTCCTTTCAACAATTGCCTGACCTGTGTGGGAATAGGGAATTCCAAAAGTGTGGCAAACACTCCAGTCCATCAGAAATGTTGCCAGTTTTTGAGCTCTGCATGTGGGGCCATTTGTCAGTTTTTGCCTCGTGGGGGATCAGTTTGGCGAGCTCTGGACTCCAGTGACACTGACAAGGACAAAAGCAAAAGACGAGAGGCGGTCTTTCTTCTCGGGACCAAAGTCCCACTGCTTTAATGGAGAACAACTCCAGGAGAGAAAGGGAAGAAAGGGAGCATCTAGGAGAGGAAAGAGGATGTCCAGGAGAGGAAAGAGAGCGTCCAGCTGGTGGCAGGAGATTTTTAACCCTGGAGGAGGGGGGGTGGTAGAAAGGAACTACCATAGGTCAACATACGTAAATCACCACACTGTAGTTTTCTGCATAAATTGCTGCACTTGTTGCAAACAAAATCCTAAAATCTCCCCAAATACAACCATTCAGTCCCAAATGCTCACAATGAGGGAGAAAAACCACTCAACCCCCCTGTATACCCAGGCACCCGGTGTCACAGGGAGTACCAACCCCTGCAACTACAAAGTCCATACACACAAGCTCACCGGGAAAGGAGTATCTCTTTATGAGGGGACAGAGTGCTCGCTTTTCTCAACACAACACACACCATAAATCACAACAGCATCCACCCACATCATCTTCCTCAAACATTCACACACTGAAAACACAACCACAATTACAACACACAGGAAAAATTGCAGTAATAAAACAGGATTTGCTCAATTCACCCCCAGAATTGCTAGCAGGTCCTTATTGACACAGCAAATCCTTTCTGCTGGCGGCCAGACCCAAACCCAAACTGTATAGGCGTACGTTGTGCGCAGGACATCTCTGTGTGACTTAGGAACAGCCCTTCCCCTGCGTTCGCCGTACGGGTTACTTTATACAGAGTTAAACATTCCCTTTCTCCACAGTCCCAGCAGTCTTGTCTGTCCTCCATGAGGGACAGCCAAGAGCGGAGGTGCCTCCAGGAAAGGAATGTCCTGGCAGTGCCCAGAGACGTCCACAGCGCGGCTGTTCTCGCTGGAGCAGAGAAGCGTTCCTGGCGCGGTCACCAAATGAGGTGTGGAATAGAACTCACCACAGCTGAAGTTAGAAGGTGGTGTGTTTATTACAGCACCAGGCACAGGAGGAGTTGTCTCCTAAAGACATGTGTGAAGAATCACTGGCTCTCTACTTATCTAAAATATCTTACACATTCATATAATTCCCAAAAAACCCAACACATATTCATTAGGTAACACTGCCTACCCTCCTTTGTATTAAAATGTATTATAATTGAGTCCAAAGTTCCTTCACATTTCTGCAGTCTTTCACTTCAAATGGGTTGGTGGGTTTTAAAGTGGGGAATGGTGTCCTTCTGATGAAGGCCAAGACGTCTTCCTCAATTTGACCTCTTTCCTTATGACCTGTTGGCAGGCTTTTGCACTTCTTGGCTATAGCTGAAGTTTCGGGGCCCAGGTGCAGGCTCTGGTCCTCTTCTTTGTCACAAAGAAATCCGCATCCCATCCTGCTTCTTTAAACATAGTAAAGACAGGCAAGGGATATATTACCCTAGCCTTAACTACCTTACCTGCAAAACATTAACTATCCCTTATTATTTCTACTCTTCTTGCTATACTCCTTCCCCCTAACTAAATCTTGCTGAAATTTTAACTCTTCCAGTTCTTTTAAATCCTTGATTCATTGGCCTCATCTCGCCAGCCATGTGTGAGCCAATGACGTAACTGGGAAATTCCACTCCTGAGCAGGAGATATAGGGCCCGGTTCTGAGCTGGAAGGGTGAGAAGGATGAGATGCACACCATTTTCATCCAGGGGATGTCCTGAAAGTGCACTGCCTACCTTCCCCTGCAGCCGAGCACCATGCTCTACCTCCTTCTCCTGCTCCGCAGATTTTTAGGAATCCAGGGGTTGCTGTGTATTATTTGCTATTGCAGCTAATAGAATGAATTTGCTTTGCAAGCCCTGTTTTGTCCTGGGCTCTTTTGTGCATGGGGCTCCTCCTGAACCTGTGACAAAGGCCAGCAGGGACCTACAGGACACTCCTATACTCATGTCAGGAAATTCTGAGAAGTGCTTTAAGTATCAATAAGTCAAAAGGTATCAATCAGTAAATCAAATAATTTGGCGGAATATTTAGCCTGTGAGTTTTAGCAAAGTATTGAAAATGTCTTAGATCCATGGGTACAAACAAGTAAGTGAGATTGCTGGATGTGCACGTATCAGGGAAGTGATTCCCCACACACCCAGTGCTGAGATCAAGTATTGCCTCTCTTCTAACCCTGAGCTGGCAGCAGGGATCAGGCCCTGCTTGGTAACATTCATTTTGAAGACTTCTGTTGAGCAGGTAAGAATGGTCCAAATTAAATCTTTTCCAGCTGTTTCCCTTTGGTTCACCTGTTTGAGGGTTAAAATTCTGTGCTGCAGGTGTCCTGGGTGTGTGCAGAGCAGAGCAGCCCCAGAAACCCCTTGGCTTGCCCACCAGTTGTCATGCCTTGCTGCCAGGTGTGCCCAGCTGTGGCAGGAGAAGGAGCCCGCAGCACAGTGGGCACCGTGCCCTGCCCAGCCGGGGCTCTCTGGCACAGAGCAGCAGCAGCGCCAGCACCGTTCAACCCGCTCCTGCCTTGGCTTCCCCTGGCACACAGAAGCCTCTGGAAATCAGCACCGCCAGCAGCGTTCCCAGCTTGGAGCAGCTGCTGCTGGCGGGCAGATGCTGCCGGTTCGACTGCTGCCAAAGGGCAAGAAAGGCAGAGATGTACATGCACCAGAGCTCTGGGCATGTCCAAGAAAGGTGCAAATATTTGGAGAGATTTGTTAGGAAGGATTTCAGTTGTGATGCCAACAGTGCCTTCTCTCCTGGTTCTGTGTGTTCTAGACAAGTAATGCAATGGTTGGCTCTGACAATTAAGAAGCAGATGTTATGTGGATGTTCAAATGTGTAGTGATGATATTGTTATATATCCTCCCATAGTCCTCTTTCTCCTCCCCTTTGTAACAGCCTTGGTAGTCAGGGCATTTGGGGAGGGCTGGCTTGTGACCAGCAGGCAGGGGGAAACAACATCTGTCCTGCAGTCAAGGTGCAAGAAAGTAATCTCCACCAATGGACAGCAGAGAAAAAGTTGACTGACAAAACTTTTGGAGGGGCTAAGGGTATAAAAGGCAGAGCATCCTCTTTGTAGATGAGCACATGTCTGCTAGTCATGGAGGCTCTCAATGCTGCAATCATTCCTTATTCATTCCTTTGTTAATGTTTAATATACCTTTAAAATGTTAAAAGTGAGAGTCATTTCTCGCACTTGCAATGCTGTGGGCCATTGTCTTGGTCTGATTTCCTTTGCTTGGGTGCCATCTGAGTGCTCAGTTGGGGTACAGACTGTACGTGCTTGGGGCACTCCTGGAGTTCCTCTTGGATCCCTTGAAAGACAGGGTTTGGCCCATGAGGGGAATTTGTGCTGCTTTGTGACAGAGGAGAACTTCCCAGGCTCTTTTGTGTTTGCTGTAGGGAAGGTTGGGTATTGCTTTGCATAAACTCACAGACCAACACAGAGCTGTTCCTTTGTGATGTCAGGGCATGGTTGCCACGTCGTCATAGTGACATCAGAAGGTTGCCTTGGTGCACAGAAGGCCTGAGTGTCAGAGCAGCCCTAGGCCTGCTCAGATCAGGAGAACCTTCCTGGTCAAAGCATGTGTCAGTAGGCAGCTGCCTACTGACAAGAGGCTTGTTTATTTAGCTTTTAGAAAAGTTGCAGAAATGCCAATAATGAACCATCTCGCCACTGCAGCTTTTGCTGCATATGGCATTGCTTATTCCATTTATTATTTTACGAATTTCGCACGTAAGTAGAGGTTTCCCTTCCGTTTAGGTTATGGTGTAACCTAACCTGGGTTTTCTATGTCTTCCTTCTCTTACTTAGTGACTGAGTGTCTGATTTTGAAACAGAAAGAGCATTAGGGTGCCACTGCTTTGGTAAAGCTCCTGTCAAGGCATTCATCTAAAAAGGGAGTGTCTGTAGCCACAGGGGCAGCATTTGCAAGGGAACCTGCAGGGCTTCCATTCCCTCCACAGGAGAGTCTGTGGCAGCAGAGTCTGTCATTTCCTCAGTTTGCTGGGACAAGCAAGACACCTTGGAAAATGTAGACTGGCAGACCTTCTTGGAATGCCTTTTAAAATCTCTGCAGTTGTTCCCAGAATTCAGAGAAAGCTTCTTTCTTTTTAAATTTTGTCATGAAAGGATTTGACTAACTTGACCTTTTACTGAGTGCTAAAATAGTTGTTCCCTTGGAAAGCAAGTGCAAACTCTAAAGCAGTGAGTGTCTGCTCCTGAACCTCAGAGGTGCTGCTGTGCTCTTCCACAATAGAACTGACATAGCTCAGGGGGATTTTGGGGAACCTTTTCTGGGACACTGTTTCCTGAAAGTTAATCAGAATTAGTGCATGACACTGATTGAAAAAAGAAGGAGTACCTGAAAGAGAGGATTTCAGAAGCTGTCTTATGTGTTTGGTAGAACAGGAGCATTGAGTGTTAAAGGTCAATTTGCATTTTCTAGATCAAAGTTATATTCATTTACTGGCTAAACTGGCTGCAGTGTAGGCACAAGCAAGAAGATTGTCCTGATCTCTTGCTGGCTGTGTGAATGAAATGTGTCTCCCGGAGGGATGTTGTGAAACGGGAAATCATCTCTGTTTGGGTTGACTTGCTCTGTGGGATTCAGCAGCCCAGGCAGTTTTATGAGAGCATCTGGTTCATTTTCCCTTCCAAATACAGGACACCTGAAGCGTGTATTCAGCAGTGCTGAAGATCCGGAGGTGAGTGAGAAAGGAGCATTTCATGTTCCTGGTGATTAAGAATTGTAGAGGAAGATGTGAGCTTGGCCAGTAGCAGTAGAGTGTAGAGGGCCAGCTAGGAAGGCTGAAAGAAAATACATATTAATGCCTACAACAAAAATAACAAAGGCATGAGTGGATATTTTAAAATTTCCATCTCAGAGCTTGGAAGAATTACAAATCCAGTTTTGCAGAGAGAAACTTGCTTGCTGACGGCAGATAGGGTGGAATATTTACTTAAGAGCAAATTCCTGTACAGTTGAATTAGACCATTTTGAATTAGTCAGTGCCTTACAATTCTATTCTTATCAAACTTTATGATATCTACGTAGAAGATGTCGTTGTAGAAAAGGAAGGACATCTTGCAATGGTGCCTGCTGTATCTGAAGTGAAATGGGCACCATTGTGTCTGGGGAGCTGCGTGGCCCAAAAGGACGCAGGGCTGGTGGCCTTGAGTAGCTGAAGATGAGGCAGCGTGTGGCCAGGGGGCCAAGAAGGCCAAGGGCATGGTGGCCTGTGTCAGCAGCAGTGGGGCAGCAGGAGCAGGGCAGTGAGCGTGGCCCTGTGCTGGGCAGCGCCGCGGCCACAGCTGGAGTGCTGTGTGCACTGTGGGCCCGTGGGAAGCAGAGAGTCATGGAGGGGCTGCAGCGTGTGCACAGAAGGACAGGGGAGCTGGGCAAGGGGGTGGAGCACAAGGCCCGTGAGGAGGTGCTGAGGGAGCTTCAGCCTGGACAATGGGAGGCTCTTGAGGCACCTCCAGGCAGACTTCCATCAATCCCTGCATGACAGTGCTCAGCACAAGGGCTGTTTCAGTGCCAAACATGCCATCACTGTATCCAAGGGCTTTAGACACTGGAGTGGGTGACACTTCCATCTTGTGGTTTGTTGGCTCCTAGGTTTGCAAGCACGAGATAGGCTGTTCATTTTCCTGTTTATCCAGCAAGCCAAGATGCTTCTGCACAGCGTTTTCTGCTTTTTCCTGCCCTGGATGGGATTCTGATCCAGTTTTAGGTTTCCACATCTGCAGCAGCAGTAGCAAAGGCATTGCTGTTGCTTTCCTTGTTTACCATTTCAGTGCTTTCAAGAACTAAAAGCTCTGTTTTTCTGAGATAACCTTGCTTGCTGATAGCAGCCAGGCAGGAGAATCAACTTCATATCCATCTAGAGTGCTGTTGAATTGTCTCTTTTTAATTTGGTGGCTGTGACTTAGAACCCCTCTATCGCTATGAAATGTTACGACTTTTTCCTTAGAAGATGTGGTGGTAGCTGTTAAAAGAAATGAGGTTCTACATGATAGGTACCGGGCTGTCCCTCATGCTTCTCTCTTGCCACAGATGACAGAAGCAAGAGCCGTCTCTCCCCTGGCTCCCGCTGCTCCTGGAGAAGAAGCCAAAGAGGAGCAAAATGAGGTGGATGACAACAACCCTCCAACGTTGTTCTCACCGCCCTATTCCCGACCTGTAAGTGCCAGTTGTGTGTGGTGCTGTCTTTAGTGCAAGGCAGAGCTGCAAGTTTTGGAGCAGCCAGCACTTTGCTGTTGCAGGCTGAGGATGCTGGGTGCTGGAGTCCTGCCAGGAGCTAGGGATTTCCTCCAGGCAGCCACCGCACAACTTGGCCTTTGACCTGTCATGTTGAGACCGCAAAGGGCTGGTGCCTCTGGGAGAGCATCTGGCTGCTTGGCTCAGGGAAGCTCTATGTCTTGGCTTCTGCAGTGCTATGGCCAAGAGCAAAGGAGGAGGTGCTGGAGGTGCCAGGGCTTGGTTTGTTTGTTTTCCCTTTTTGGCAAGGTGTGTTTGGCTTGTGAAAGTGGTCTGCACTTTCCTTGAGCAGTTCTTCACTGGTAGAGTCTAATTTGGGCACACTGTCTTTTGGCTTTTGATAAGCTGCAAAGGGAGGATTGTGTTGTCCATGCAGCTGTGGGGGGCCATTCTTGTCCCATGTGGAAAAGGAACAAAGTGCGGAGTTGCGACGCCGCCTTGTCAGGCCAAAAGCAGAAGCGGCCAGTTTCTGTTGGGGCATATTTTGGTGTAGTCCGCAGCTTTAGCAAGTGCCTTGGAGCCATGAGTGCGGGTTAAGCTGCAAGTCCTTGCCTGCTGTCTTGTGTTTCTCGGAAGAGGTAGACCATCTTGCAATGGTGCCTGCTGTATCTGAAGTGAAATGGGCACCATTGTGTCTGGGGAGCTGCGTGGCCCAAAAGGACGCAGGGCTGGTGGCCTTGAGTAGCTGAAGATGAGGCAGCGTGTGGCCAGGGGGCCAAGAAGGCCAAGGGCATGGTGGCCTGTGTCAGCAGCAGTGGGGCAGCAGGAGCAGGGCAGTGAGCGTGGCCCTGTGCTGGGCAGCGCCGCGGCCACAGCTGGAGTGCTGTGTGCACTGTGGGCCCGTGGGAAGCAGAGAGTCATGGAGGGGCTGCAGCGTGTGCACAGAAGGACAGGGGAGCTGGGCAAGGGGGTGGAGCACAAGGCCAGTGAGGAGGTGCTGAGGGAGCTTCAGCCTGGACAATGGGAGGCTCTTGAGGCACCTCCAGTCAGACTTCCATCAATCCCTGCATGACCGTGCTCAGTGCAAGGGCCGTTTCAGTGCCAAACATGCCATCACTGCATCCAAGGGCTTTAGACTCTGGAGTGGGTGCCACTTCCATCTTGTGGTTTGTGAGTTTCCTAGGAGGAGAAGCCCTATACATTTTCTCTTTTTCCAGCAAGTAGGGATGCTTCCGCAAAAACTTTCCTGTCCTTATAGGCACTGGAAGGGATTCTGAGCCCTTTTTACTTTTCCATATCTGCTAAGCAGTTGCAAAGACCTTGCTGGCTCTTTCCTACTTTTCCATTTCAGAGCTTTCAAGAACCAAAATCTGCCTTTTGTAGAGATAAATTTTCCTGCAAATAGCCAGGGAGGAATATCGAAGTCATAGCCATGTGCTGTTTTTTTGAATGTGCCCATTTTAATCTGGTTGGAGTGACTTAGAATGCCATTGCTAACAAAGTTGATGATTTCTCCTTAGAAGAGGTGGCGGTGGGTATGAGGAGAAACAAGGTTATAGGCATCAGGTAACGTCGTGTCCTTATGATTCTCTCTTGCCACAGGTGAGGAAAGCAAGAGCCGTCTTCCCCCTGGCTCTCAGTGCTATTGAAGAAGAAGCCAGAGAGAAGGATAATGAGAAAGACGACCACTGCCTTTGTCCAGCCATGGTCAGACCACGGCCTGCTCATCATTTCAAGAGAGTAAGTGCCCGTTGTGGGGGGCGCTGTCTTTAGTGCAAGGCAGAGATGCAAGTTTCTGAGCAGCCAGCACTTGCTGTGTCTGGCCGAGAATGCTGAGTACCGGAGTCCTGCAGGACGTAGCCATTTCCTGCAGGGAGTGACAGCGAGAAATTGGCCTTTGACCTGTCCTGTTGGGGCAGTGCAGAGTTGGGGGCTTCAGCTGTGCTTCTGTCTGCTTGGTTCAGGGAAGCTCCATCTCTGGGCTTCTGCGATGTCATGGCCAAGGGCACACATGGTAGTGCTGGAGGTCAAAAGGCTTTGTTTGCTTCTTTTCCCTTTTTGGAAAGGTGTCTTTGGCTTGTGGGAGTGTTCTGCAGTTTTCTTGAGTCATTCTTCACTTGTAGAGACACTGTTGGCCCAGCTGTGTTTTGGCTTTTGGGAAGGTTCAAACACCAGATGGGGAAACTTTCGGCTGATCTGTTTAGTGGTGAAGAATGAAGCTTTGGCAAGTGCATTGGAGCCAAGAGTGGGGGTGATGCTGCAAGTCTTTGACTGCTGTCTTGTGTTGCTCAGAACAGGAAGGCCAACCTGCAGTTGTTCCTGCTGTATCTGAGGTGAAATGGGCACCATTGTGGCTGCGGAGCTGCATGGGCCTAAAGGACGCAGGCTTGCTGCCGGCCTTGAGTAGCTGCAGATGAGTCAGCGTGTGGCCAGGTGGCCAAGAAGGCCAAGGGCATGGTGGCCTGTGTCAGCAGCAGTGGGGCAGCAGGAGCAGGGCAGTGAGCGTGGCCCTGTGCTGGGCAGCGCCGCGGCCACAGCTGGAGTGCTGTGTGCAGTTGTGGGCCCGTGGGAAGCAGAGAGTCATGGAGGGGCTGCAGCGTGTGCACAGAAGGACAGGGGAGCTGGGCAAGGGGGTGGAGCACAAGGCCAGTGAGGAGGTGCTGAGGGAGCTTCAGCCTGGACAATGGGAGGCTCTTGAGGCACCTCCAGGCAGACTTCCATCAATCCCTGCATGACAGTGCTCAGCACAAGGGCTGTTTCAGTGCCAAACATGCCATCACTGTATCCAAGGGCTTTAGACACTGGAGTGGGTGACACTTCCATCTTGTGGTTTGTTGGCTCCTAGGTTTGCAAGCACGAGATAGGCTGTTCATTTTCCTGTTTATCCAGCAAGCCAAGATGCTTCTGCACAGCGTTTTCTGCTTTTTCCTGCCCTGGATGGGATTCTGATCCAGTTTTAGGTTTCCACATCTGCAGCAGCAGTAGCAAAGGCATTGCTGTTGCTTTCCTTGTTTACCATTTCAGTGCTTTCAAGAACTAAAAGCTCTGTTTTTCTGAGATAACCTTGCTTGCTGATAGCAGCCAGGCAGGAGAATCAACTTCATATCCATCTAGAGTGCTGTTGAATTGTCTCTTTTTAATTTGGTGGCTGTGACTTAGAACCCCTCTGTCGTCATGAAATGTTACGACTTTTTCCTTAGAAGATGTGGTGGTAGCTGTTAAAAGAAATGAGGTTCTACATGATAGGTACTGGGCTGTCCCTCATGCTTCTCTCTTGCCACAGATGACAGAAGCAAGAGCCGTCTCTCCCCTGGCTCCCGCTGCTCCTGGAGAAGAAGCCAAAGAGGAGCAAAATGAGGTGGATGACAACAACCCTCCAACGTTGTTCTCACCGCCCTATTCCAGACCTGTAAGTGCCAGTTGTGTGTGGTGCTGTCTTTAGTGCAAGGCAGAGCTGCAAGTTTTGGAGCAGCCAGCACTTTGCTGTTGCAGGCTGAGGATGCTGGGTGCTGGAGTCCTGCCAGGAGCTAGGGATTTCCTCCAGGCAGCCACCGCACAACTTGGCCTTTGACCTGTCATGTTGAGGCCGCAAAGGGCTGGTGCCTCTGGGAGAGCATCTGGCTGCTTGGCTCAGGGAAGCTCTATGTCTTGGCTTCTGCAGTGCTATGGCCAAGAGCAAAGGAGGAGGTGCTGGAGGTGCCAGGGCTTGGTTTGTTTGTTTTCCCTTTTTGGCAAGGTGTGTTTGGCTTGTGAAAGTGGTCTGCACTTTCCTTGAGCAGTTCTTCACTGGTAGAGTCTAATTTGGGCACACTGTCTTTTGGCTTTTGATAAGCTGCAAAGGGAGGATTGTGTTGTCCATGCAGCTGTGGGGGCCCATTCTTGTCCCATGTGGAAAAGGAACAAAGTGCGGAGTTGCGACGCCGCCTTGTCAGGCCAAAAGCAGAAGCGGCCAGTTTCTGTTGGGGCATATTTTGGTGTAGTCCGCAGCTTTAGCAAGTGCCTTGGAGCCATGAGTGCGGGTTAAGCTGCAAGTCCTTGCCTGCTGTCTTGTGTTTCTCGGAAGAGGTAGACCATCTTGCAATGGTGCCTGCTGTATCTGAAGTGAAATGGGCACCATTGTGTCTGGGGAGCTGCGTGGCCCAAAAGGACGCAGGGCTGGTGGCCTTGAGTAGCTGAAGATGAGGCAGCGTGTGGCCAGGGGGCCAAGAAGGCCAAGGGCATGGTGGCCTGTGTCAGCAGCAGTGGGGCAGCAGGAGCAGGGCAGTGAGCGTGGCCCTGTGCTGGGCAGCGCCGCGGCCACAGCTGGAGTGCTGTGTGCACTGTGGGCCCGTGGGAAGCAGAGAGTCATGGAGGGGCTGCAGCGTGTGCACAGAAGGACAGGGGAGCTGGGCAAGGGGGTGGAGCACAAGGCCAGTGAGGAGGTGCTGAGGGAGCTTCAGCCTGGACAATGGGAGGCTCTTGAGGCACCTCCAGGCAGACTTCCATCAATCCCTGCATGACCGTGCTCAGCACAAGGGCTGTTTCAGTGCCAAACATGCCATCACTGCATCCAAGGGCTTTAGACTCTGGAGTGGGTGCCACTTCCATCTTGTGGTTTGTGAGTTTCCTAGGAGGAGAAGCCCTATACATTTTCTCTTTTTCCAGCAAGTAGGGATGCTTCCGCAAAAACTTTCCTGTCCTTATAGGCACTGGAAGGGATTCTGAGCCCTTTTTACTTTTCCATGTCTGCTAAGCAGTTGCAAAGACCTTGCTGGCTCTTTCCTACTTTTCCATTTCAGAGCTTTCAAGAACCAAAAGCTGCCTTTTGTAGAGATAAATTTTCCTGCAAATAGCCAGGGAGGAATATCGAAGTCATAGCCATGTGCTGTTTTTTTGAATGTGCCCATTTTAATCTGGTTGGAGTGACTTAGAATGCCATTGCTAACAAAGTTGATGATTTCTCCTTAGAAGAGGTGGCGGTGGGTATGAGGAGAAACAAGGTTATAGGCATCAGGTAACGTCGTGTCCTTATGATTCTCTCTTGCCACAGGTGAGGAAAGCAAGAGCCGTCTTCCCCCTGGCTCTCTCTGCTATTGAAGAAGAAGCCAGAGAGAAGGATAATGAGAAAGACGACCACTGCCTTTGTCCAGCCATGGTCAGACCACGGCCTGCTCATCATTTCAAGAGAGTAAGTGCCCGTTGTGGGGGGCGCTGTCTTTAGTGCAAGGCAGAGATGCAAGTTTCTGAGCAGCCAGCACTTGCTGTGTCTGGCCGAGAATGCTGAGTACCGGAGTCCTGCAGGACGTAGCCATTTCCTGCAGGGAGTGACAGCGAGAAATTGGCCTTTGACCTGTCCTGTTGGGGCAGTGCAGAGTTGGGGGCTTCAGCTGTGCTTCTGTCTGCTTGGTTCAGGGAAGCTCCATCTCTGGGCTTCTGCGATGTCATGGCCAAGGGCACACATGGTAGTGCTGGAGGTCAAAAGGCTTTGTTTGCTTCTTTTCCCTTTTTGGAAAGGTGTCTTTGGCTTGTGGGAGTGTTCTGCAGTTTTCTTGAGTCATTCTTCACTTGTAGAGACACTGTTGGCCCAGCTGTGTTTTGGCTTTTGGGAAGGTTCAAACACCAGATGGGGAAACTTTCGGCTGATCTGTTTAGTGGTGAAGAATGAAGCTTTGGCAAGTGCATTGGAGCCAAGAGTGGGGGTGATGCTGCAAGTCTTTGACTGCTGTCTTGTGTTGCTCAGAACAGGAAGGCCAACCTGCAGTTGTTCCTGCTGTATCTGAGGTGAAATGGGCACCATTGTGGCTGCGGAGCTGCATGGGCCTAAAGGACGCAGGCTTGCTGCCGGCCTTGAGTAGCTGCAGATGAGTCAGCGTGTGGCCAGGTGGCCAAGAAGGCCAAGGGCATGGTGGCCTGTGTCAGCAGCAGTGGGGCAGCAGGAGCAGGCCAGTGAGCGTGGCCCTGTGCTGGGCAGCGCCGTGGCCACAGCTGGAGTGCTGTGTGCAGTTGTGGGCCCGTGGGAAGCAGAGAGTCATGGAGGGGCTGCAGCGTGTGCACAGAAGGACAGGGGAGCTGGGCAAGGGGGTGGAGCACAAGGCCAGTGAGGAGGTGCTGAGGGAGCTTCAGCCTGGACAATGGGAGGCTCTTGAGGCACCTCCAGGCAGACTTCCATCAATCCCTGCATGACAGTGCTCAGCACAAGGGCTGTTTCAGTGCCAAACTTGCCATCACTGCATCCAAGGGCTTAAGATACTGGAGTGGTTGACACTTCCATCTTGTGGTTTGTGGGTTTCCTAGGAGGAAAAGCCCTGTTCATTTTCTCTTTTTCCAGCAAGCAAGGATGCTGCTGCACCATCTTTTCTGCCCTTATCAAGCTCTGGAAGGCATTTCGCACCCTTTTTTTACCTTGATGCAGATGGAGCATTTGTGTTTCCAAGCCTTCATGCATGGCCTTAAAG
This sequence comes from Ammospiza nelsoni, assembly GCF_027579445.1. Taxonomy (NCBI): domain Eukaryota; kingdom Metazoa; phylum Chordata; class Aves; order Passeriformes; family Passerellidae; genus Ammospiza; species Ammospiza nelsoni. The sequence continues at coordinate 1,314,381 of NW_026683193.1, forward strand.
ATCACTTTGGGTTTAACACTGTCTCTGTTTTTCAACAGCCCTGAGAATCACTGTGTGACGTGTTTGCAAATTTAGCCCGAGGTCAATGTCCTTGCATTCCATCTGCTCCTCAGAGATCACAGAAACTGGAAGGGGCTGGGCTGCATTTCTATTCCAGCCACTTTAGCACTGTCAGTGTGGTTGAGTCCAAGAGAACTTGCCCGAGCACAGATGCACAAAGAGTGCAGTTCCCACTGCAATGCTCTGGGTCTGACTCCTTTCCATAAGGACCTACAATCTCCACATTCCCCAAGAATGTGCTTTTGTGAGGGACAGGAGAACAATTTCAGGATTGCTGCTGATCGGCACACTGGCTACCAGGTTTGATGTGTGCAGCAACAGAGAGGGCAGTAACTGGAGATTATAGTAGTGAGATCTATCTGTCTATCTTCCTACCTATCTATCTATGTAACATTTACATAACTGAATCTTCCTGGCTCTGGCCCAAGGCAGTTGGGGATGCAAAGATCACCAAAAGCATCCCTTCTGGAGAGGATTGGAGACATGTTCCCTCGACCAATTCTGAGCAGGCAGAGATGTTTCCCCCTCCAGATATGATGGTTTTTCCATTCAGAATTGTTTTCCTCCTTAGGCTTTTTGTGTCCTGATGTCTCCTGTTAATTCTTTCAATTTCTGCCTGTCCTAGAGAGGTGCAACAATTCCATGTTTAGGTGGTGTTTGGTGACTCTGGTCATACATGCCATGCATTACATGACACATGGTTTCCTTCACTGGCTTCCTCAGGGCTGTGTAAGTGCATTCGTTCATGGGACCTTAGAAGAGTGTCTTTTTCTGCTGGTCAGAATTCTCAGTTGACAGAAGAGGGACTTTGGTCTTCCTCCATGTACTCAGGTGGCCATAGAGGCTCTGTGACCTCCATCAGAGATCTTTGCATGCATCCTCATCTCCTGAATGACCAGGTTTTCTAGCAAGAGAGTGGATGTCAGAAAGGCAGAAATGCTGGTGCAGGCCTGAAGAGAACATGAACTCCAGGAGTGTCTCTCACAAGGGCTGAGCTCACCCAGGATGCCACCTGCAGAGCCAGGATGGAGCTGTGGGACATGGTGGGGTGTCAGTCACTACTGAAAGACAAACAGGACATGGCAGAAGCAGAGGGAGGCCCTCACCAGACCCTTGAGAAATGCCACACCTTCCCTGTCAGCTGCCTGAGAGGCTGTTTAAGCTTCAATCCCAGATGGCCCCTGATTATAAGGCCAGGGTCACTTTGGAATCTGTGCCTCCTCTCGGGCAGAGAATGACCCAGCAGAGCAGCAGCACAGTGCTTTTGGAACGTGTGAGCCCAGCAGTCTTTGAGTCTTGACCCACAAAGGTCATGTGGGAAGTTGAAACCCATCTTCTCTTGCTTTCTGTTCAGGTGCTTCTAGAGAAAGAGCAGGAGCAGAGTGCTTCATCAGAGATGCCATGCCAGACTCAGGGAGAGCTGTTCCCAGCCCGAGAGCAGGAAGAGCAGCTCAGGCAGCAGGTGGAAGAGCCACAGGAGAATGGCCAGGTGAGCCTGACTGGCCAGGAGACAGAGGGAAGGGCAGGAAGAGGGGCATAAACCAGAGCTCTTGGGACTGGGGAGGCCAGGAGTCCCACAGGCACTGAAAGCACAGGGCCTTGGAATTTGCAGAGATCAGCCCTGGGACAGGAGGTTTGCAATGGAAGCAGATGTGGGGAGGGAAGCAGAAAGAAGTGGCTGAATAAATGTGATTTTGAGGCTGCAAGAGGAAAAAGCTGAGCTTGATGGCAGCTCCCAGTCACTTGCTCTGCATTTGTGTGCACAGAAGATCAAGGCAGAGCCACAAGCAGAGCTGCCCGAAGCTCAGAGTGCCATCATGGATGTGAAGAGAAAGAACAGGGAAGACATGGGAAGAATTCAAGAGGAGAATCTCCATCAGCACAGGAGCCATCAACAAAACCAGGTGAGTGAAAGAGTGGCAGCCACTCCACTCATGAAGTGTCCTTTCCCTTCTCCTTTACAGTCTATCAAAGGACATGTGCAGGCAGAGCTGCAGGACTCTGAGGCTAGCAACAGGCCAAGGGAGAAGAGGCTGGAGGAAGAAATGAAAATTGTCAGAGAGAAACTTAATCGCCTCCCTCAGGCTCTAGAATGAGTGAAAGTGGGATGCAGTCACTGCAGTCACCAAACTGGTGGTTTCTGCCCTTCTTGCCTTTCCACTCAGAGCAGCAGGGAGTGGGGCCATGCCTCTGAGTGCGATCCTGCTCTAGTGTGTATCACAGTCACTCTGAAGGACATTTCCTGGTGTGCTCAATCTCCACTGCTGCTCTGTTCTTCTGGCCTATTCCTGCTGTCCTTATTCCTTCAAGTGTTTGTACAGTGGAACGTGGTGACCCAGATGGAGGACTGAAACAAGCTGTCTGTATCCCTTGTCAATCTCTTCTTTGCCTTTCCTCACAGTCAACGACTCCTGGCTGACAGGGACAAGCTGTAGTGTCTGACTGCTTTGTTCTGTTTGACTTGAGGTGCGAGTGTTGACATCTCACCGGGCAGCCTGCAAAGAATTCCAGCCAATGTCTGGCAATGAAGGGCCCCAAGTTTGGAGTGAGGCACAGGAACAGTGCCCACCAGAAGTGCTCCAGGTCCAGCACATCATGGGCTCTGATCCTGCTGCCGCAGCAGCATCATCCCAAGGAAGCCTTTCTGTCGAAGCTCGGAGCCCAAGCTCGGGCAGTTACTTCATCTCCCTGAAAGAGGAGACTGAGAAGAAGCACCTGGAGATGCTGGGTACGTCTGGGGTGTTTCTTGTCTGAGGGACAGTGTGTTGTGGGCAGGTGTCAGCAGAGCCGTACCAAATGCTCCTCCTGAGTTTGGTGTCACAGGGCCATTTAGGACTCCCCAGAGGAAGTGCTGTGCTCCGAGGCAGCGAGAGAGAGCTCTGGGTGTTCCTGCTGCCTCTGAGGGCACCTTGGACTGGCTTGGGTTTGCCTGAGCTTCTCTCTCTGCTAAAGGTTGAAGCAGGGGATGTTCTGGGATCAACAGAAGGCTGTGACCTTGCAAATGATCTAGACAAGTCTCGTGTGCTAGTGCCAAACTGAACAGAATTTTTACTTTCCTAAATTCTCCTTAGACTCCTGACTTCGAACCAGTAATCAGAGCAAAAAACTTCACAGAAATGGACTGGTTTTGGAGTTTTGTCTTTTTGGTTGGGGACTTTTTTTTTGGGAGTGGGGCCATGTTTTTGTGTTGTTTATTTTTTGTGGAGGCCTTTTTTTTTTTTTCTGTGGCGGGTTTTTTTTGTGTTTTGGGTTTTTTCGGTTTATGGTTTGTGGGGCTTTTTTAGTGGAGTTGGTTTTTCTCCATCCTGAAAGCACCCTTCTGCCCCATGTCTTACTGATGGCATTTTTATGACTGCTACTGTTACCACTACTACATCTGCAGTTTATTTTGACAAGAATGCTATCTTTTTGTCAATAAGAACTATTTTGGAAGGACAACAGGTTACAGGACAAATAGAGAGCAAGAGATGTTTTCCATGTGCCCCCAAAGAAAAAAGCGATACTTTTGTAGCAACCTTTATTTAATCTTCTAGTTTTATGCTTATCAAGATGAGTCCAAGAGACGCATCCAAGTGGCATGATCAGATAAAACTGTACTACAGGCATTTCTCAGGAGAGAGCCTCCAGCCCAGCCATGGTATATTCCTCAGATCCATGGCACTTTTCCATACCCAATTCCCACTCTTTCCCATGACTGTTAGAATCCTACCCATTGGCCCAAGCCCTGCTCAGATCAGTCTCCAGGAAAACACATCAAGTCCTTTGTGATTCTGCAGCACAACCCAATGAATCTGCTTCTTGCCTGTAACAGCTGCCAGTGCTGTGCTCTCAGATAAGACCTGGTGGGGCTGAGACCAGAGCCCAGTGGATTCTGTGTCTGCTATCACCTGTTGGGACAAAAAGGGCACTTTTTGCCCACACACACCCTCGGTGTGGCTGATCTCAAAGCCCATCCTGTCGTGTCCTCAATGGGGGCAACAGCTTGTAAGAGGCTCAGGCTTGCTGTGGCTTCTTCCCACTGCTTGCCAGTGCTCATGCTTGGGCTTTGCCAGCCTTGATGTGCTAGCTGCCCTGCCCCTGAGGGCTGGAGGGACTGCAGAGGCTGCAGCCTTCCTTAGCTGGGAGAGGGGCATCTTTGAGCTCAGCCTGCTCATAAACAGGTCAGGCTCCTGATGCTGAAAGCCCCTTTGGGATCAGTTATAGCATGAGCTGCTCTGGTTTACAAATGGAAATAAATTCCTTTGGCCAACTGCTGAAAGGGTGGGGAAGATATCCTTCTCTCCTGGGAATACATCTCCCCATGCTTTGTTTCCTGTCAAGAGAACTCTTCAAAGGACTGTACAAAATCAGTCTCTGTGCCAGCCATCTGCACTGCAGGGCTGCCTGTCCTGTTGCTGTTGTGGTTGTGGTTGTTGTTACCCAGCTGACCACAAAGGGTTCAGAGCCCCAGACAGTGGGGATGCCTTTTGTATCTCCTGGAAGCTGGGATCTCTGCTTTAAAGTCACCATCCCGCATTTTGTTTCCCTCAGAGAGAATGGTGAACCAGGAAAATCCCTTTAGGATATACACCGAAATGGAACACATTGGCAGCAGGTGAGTCCAACCACAGTTACTCCTGCACAGCCATGGCCCAGGTGTTTTTCTGGTGGAATGTCTATCCAGTGTGAAGTCAGGCCAGCTGCAAACATGTTCACACACTGGGGATAAGATGACCCCATCTCTCAGTGCTGCTCAGAATTTGTGAGTGTGCTCAGAAGACATTGTCAGTGACATCTCCGTGCTGCCAAGGTCTTGCCTGCATCAAGGAACAGGACGTGGAAGATCTCCTTGTGTCTCAAGTGTGGGACAGCTCTGTGTTAATTTCCTTAGCATTTTTGTATGTCTCCAAATCATACTGCCCCATTAATGAGAAAAGAAGAAACTTGCTTGCCTGAAAGAGCAACCTAGCCTCTATCAAAGCTGTGTGAGATAACAGTTCCCAAGAACATTTCTTTCCCCTGCTTTGCAGAAGGAAATACTCTGTGGTCAGGATAGGAACCACACAGTTTAGAAAGTGAAACCCAAGAGGAATGACTAAACTCACTTTAGAAGTTGAACCCCAGTGCTTCAGAAACAGGCCCAGTGCCCATGCACTGGAGGAGAGGAAAATGCATCATCTGCCTTCCGGCAGAGCCCTCCTGCCTCCCGCAGGTTTTTGACACTTCCAGCAGACATCTCCTGTGTGGGCTGGCTTTCACTCTAGGAGCTGAACAGCTTCTCCTTTCTCTGCTTCTGTTTTGTTTCTAGGGGTTTTGGACAAGTGGTCAGAGCACTCAACAATGCCACAGGAGGAGAGGTAAATGTCAACAAGCCCCACAGACTCTGCTGCACATGAGGGCTTTCCCCTCTGGTGTGAGCTGTGGTTGGAGCTCTGGGCAGAGCTGTGCTGAAAAGGCACAAGAAGCACAGACTGGTGCCAGCCTGCACAATACATTTGGGACTTTGTCCTCCTCAGCTGCCAGAAGGAAGGCACGGAGGCAGCGGTTCCTTTCACAGAAGGACGTGCTCACTCACTCTCCATTGCTAAAACAAAGGTGGTGCCTTAGAGCACCTCACTGCTCTTTGGGGCTACAGCTTCAGAGTCCTGAATTCTTATTTCTGGCTGCCAGCAAATCCATCTGAAAGCTACTGGTAGTTCCTTAGCCACCTGCAGTGCTTCACTTGGGAACTGCACGTAGGGAGAGATCTGCAAGGTGTCCCTAAAAGCCCTAAGCCATGCCCATAGCCCAAGATGTATGCACAGAGTATTAAGGCATGGATTACTTCTTCTGAATCCCAAACAAAGCAGCAGAGAGTGTGGTCAGAGGTTTGTGGGTGATAGCTGAGACACCACTGTTACCAAGTGGACAAGGCAAAACGTCAGTGGCCCCACATGTCCTGTAACTGTCCCCCAAGGGAGCAGAGAAATGGGCTGTTGGAATGTCAGTTCCTAATTACTGCAGTGCCTAATCACAAGGCAGTTTGGCACAGCTCAGCTGTGTCATTGCAAAATCACTTGCTCCATGTGCGTTGTCGTCTCGTGCCACCAACTTCTCGAGTTACTGATTTTTAATGTCATTTTAGGTGGCCATAAAGAAAATACATCTTCAAGGACTGAGAACGAAGGAACTAACTGTTAATGAAATCATGATCATGAAGAAGTGTAGGAGTCCCAGTGTTGTGAATTATTTAGACAGGTGAGAGGTCATGGTCTTATCCCATCAAGGGGCATTTACATACAGCAAACATGAGAGGTTAAAAATCCACTTTGGTCAGTGGCAGAAAGTAGACCTGTTAATTTTTATTTATTCATATTTCTTTACTCATCTCCAATGGATGTGAGGAGAGTGCATCTTGTCTGCATGAGTTTTCCCTGCCACTTGTCGTTTGAAAATTATTCCAAAATTACTGAAACCTGGGTCAGCTGTATCTTACTAAGTCAACACCCTCAGAGTACATTGCCTCCACATTTTTTCGGGATTGATTTTTTAAAGTTTCTTAAATGCTGATGAACCATCCTAAAGTGGATTTCTCTTAGATCGTTGCCCCTCTTTGTCATTGCTGGGCATGCCAGGAAGACTTGGTGCTTATTTCCAGAACCACCATGCCTGACAGGTTTTTACCTGGGCTGTTACTAAACTGCATTTTTCACCTGCTGGCCATCTAAGACATCTCTAAGACATCTCCTTTTTCACTGCTGTGCCTTTCTCCTCCAGACTGCACAGACTGCAGATTGTCTATTCCTTTGATTCTGTCCTAGTCACAAAGGCACCTGGAAACAAGAAACTCGGAAGCAAAACATCAAGGTAGTCATGCATGTTTATTTCCCCGGCCTTGTTTCCTTCTTTCAGCTACCTTCTGGGTGAGGAACTCTGGCTGGTAATGGAGTACATGGATGGAGGCACCCTGAGTGATGTCATCCGCAAGACCTTCCTGTCTGAAGACCACATTGCAGCCATCAGTCGGGAGGTCAGCAATCCCATCTGTGCTTCTGAGGCCTTGGGCAGGATTGTCTGGGAACAGGGGCTCAGAACAGGAGTGATTTCATGTGCCAAGCTTTGTTTCTGTGTGGCTGGTATGCTATGGGCAAGTAAAAGCATCTCAAGTGAAAGGCCTGCCAGTGGCCCTGCACTCACTGTACTCAGTGCCAGTACTCTTATCTCCTACTGTTGTACTCTCGCTCCGCCTCTTGTATTTGCTGTTCCCCATCTTGCCTCGCTAAACTTTTTTCTGTCCTCACTGCATTCCTTGCCTGTTAAAGCAAAGGTGCTGGTGGCAGGATTTGAAACAAACAGCAAAGAAAAAAGTTAGACTCGATTCTCTCAGTCCTTAGCTAAGAAGGATAGAAGTGCAGCCAAAATGCTCTTTGCTTCTGAGCACATCCACTGCAGCAGGAGTCATCCTGGCTGGTTTGCAGGGGAAAGTCTAAAAGAGCAGGTGCTGTTGCTCTTTCCAAAGCTGACATGCCTTTCCTCAGAAAGGTCCTGCTCGGCAAGTGTTGGAGCAGCAAGCTCTTCCTCTCAGTGGCACTGTGTTCTGCCATTACTCCCCATTCCCCTGGAGCGGGAATCTTTTAGATTCTTTGTTTCTTTCTCGTGTGATGAAATCACATCACTCATTTTTGCCCTCCTCTTTCTCTTTCCTCTCTCAGTGCCTGCAAGGACTGGATTTTCTTCATTCAAACAATGTGATCCATCGAGATGTTAAGAGTGACAACATCCTTCTCAGAACCGATGGCTCTGTCAAGCTGAGTCAGTAGATTCTTGGTCAGGTGCAGCGTTCCAGGGATGTGGGTGTGGGGCTGCTTGGAGTGACAGCCAGCTCCCCAAAAATGGTGCTGGTGGCAGCGCAGGGACACCCACTGTGAGCTGAGGGCGCAGTTGCCACGTGCACAGAGATAGGACAAGGAACAAGAAGTCAAGAGTAGTGTTATCCTGTGTGTGTCCAGGAAGAGGGAGGGAGCTACAAGTCTAAAGTTTCCAAAGAACAAAAGCCACTGCTGGAGGCAGTGTAAAAAATCGGGGGATTTTTTAAGTTGCCATTGTCAGGAGATTCAACAGCACATTTTCAAACCTCTACTGGGGAATTCTTTTGCTTGCTTTCCCAATTGCACAGAATTAAAATAAAACCAGTATTTTTCTTTCTCCTCAGCTGATTTTGGCCTCTCTACTCAGCTCAACTCTGAGCAGAGCAGACCGTGCTTGGTAGCCGGGACTCCTTGGTGGATGGCGCCTGAAGTGGCGACAGGTCAACCATATGGCCCCAAAGTGGACATATGGTCTTTTGGAATTGTGGGGATTGAAATGTTAGAAAAAGAACCTCCTTACTGGGACCAAAGTCATGCCTCGGTAAGCAGCAAATACTCACCGATCCCACTGTCTTTCTCACCTCTCCCATTCCCTGCATGCCATTGGACAAAATCCCATTGCCATCTGCTGGAACTACTTCCACCAAGGTCCCCTCTAAAAATGTCCCTGCAACACATCAGCATCTGCTGTAGATTTGGATACATCAGTGGTCGAACTCAAGCCTTACCACATGCAAACAAACTCCATTCTCAGGAAACACTTTCCTTTGGGTTATAAGTGGTTCCAGTTCTTTTGTCTGTGGAGATGGCCCCAGAAAAAGGAAACAAGCATCTTAGAACTTCTGTTATCTTTCCATAAATGAAGGAAGGAAACCCAAACCCAACAAAGTTTCTAAAACTGTAGTCTTTAGAGGGGAACCTAACCCAGTGTGCAGTTTCTTCTCACTGGGAAACATGCCTGCAACCTGGGCATGAGTGTGTAAAGGCCACTGAGTCTCTTCTGCTTCTTGTGCAGTGCTGCTGTACTGCATTTAGTGACCATGTTTTTTCACAGCCCAAGGCACGTTCTCTGTGTCACCAAGCCAGAGCCTGGTGATGTGGAGAGCCTGCCAAAACCTCCCGTTTGTTTCCTGGCACTTTCTGAGATGGGCCTACCACTAATGCATTGACTTGAGTAGCCAAATGAGCAGAGGGTGACCATAGGGATGGCACCTCTCCTTCTTCTGACCATGACAATTTTGTCTTTTGCTGCAAAATGGGAAGCTGCAATTTTCAGACTGCTGAGAGACAGAGCTGCAGGTGGCACCTGTGTGCCCAAGCAAGCATTTCCATCCCAATACACCGCAGCAGGCATCTTAATGTGGCTGTGTTGAAGATGAGTTTGTAAATCTTTATTTCCTTACCTGGGGATTACCTGATGGATTTTCTTTCTTTTCTTCCAATTCCCATTGTTTTCAAGAACAGCACAAAAAGCTTGATGAGTTTTGTTCTAAGGCACGTGTGCTTAAAGGACCAACAAGCAGTGCAGAGATGCCTTTCATGAACTAACCCTTGAAATTAGTTAGTATAGCACAGTCCCTCTTCCATAAAGCCTCTAAAACTGGTATGAATCCTCAGAGAAGTAAACATGCTTTTGCTGATGTAGTTCCCACTAACTAGGTCAGTCAATGAAATCAGCTGCCAAGGCAAGATCTGTGGGATGGTGGAAAAGCTGTGGCCGCATCAGGGTTTGGATTTTTGGTTGGGAAAGGAAAGTCATCTCTGGGTCTCTGTCAGGGCAGTAACTGCCACTGAGGAACAGAGGCTAAACAAAGGGATCTGGGAGAGCCTTAGAGATGTGAAAGCAGCAGGTGGAGCCTCATGAGTTTTTTCTCCAGGCTCGACGCCTGATAGCCAAAGTAGGGACCCCAAAACTGCAGCATCCCAAGCTCCTCTCAGCTTTGCTGCGTGACTTCCTGAGCTGCTGCCTGCAGAGAGATGAGGAGCAGCGCTGGTCTGCCAAGGAGCTCCTGCAGGTAAAATGTGAAGGGGCTGCAGGTGAAACAGGCTCTGAGGGATGGGCTCCTCCTCCACTCAAGTCCAAGACATCAGATGAGCCCTCTTCTTCCTCACTTCCACTCTTGGGGCTCTTCAAATGAAAATGGTGAGGAATCCTAGACTGGGCTGGGCTGGCAGGGCCCTCTAAAGGTCCTCTGGTGCAAGTGTCCTGCAATGAGCAGGGACATCTTGAAAGAGATCAGGTAGCTCAGAGCCCTTTCCCACCTGACTTGAAATGGTTGCAGGGACGGGGCACCTACAAGCTCTTGGGGCAACCTGTGCCAGGGTGGCACCATGCTCCGAGTAAACAAGTTCTTCCTTAGACCTACTCTGACTTGATCCCCATTTTGTTTAAAAATATTCACCCACATCCTATTGTAATTGGCCTAGTTAAAAAAGATGTCCCCCACGTTCTTCAAAGCCACTCTGAAGTCTTGGAAAGTGGCAATAAAGTCTCCCTGGGGCCTGTTCTTCACAAAGCTGAATAACTCCACCTCTCTCTACATTTCCTGAGAGGAGAGGTGCTCTGTTTTCTGTTTCTGTCACGCTCTTAGTTTTTTAATTTGGTGCTGTGTTCAGTTTTACCTAATGTCAAAAGAATTGAAGTAGAGCAATGCAGGGTACAGAGACATGAAATGGAGGTGCAGGAACCCAAGGAAGCCAGTCCCAGCTGAGCAGTCAGAGATTTGGCTGTGGGCAGGAGGGGCTGTGGGGGTTCACTCTGAGCCTCTGAGGGGCCCTGGTTTGTGCCCCCCAGCCCACCCTTAGAGGTTTCTGCCACAAACAGAGACAGCCAGGAGGGACTTGTCCCAGCCCCATCTGCTGCCTGGCACCCTCAAGCAGACGGGAACTGTGCCAGGGTTGCTGCCAGGTTGTGTGGCAGAGTGGGAACTGCAGGGCCCAGTGCCCCTGGGCTGGCCCTGCTGGGAAGGAAGGTGCCGACCAGCACACAAGGGGCAGGGCATGGAAAGGTAGACACTGCTCTGTCTCCCTGCGGAAATCAGCACAGTGCCTGTCTTACAAAGAGAGGGACCAATGAGAGGCTTTGGAGTTTCCTGAAAAGAAGAAACTCCAAGGACAGAAAGCACCATTTCTAGAGCACTGGCAGGGCTAAAATCTCAGCAAGATGAAGACACCTGTATCAATGGGTGAGTGAGATTCTGGGCCAGGTTTGCCTGTGATGGCAAAATCCTGCACATCAAGATGGAGGTGTAGACGGTCCCATTGTTCCTCTTCCTGCATCCTTCTAGGGGCAGGAGCAATCCTGTGAAGCACTGAGCTTGGAAAGTCATGGTTCATTGTATTTTGTTGATTTGGTTTTTTTCCCTTTGGGCAGCATCCATTTGTAAGATATGCTGAGCCTGCGTCCAGCCTGGTGCCACTGATTGTTGCAGTGAAGAGGAAGGAGACAAAAATGTGACAATCACATCAGGACCATTTATTTATTCCTTAACAGGTTTAGAGTAGGATTGTAGGTTAGGACTAGGATTAGGATTAGATTAAGGATTAGGATAAGAATAAGGATAAGGATAAGGATAAGGATAAGGATAAGGATAAGGATAAGGATAAGGATAAGGATAAGCATAAGGATAAGGATAAGCATAGGCATAAGGATAAACATAAGGATAAACATATGGATAAGGATAAGGATAAGGATAAGGATAGGCATAAGGATAAGGATAAGCATAGGCATAAGGATAAACATAAGGATAAACATATGGATAAACATATAGATAAGGATAAGGATAAGGATAAGGATAAGGATAAGGATAAGGATAAGGATAAGGATAAGGATAAGGATTAGGGTTAAGGTAAGGGTTAGGGTTAGAGTAGGATTGTCTAATAGGACTGCAGAATAGGATTGAAAATCAATAAAGTTTCTGAAACCACAACTCACCTTGAAGATCCCCTTCCTTCTCACTCTGCGAATGAACTCCAGAATTCCATCTGAATTGTCTGTTGTTTCTTAAAGGAGGAAAGTGAAACGGTGTCTTTGGTATGGTGTCAAAGTGGGGAAGGATCTTCTTCAGTCATCCTCTCCAGACCAGACTGCCTTTGGAATATGGCCCACTGGTCAGTTTTTGGCCATCTTTGGTACTTCTATTTGAGGCAGAAAGGACAATGGCATTTGCAGGCAAAAGCAAAGGAAGAATGGGGCAGCCCAAACATCTTATGCAGATGCAGGCCTTCAGCTGTGACTGGAGAGCATTGGGGCTCCTGCCACTTGGACTTGGATCCCTAAATGCAATAATCTCTTTGGCTGGAGGAAAGCCTTGATCAAGTGAGAAAGCAGAAAGATCAGAGAGGGTGCTCGGGAAGGTCTCCTGTGGTGCAGAGCTGTCAGCACCTGTGAGGTGAGAGCGGGCCCGGCCTTGCCCGGGCTGGAGCCCCAGCTGAGCCGCGGCCGAGACAGGGTGGAAAGAGGCCCTTGGAGCTGCAAGAGGCAGCAGCCGGGCCCTGGGTGCCTCTTCCTGGGAGCAGGCGAATCCTCTGCCCTCAGAGCCCAGGTGGCAGCTGGCTGCTGCCAAGGGGAAGCCAGCCATGCTGGGCACAGCCCAGCCTGGAGGCATTGGCCATCTGCAGTGTGCCCAGGAGCAGAGAAAGGCCAAGGGCAGCCAAGGGCCGCTGGGCTGGCGGAGGATTCCTCCTCTTCTGCTGGCTGCCCTGCAACTGCTGGCAAAGGCCAGCAGTGTGTGCAGCACTCTGGGCACCAGGGCAGGGAGCCGGGCTGCTCGGCAGGCTGGAGCACAGGGCAGCCTCCTTCAGGCCCGGCACTTGTGCCAGGGGAAGCGAGACCAGCGTGAGGCAGGGACAGCTTGGCAGGGCCCATCTGCAGGAGCCAGCGCCTCACGCAGCTCTGGGAGGAAGCACCTGCAACCCTGCAGTTCTGCACTGAGCCAGAGCAAAGGTGTGACATGCAGAGTGTTTGGCAGAAATATGCAGGCCCACCAGGCCAGCCTGCTTTGTGCTCTCTGGCGCACAGCAAGGGCTGTGCAATGCAGCTCTGAGCTCCTGGGAGAGAGGCACATCAGGGATTTGCCTGAGGCTTGTGCTTGAGGAGTGAACTGATTTGGCCGGGGGCAGAAGGGTTTCAGTAGGCAATTTGTGTTTTCTTCATTAATTTCTGAAAGAAAGTCATAATGTGCTGCACACAGGTAGGGTTATTAGAAAAGAAAGGCCTTATAAAATCAGGCCTTCCTATTGCTATGTTTGCTCAGTTATCCCATCATAAAAAAACCCCAAACAATATTAAAAGTAGTAGCAATTTTAATTTATTATTTAAAATAAAAAAAATTAAAAATTGGTTATATTATATTTGATTAAAATAAGGGAGAATTTGGTTCCAATAATAGCACATAAGCAAAAGATAACCACGGAGTGTGGAGTGCAGGGCTCTGGGACCCTTGCCAAATCACGTACGAGCTTGCCAAGTGAAGATTCTTCCTTATATGCCATCTGTCAATGCCATCTCCTCCCATTTTCGATTCAGCACACTTCTACCTCCGTCCTCATTATCATCTTTACCACGCATGTGCCACCACTCGGTTTGGTGGTCGCACAAGTCTTTGGGGGTCATCTGAGGAAGATTTTGTAGTCTTCCTCTTTGTCCTTTAATTCAGCTTTGCGTTACACATGCCCACCAAGCCAATACAATGTAAGCCAAAACTAACAAAATTACTGCATTTAGGCATCAAGGCAATAAATCCCTTATAATTAGCATTTTCCTGGGACACAACCAGAGTGTCCCTTCTTTGTTAGTTTTTAGCAACCATTATCTCTTGCTTTCCTCCTGTTCCTGAACATCTGCGGGGAGGGGGGGGAAGGTAGAGCCCCGCCTCTCCCTTTTTCTTTGGCATTACAACTTTTTACTGTTTTAATATTTCTAAATATTAATTACTGTATCAATATTGATTCTTGTTTCAATTTTTATCAGCATGAATCATACCTATTTACCACACTATGGTAAATTCCCAACTGTCCTGTTGCATCTTCTACATGCAGCCAGCTAACTTCCCATGGGAATAGTCATGAGTGCAGTTAGCACAACAAGCTATTGTGCTGACAAAACTGTTTGCATCTGTAATAAACAAGAAACCTGTCCATGAGCGTGCACGAAAAAAAATGTAATCACCTGAGTAAGAGTGAGTCTTAGAAAGTGTGAGTCTTAGCATGTACACACTAATACACCTTCTAAGCAATAAATTGTGTGGCAAGGAAACTACCAGCCAGTTGGAGTTGAACACGAGGTCTGTGAAAACAGTATAAAAATGAGTTATTTGACTAAAGAATTGGCTTTCCCTGCATGAAGAAACTGAGTCCTGGCTGCTTTATTGACACAGCAATATGGCTTCACTCAGCAAGAGCACTTGCAGGGTGTATTGATGAAACACTTGTGTTTGATTCCCAGAATAGGATGGAGAGGCATTAAGTCCAACAAACAGGGCATAGTCTTTTCAATTCCTTTAGCTTTAACAGGAGTGCTGAACCACGTATTCCCCCACTGCAGTGCTTACTGTGTGCAAGTGGCTATCTTGGCCTTGAGAATAAGGAGAGTGGTCCTGCTAAGAAGGTAGCTGGAATGCATTCAGGGGGAAGAAAGTGTTTTTAGGAGGCTCTTGATCACCAAAGGAGAATTTGAGGAATGGGAATATTTCCCAAAGGACTGTGTCAGGAACTGGAGTTGTGTCCCAGGCCCTGCCATATTTGATCCATGTTTGAGCAGGTTGACAAGACAATGAAGAAAAGTGTCTTGTTTAAGAGCTGGGACCTTGAGCCTTGAAAGAGAAACAATGGATTGGTCAATGGGTGGGCAGTCAAGCTTTGAAAGGAGAGCAATGCACAATAGAGCCCTTGGTGGCAGGGAGTCATGGAGTCATCCTGAGCCATCATCTCACACGCCAGGCATGTGTGAGCTGATGCTGTAACTGGGGAAATTCCGCTCCTGAGCAGGAGATACAAGACCTAGTTCTGGGCTGGAGATTTGAGAAGGACGAGATGCATAGCGTTTTGATCAAGGGGATGTCCTGCAAGTGCACTGCCTACCTGCCCCTGCTGCTGAGCACCAAGCTCCAACTCCTTCTCCAGTTGATTTTTGGGAATCCAGAGGTCAGTATGTATTATATGCTATTGCAAGTAATGGAATGAATTTGCTTTGCAAGCCCAGTTTTGTCCTGGGTTATTTTGTGCATGGGTCACCTGAACCTGTGACAATGACCAGCAGGGATCTACAGGGCACTCCTACTCTGATGTCAATAAATTCTGAGAAGTGATTGAAATATGTCAATAAATTGGAGGTAATGTTTAGCCTGTGAGTTTCAGCAAAGTATTGAATATGTCTTAGTTCCATGGATACAAACTACTAGGTGAGATTGCTGGGTGTGCTTGACTTAGGGAAGTTACTCCCTGTGCACCCAGCAATGAAATCAAGTAATGCCTCCTTTCTAACCCTGAGCTGGCAGCAGGGATCAGGCCCTGCTTGGTCACTTTCATTTTGACAACTTCTGTTAGCAGGGAAGAAAGGTCCAAATGAAACCTTCTCCAGCTGTTTTCCTCTGGTTGATCTTTTTAGGCACCAAAGCTCTGTGCCACGGGGGGCCTGGGTGTGTGCAGAGCAATGCAGCCCCCACAAAGCCCTTGGTTTCCCCACAAGTTGCCAGGTTGACTGCTTCCAAAGGGCAAGAAAGGCAGAGATGTACATCCACAGGAGTCCTGGCCATGTCCAATAAAGGTGCAAATATGTGGGGAGATTTGTTAGCAATGATTTCAGCTGTTATGCCAACCCAGTGCCTTCTTTCTTGCTTCTGTGCATTATAGGTGAGTAATGTAATAGTTGGCTCTCACAATTAAGAGATAGATATTATGTGGATAAATATTCTGTTCAAATGTAAAGTGCTGCTATTGTAATATGTCCTCTCATAGTCCTCTTTCTTTTCCCCCTTGTAATAGCCTTGGTAGTCAGGGCAGTTGGGGAGGGCTGGTTTGTGACCAGCAGGCGGGGTGTAACAACACCTGACCTCCAATCAAGATGCAAGAAAGTAATCTCCACCACTGAACGGCAGAGAAAGAGTTGACTGAAAAAACATTGGGAGGGGTTAAGGGTATGAAAAGCAGAGCATCCCTTTTGGAGATGAGCATGTGGCTGCTAATCATGGAGACTTTCCAGTGCTCCAATCTTTCCTTATACAGCCTTTTCTTAAGGTTTAATAAACCTTTAAAAAGTTAAAAGGAGGGTAATTTCTCAGACGGGCAATGCTTTGGGCCATTTTCTTGGGCTCGTTTCCTTTGCTTGGGTGCCATCTGAGTGCTCAGTTGGGGTACAGGCTGTAGGTGCTTTGTGCACTCCTGGAGTTCCTGTTGGATCCCTTGAAAGACAGGGTTTGGCCCGCAAGGGGAATTTGTGCTGCTTTGTGACAGAGGAGAACTTCCCAGGCTATTTTGTGTTTCCTGTAGGGAAGGTTGGTTATTGCTTGGCATAAATTTACAGACCAACATGGAGCGTTTGCTTTGTGATGTCAGGGCATGTTTGCCACCTTGTCGTAGCAACATCAGAAGGTTACCCTGGTGCATGGAAGGCCTGAGTGTCAGAGCAGTCCTAGCACTTGCTCAGTTCAGGAGAATCCTCCTGATTGAGGAAATTGTCAGTGGGCTGTTGCACACCGACAGGAGCCTTGCTTTTTCCAGTGTGTGAGCACAGCCTGCAAACTTGCAGGACAGTGTTAAAATGATTGAGGGAATTGCTCCTTTGCTTTTCACTGCCTATGGAATTACCTATGGTGCCTATTTTGTAGCATATTTCACACGTAAGTAGATGTTTCCCCTCTGCTTAGGTTAGGGTGTATCCTAACCTGGCTTTTGTATGTCTTCCTTCTCTTTCTTAGTGACTGAGTTTCTGGTTTTGAAACAGAAAGAGCATTAGGATACCACTGTTTTGGTAAAGCTCCTGTCAAGGCGTTCATCTTAAAAATGGGTGTCTGCAGCCACAGGGGCAGCATTTGCAGGGGAACCTGCAGGGCTTCCGATGGCTCCATGGGAGAGTCTGTGGCAGCAGAGTCTGTCATTTCCTCAGTTTGCTGGGACAAGCAAGACATCTTTGAAAATGCAGACTGGCAGACCTTCAGGAAAGGCTGAATAGTTGGACTAGGACTACTGTTGTAATGTAGCTTAGGATTTTGCGCTCTGCTAGTGTAAGGAAGGCTACTGCGATTAAGTTTGGGAGGGCATAGGAGTGGGCTATGATGAGGTTAATAATGAGGGTGGTTTGGGTTAAGCTAGGAAGAGGATCGGAACCTCTGAGTTAAAGGACTGAAGTCTTTTGCATTTTCCAAGCTCTGCCACGCTAGCTGGTCCTTTTCTTGGACGTGGTGGGGTGTAATAGCCTTTTGTAATTTAGTTGTTTTCATTACTTAAGGCGAAGGCTTGCTTGTGGTATTGGCCTCACTTTTCCTATCCTTTCGTACTGGGAAGAGTTCATCATAGATAGAAACCGACCTGGATTGCGCCAGAACTCAGATCACGTAGGACTGTTAATCGTTGAACAAACAAACCCTTAGTAGCAGCTGCACCACTACGATGTCCTGATCCAACATCGAGGTCGTAAACCTCCTCGTCGATACAGACTCTCGGAGGACATTGTGCTGTTATCCCCGGGGTAGCTTGGTCCATCGATCAATTGTATTGGGTCTGGATGCTATTAGCATGTTGAGGGGTTGCTCTTAGTCTAGAGGTGTGATCTAATTTTTGGAGGTTTTGTTTTGCTCCAAGGTCGCCTCAACCGAAAAACGCAGACCAGAAGCTTATGTGTCAGTGAAGCCAGTAGGTGAGTATGTGTTTTAAGGTGGTTGCTGGTTTTGAAATTCCACAGGGTCTTCTTGTCTTACAGGTTTATCCCTGCTTTTGTAAAGGGAGATCAATTTCACTGATTACTGGTAAGAGACAGTTAAGACCTCGTTTAGCCATTCATACTAGTCTCGATTTGTGGGACAATTGATTCCACTACCTTTGCACGGTAAGGATACCACGGCCGTTGAACGTGAGTCACCGGACAGGCATCACCTTCAAAACTTGTTTTGCATTTGCTGAAGGCTATGCTTTTGGTAAACAGTCGGGCCTTGATGGGTTTGCCTAGTTCCTTTTACAGGTTTTAATCTTTCTTAACGGACGCTCCTCTGTCAGGTTAACAAGATACTTAATACTGTGCTTGTTTGATTTGACGTATATTGGTGGTTTGTTCATAATGTACAGATGTAAGCTTGTGTCATAGAGGGAGGACCCTGGTTACTCATTCTAGCATTATTTCTCCTATTTGAATATAGGTTAGCCTGTTAATGGGGAGGGAGTCATAAGGTTCTTATATTTTTGTAATGTAGAGCTTTAACGCACTCTTTGTTGATGGCTGCTTGAGGGCCCACAATGCAGTTGGAAAACCCAGTATTTATCTGCTCAGAGAGATTGTATTCTTTTTTAAAGGAGCTGTACCTCCTTTAAATGGCCCTTAATTCGCTTCATTAGGGTTTGTAGGTTTTCCTTGGAGAAGAATTAAGAGTGAACTTAGATTCGTTTCACAGGCAACTAGCTATCACCCAGCTCAATTGGCTTTTCACCTCTACTGACAAGTCATCCCACTCTTTTGCCACAGAGACGGGTTCGCTCAATAATAGCTGCTCGTAAGTAGCTCACTTGGGTTTCGGGGTAGCAAACTTAAATTCATTTTGTATTATTTTTCTTGCTAGACCATGATGCAAAAGGTACAAGGGTTGATCTTTGCTGTTTATAGCTTAGTTTTCATTATTATTTCATCTTTCCCTTACGGTACGTGGTCTCTATCGCGCCAATGGTGTCTTTTCTATCACCTATACTGGGAATAGTGAATGCTTTAGTTGGGTGCGGGGGAGTAGCTTTGTTATTCCAGATCATGTCGATTGGGCTAGAGTTTGGCATCAAGACAATCTGGTGTTAACAGACATTTTTCAGGTGTAAGTTCAATGCTTTTGCTGAAGCTACGTCTTGGTAGCCTAAGTGCACCTTCTGGTACACTGACCTTGTTACAACTTACATCATCTTTGGCTAAGTAGCTTATTAGTTCATTGGGGGGGCGCCTGCGAGGAGGGTGACGGGCAGTATGTAGGTGCCCCAGGGCCAGCTTAAAGAGGGCTCCATTGTCCCACTCTACTGCTAAATCCACCTTCCAGGGGTTATTTCATACCCCTTTGCCGCTATGTTCTAACATAGAAAATGTAACACATTGCTACCTTTCCATAGGCTATACCTTGACCTGTCTTGTTAGCGTGGTGGGGCTATTGAACTCACTGTTGAGCTTTCAGGGGAGGTGGGCTGGTGACAGCAGTATGTAGGCTGTTTTGGCAAGGAATGGTCAGACATATCGTGGATCATTGATTACAGAACAGGCTCCTCTAGGTGGCTTTGGGGCACCGCCAAGTCCTTAGAGTTTTACGCGTTGGTGCTTAAAGCATCAGGAGGATGCTTTAGTAGGTGTAAGCATCAAGATATAGGGCCAGGCATAGTGGGGTATCTAATCCCAGTTTGGGCCCTGGCTTTCGTGGAGTTCAATTAATCGTTGTTCTAAGATCTTCTTTGATGGGGAGGCCTTTTTGGCATCTTGGGCTTGTGACAACTCAGTTGCTTTTTAACCTTTGCTACTTGGATAGCATGTGACCACTCTTTATGCCGTTATAAAGTTAATTTGGGTCTCCTGTATGACTGCGGTGGCTGGCCCAGGATTTACCAACCCTGGATATGCTATGGCTAAGTCAAGTTTACACTCATTGCATAATATTAACTACTGCTGATTACCCGTGGGGGTGAGGCAATTGCAAGGTATCTTGGGCTACGGTTGTGGTGAGCCTGATGCCCGCTCCTATCTCCCTGATTGAGGTGTTCAGGGCATCTACACTGGAGCGCGGATACTTGCATGTATATACCTAGCAAAAACTAACAGTAAGGTTAGGACTAAGTCTTTTGTCCTTGGGTGCGTGTGGCAGCCATCTTGACATCTTCAGTGTCATGCTTTCTATAAGCTACAAGGACGTGAAATTTGGTGGGTAGCTGGTTGATGGTTTGTCATCATGACTTGTGGTTTGTTTCGGTTTTTGGAGAGGGGCTAGCTTTGGGATTAATATTATGTTTGTTTGGGGGTGGTTAGGGGAGTGTTGATGGTGGCTGGTTATTATTTTTGACAGTAGGGAATATAGAGGAAAGTTAATTGAAAGTGTATTGATGGTAAGTAGTTTGGACAATGTAGGGATATGTGGCTTAGTTATTTGAAAAAAAAAAGTCTAGATAAAAAAACAGATGCATAAAGCGGAATTTAAATGTTAATTCCTAGTGAATGATAAAATAATTACTATGTCTGGCAACCATTACACTATCTGTTGTCTAGAGGTAGGTAGCGCGCCCTCCATGAATGGGGTCAAAGTGCATCAGTGCCAAGTTTGCGACAACCTTATCCGTTAGATCATGACATTCTGGGTGTTAGGGGATTCATATGCTTGGCGGTCATGTCATGGACATGTCAAGAGGAAGATAACACCTGCTCTGCACTTGAGGGGCTTATTGAAGAGACGCTAAAAGAAAACAAGTGCAAGAGGTCGGGATGCCGAGGTAATGAAGTTAGGGAGGAGTATTCAACCGACCACTTGTATCTGTGAAGGGCAAGGAGGAAGGAATGAAGCAAGTTATGATCCTGAAGTTACAACCAATAGCGCAAAAGAGCAAGTATAGGAGAGGTATGTGCTTGACGGCAATAAACTAAAGCACATATGATGTTGATAGCTCAGTTCTCGTGAGAAATGCGATCAAAAGATAACCATGTCTGGCTTGGGAGTGCTTGAAGGCTTTTGGCTGAGAATATTACCTAGGAGGTGGGCGAATCTTGTAGACTAGGGGAATTCAAAGGTGTACTGGGACATTCCTCGTTCTCTAGGTTGGGTGTTGCGTACATTAGGTAAGATCCTGGGTCTTTGGGTGACACTTGCGGCTTGGACTTGCGTAGAAATACTTGGGTTGTATGGTACCTGAAGCAATAATGTGCCTGGTAGGTAGGCTGGACGAATACCATCCGTTTGGGTTTTTGGTGGAAGAGCTTGACGTGTAATGTGGATTATCCTACATTTCATGAACTGTCTGATGGGGCAGAGAGTGCGATGCATTATTATACATACCCTGAAAGCAAGAAGAAAACGTGCTGGGTAGGGGGGGAAGGGGGGGGGGGGTAAGGGGATGGGGGAGGGAATGAAGGACGTATTTAGGTGTTCTTATAGTTAAATTTTGTAACGACTGCTTTTCAGGCCGTAAATCTCAGAGAGAGGCCAAGTGGGAATTTATGATAGAATCTGTTCTGTTTTTCGGGCTGAGTTTTGTTCTAGGGGGGTTGGCGGTTGCATTAACCTGTCTCCTTACTATGGGGTGTTGGGGCTGGTCGTAGCAGCGGTTGCAAGGTGCAGATGACTAGTGAGTTTGGGGGTCCCTTTTGTTTCTTTGGTACTTGTTATGGTTTATTTAGGGGGAATGTTGGTAGTGTTTGTGTATTCAGTGTCGCTGGCAGCGGATCCTTATCCGGAGGCTTGGGGTAGCTGGGGTGTTGTTGGTTATGGTTTTGGGATGGGGTTGGTTGTCATGGTGGAGCTTGTTATAGGGGGTGTGTTGGGGTTGTTGATGGACGAGGGGATGGTGAATAGTGGGGATTTGTTGTCGGTCCGGTTGGATTTCAGTGGGGTAGCTGTGTTGTATTCAGAGGGGGTGGGATTGCTTTTGATTGGGGGGTGAAGGTTGTTGTTGACTTTGTTTAGGATGTTGGAGCTTGTGCAGGGGTTGTCTCGGGGGGCGATTCAAGCTCTTTAGCAGTAGGGTCAGGAAGTAGTTTAGTGAAAAATGCCAGGTTTGGGAATTGGAGCAGAGGGTTTGAGTCCTTTCTTCCTGAGGTGTGTGGTGGGGTAACTCTAAAGAAGGGGTTTAGTCTTCAATCTTTGGCTTACAAGACCAATGTTTTTATAAACTATTAGAGTTAATTAAAGTTTAAGTAGCTTCTTTTCTAGGGCGGCCGCAAGGGGGAACAGAACTAGAATGATTGTGAAGTATGTGAATGAGGCTAGTTGGCCGTTGATGATGAAGGGGTGTTCTACTGGCTGGCTGCCTACTCAGGTTAGGATGAGGACATTGGCGACTAGGGTTCAGAATAGGGTTTGTGATAGGGGACGGAAGGGTATTGATCATAGTTTTGATGTATGTAGTAGTGGGGTGAGGAACAGGATGAGGATTGAGGCAGCTAGAGCTACTACGCCTCCTAGTTTGTTTGGGATGGATCGGAGGATGGCGTAAGCAAATAGGAAAGATCACTCGGGTTTGATGTGAGGAGGGGTGACTAGTGGGTTGGCTGGGGTGAAGTTTTCTGGGTCACCTAGGAGGCTGAGGGAGAATAGGGCTAGTGAGACAAGTAGGGAGAGCATTAGTACGAATCCTAGGATGTCTTTGATGGTGTAGTATGGGTGGAAGGGGATCTTGTCACAGTCTGAGGGAATGCCTAGCAGGTTGTTTGAGCCTGTTTTGTGGAGGAAGGTGAGATGGACAAGAGTAAGGCCTACGATGACGAAGGCAAGGAGGAAGTGGAGAGAAAGAATCGGGTCAGTGCAGGGTTGTCAACAGAGAACCCGCCTCAGGCTCACTTGACTAGTGTTTGCCCGATGTAAGGGATGGCAGAGAATAGGTTTGTGATTACTGCAGCTCCTAAGAATGATATTTGGCCTCACGGTAGGACATATCCTACAAAAGCAGTTGCTATGAGGGTTAGGAGGAGGATGACTCCAATGTTTCAGGTTTCTTTGTTTAGGTATGTGTCGACGGAAGGAGACCAGGACATCAATTAGATCATCACAGGCCCGATTTTACTGATTAGTACAGCAGGGTAAATACAGTTCATAATGAGCTTCATACATATTGCAAAAGTTGAGCTCAGGATTGGTTAGTTACATATCAGCAACTACGCCTACTTCTGCATTCTTATGGTCATACTTTTGATACTTTCTACATATTCTCAGGAAGAATCTCTCTTCCCTATCCTCATGTTGCAGCAAGGGCAGTCTTTCCTTGCCTGTCATTGGTCACCGACTGCTGACTTCTCCTTTCAGCTTACTGACTGCTGACTTCCCTCTCTCAGCTTAACCAGCGGCATTATGTCAGCATGGCCTTTCTCAGCTAACCAACTATTAATAATATCCTCCACAGGTATAAGCCGTAGTAGAGTCCTCGGCCGATGCGTAGGTAGATGCAGATGAAGAAGAAGGAGGCTCCGTTTGTGTGGAGGTTGCGGATGAGTCAGCCGAATTGTACATCTCGGCATATGTGAGCGACAGAGGAGAAGGCTAGATTGGTTATTAATAATATCCTCCACATTTCCCCCGTTTTCTTCTTGAGCAAGAAGATTGGTGTGCCAGGTTTTTGCTATTGTACGGCTGACCATGTTTTGAATACAGTTAAAGATACAAGGCAAAATAAGCAAAAACAGTAAAATTACACCCCGAAGTCCTATGGCATAGATCACAATGTTCCTCAGCCATGGCCCAAGTCCTAAGCTTTTAAGCCATTCACCAATTCCTAATCCTTCTTCTTCCTTGAGACTGTGAAGTCCCTGTTGCAGTTCTTTTATCTTAGTGGGAATGGACACCGAATGATCAGACAAATTCATGCAACACATTCCCTCAAACTCTTCACATCCATGCCCTTGTGCTAAGAGCAAAAAATCTACAGCAGCTTTATTCTGCAAAACAGCATGGTTAACACTCTGCACATCTGCGGTTAGCATGTCTAGAATTTGTGATGTCTTGTTTAGCTCATCCTTTGCCCAGCACCCTAATTGCTTTGCTAAATTCATAGCTTTATTGGCAGATCCTCCTGGCAAGATAGTTGAAACTACCACTTGTTTGAATGTACCCCAAAACTGTGGATCTCCTATCTGGCTGCAGTCTAAGTCATGTATGCTACGTCTCTTCCTGTTTGAATTTAGACTCAGCTGCATTAGCAAGGATACATTAGGGTGAAACAATGACAATTTTCCCAAATAAGAGGGTCCACCCTGTGGTTTAGCTGGTATACCATTCCACGCTCTGTCTCCACAAATCAAAAATATTCCTGTGGGTAATTTCATTGGTGCCATGATATTTGTGTCGTTACATTGACTGTAATGCTGTGGAGAGAATTTACTCAAATTCAGGGATGAATCTAAGGTGGCCCATGTTTCTTTAGGTTGATTTAAATTCTAGGCACCCAAGGGTTTGAAGCTAAACCATCCGCCAGCTGTAGTGTTAGACATACTGGCGTTTGTACTTCCAAAAAGATCCAATTCCTCAGGAGGAGAATGCAAAGAAGTGTTAAGTGATTGGATTAGTAAGCATTCACGATAGCCATCACTCTGACGTGCAGTATACCCTTGTTGTACTGGCAGTGTGATGTTTGACATGTTAGACATACATAAGGTTTGATTGTTTATCAAACTGCAAAATTCTCCAGGAGACCACAGCGGAAGTCCCACCAGGCATGTTCGAAATGGGTTAGTGACTCCTCCAAGACTAAGACAAAGCGATGATTGGTTAGTTTGATTAGCAAGTGTCACCCATAAATTTTCTCTTGTTTGACTAAAGTGTGTTATTCCTACTGCTTCACTTGCTACAGCATTGAGCAGTATAACAAGAACAAACCTCATTTTTCTTTCTGCTTGCTTTGTTTTTCCTTTCTTTGTTGTCTTTTCCCTGGTTTGCTAGATTGTCTATTGTAAGGCTGAGTCAGTTTTTGAATATACTAACTCTAAATCAGCATCCTTGCTTACAGGTATAGCATGAGGTAAGTTTGAAGGCTCACTGATATCCTTACTCAGATGAAATCATTCCCTTTTTTGCCTTCCTTTTCTTATCTATCTTCAATCTTGCTGCTCCTAATTTTACTGGTCCTGCCACTTGCAAACTCAATTTTTGCAACTTTTCAATGCAGCAATCTAGTGCTCTATCAGGATTCCTCTTGAAGGGTCCTACAATTGAATGCTGTGTTAAAGGTACTAATTTCCTACACCTTATAGAAACTATGCGTGATTTACTTTGAACCTTAATTCTATTCACAATACATTGTACCTCCCATCGATAATAAGCAAGAATTTTCTGTTCAGGAGACTCATAAAGATTTAAAGCTATATATGCATTTTGCCCTGTTTGTCTCCTTAATTCATCTTGCCAGCTTTTACCCCACGTGTACTCGTGCTCACAAGTGTGACACCACAAATCCCACAATAATGATTGTTCTATCCAAAAAGTTCTATCACAACCCCCACAACGTAGGGCTATCCAAGCAGCACAATGTGGATTGTGACAGTCAAGGCAATGTTCTTTCGCTAGATTTGTTAAACGAAAGGTTGATAATGAGTCAATAAAACCAATCAGCTCCTGGGCTGTCCGGTAGTGATGTGTCAGTGCTCTGTCCACCGCTTTCGAGTACCCCTTCAATTGTAACAGTAGTGGTTGTAGGACTAGAAGCAGTTTTTTCCCCAGTCGCTCCTTGTCCTCCTCCGTAAGGCGATCCACCAGAGGCTGCATCAAAAACAGGTTTAGTCCACTTAGCAGGCACCCACAAAGGCCCTGTAGGTGAGGAAACACAAAGATACCCCCGACCCCAATATAATACTTTTGCAGGTTTTTCCCATAATCCTGTACTCGGGTTCTTATACTTGACCCAGACCTCTGTTTCCTTAGTAGTTTCCTGACTTGACCTCGGGTGATGTTTAATTGCAGGGGGGGGTATCGTCTTCCCCAAAAATACATAAATGGTTAATCACATACAGAACCTTAGCCAAACATGCTTGTGGATCTCTCAAATCTTGATGTTTTTCAATATACTGCTTAAGGGTGCCGTTTGCTCTTTCCACTATTGCCTGTCCAGTAAGGGAGTATGGAATACCTGTCACATGCTTAACAGACCACTGATTCAAAAATTTCTAGCACTTACTAGGACTCTAGCACTTACATAAGCTGGACCATTATCCATTTTGATACTCTTTGGTACTCCCATAACAGCGACGCAACTTAACAGGTGTCTGGTAACGTATAAAGCTTTCTCTCCTGCCTGAGCCGTAGCCCATATGTAATGACTATATGTATCTATAGTGACGTGCACATGCTTGACTTTACCAAATCTAGCTATGTGTGTAACATCCATTTGCCATTTCTCATTTATTTCTAAACCTCGAGGATTAACCCCGATGCCTAGACCTATTCCACCATTATGATAACTACATGTTGGACATGCTCTAACAATGGCCTTGGCTTCTGACAAACTCAGCTCAAAGTGTTTTGCTAATCCTCTTGCATTTTGATGATACCTACTATGTGCTTCTCTGGCCAATGTATGCTTATCAATAGGACAAGAATTATCAATGGGTAGGGTAACCAATTTATCTGCACGTTCATTCCCTTCTCCTAAACCTTCAGACCATTTATGACTCCTAATATGAATCACAGAATACGCTGCTTTTCTCTCCCGTAAAGCTTTCCTTAACTGTATCAGTAACTCATACAATCATTTATTATTCACTTCCTTAATTGCCGCTTCCTCTATCCGTCTGACTACTCCTGTGACATACATAGAGTCTGTGACCACATTTAAAGGTTCCTGTAAGTTGGACACTGCCCATACTACTGCTAACAATTCCAGAGTTTGTAAGCTATCTGCAAGGTCTGCTGTGAGGAGTTGATGCTTCCATTGTCCTTTTTCTTGCCAGGTGACAGCAGCACGCCTTGATTTCTTTCCTGCATCTGTAAAATCTGTAATAGCTCCTTCTATGGGGTATTTTTCTCTCAAAGGTCGAGTGATCCAGTTCCATTCTGTCATCCATTGCAAAACTCTAGGCACTAATTTGCTAGTCTCTACTTTAGCAAATGATGTCAATAATGCTTCCTGTAAATCCTTCGAATTAATCAAGTACCAGTCCAAGGTTTCTTCTTCCATAGGCAATCTAATGCTAGCAGGTTCTCTACCATCCACTTCAAGAATTCTGAGACGCCCCTTTTTAATTAATGCAGCCAATTGTTCAATTTTTGAAGATATTGTTTTCTTATGCTGTAGTGGTGGTGACAACCATTCCAACACCCGTATCTCCCCCGTTTTCTTTTGTTGTTGAGAGAGAGCACCAGGCAAATGGCAAGGGCTATTCCAAATAGTAAGGTCAATGGGATGATCAAGTTGTCGACGAGACACATACCCTTGCTGTACACAATTACTAATTTGCTGCAAAGCAAGATGATGCTCCTTTGTCAGGTGTACAGGAGTAGTAGGGTCAACGCCCTTTAACAAAGGCCAAAGGGTTTCTAATAAATGATTTGGTATTCCCACAATGGGCTTCAGCCACTGTAAGTCTCCCAGCAACTTCTGTGCATCGTGTAGAGTCTTAATGTCCAATTGTAATTCAAATTTTTGAGGTATTACTATCTGATCCGTCAAAGTCCATCCCAAATATTTCCAGGGCCTTGTAGTTTGAATTTTCTCTGTAGCAATAACAAGTGAATATGCAGCAAGAGTATTTTTAATGCTGTTAATCTGTAAAGAGGAGAATGGCTGTTGCTGTGCAAACAAAATATCGTCCATGTAATGATATATTATAGTTGCTGGCCATTTGCGACGTAGTGGCTATAATGCAGCATCAACATAAAGCTGATATAAAGTGGGGAAGTTGCGCATGCCTTGCGGAAGAGATGTCCATTCAAATCTTTTATCCGGTTCTCCACAATTTATTGCTGGTAAAGTAAAAGCAAACCTCTTCATATCATCAGGATGCAGCCCAATAGTGAAAAAACAATTCTTTAGGTCAATAATTAAAAGTGGCCAGTGTTCTGGAATCATAGCTGGATTTGGAAGACCAGGCTGTAAGGCCCCCATTGGTTCCATCTGGTCATTTACAGCCCTCAAATCATGTATCAAACGATATTTCCCTGATTTCTTTTTGATTACAAAAATAGGTGTATTCCAAGGGCTGGTGGATAGTCGTAGGTGTCCCTTTGTATATTGTTCCTTTACCAATTCATGGGCATGCATAAGACTCTCCCCTTTTAATGGCCATTGCTTAACCATCACCGGTGTATCCGTTTTCCAGGTGAGTGGAATGGGGAAAGTCCAAGCAATGGCAATTACCCCAAAGGGTGCTGATTAGTTAACACCACTCCCAATTGTGTTAAAATGTCCCTTCCAATTAAACAGGAAACTGTAGGAGGCAGTTGAACAATTGAAAACACAGCAGATACTTGTCGATTCTCAATGCACACAGACAAAAGCGGCGATCTGCTTGCCAATGTAAATCCTCCTACTCCTGTGAGCATGTTTGATGATGGAAATAGAGGCCAATGTTGTGGCCACGCTTCTGGAGAAATGATGCTGGTATCTGCTCCTGTATCCAAAAATCCATAAAGGGTTATGCTTTGATGCCCATAAGTAATTAAAACCTTTTGCTTTGATCTATTTTGTAAATCCACAGTCAAAAGTGTAACGCCAGTAGAGCCAAAACCTTTTTCATTCCGTGTTTGCCCAGTAAATGATTGTATTCCCGATGTCATTTGTGATAGTGGTACCAATTGTGTGATGCGTTGTCCTTTTGTAATTTTAATCGGAGGATAAAGGGTGTAAACCAGGTGAGATGGACGAGAGTAAGGCCTACGATGACGAAGGCAAGGAGGAAGTGGAGAGAAAGAATCGGGTCAGTGCAGGGTTGTCAACAGAGAACCCGCCTCAGGCTCACTTGACTAGTGTTTGCCCGATGTAAGGGATGGCAGAGAATAGGTTTGTGATTACTGCAGCTCCTAAGAATGATATTTGGCCTCACGGTAGGACATATCCTACAAAAGCAGTTGCTATGAGGGTTAGGAGGAGGATGACTCCAATGTTTCAGGTTTCTTTGTTTAGGTATGT
The DNA here is from genome assembly GCF_027579445.1 of Ammospiza nelsoni. Taxonomy (NCBI): domain Eukaryota; kingdom Metazoa; phylum Chordata; class Aves; order Passeriformes; family Passerellidae; genus Ammospiza; species Ammospiza nelsoni. The sequence continues at coordinate 1,343,252 of NW_026683193.1, forward strand.
GTCGACGGAAGGAGACCAGGACATCAATTAGATCATCACAGGCCCGATTTTATTGATTAGTACAGCAGGGTAAATACAGTTCATAATGAGCTTCATACATATTGCAAAAGTTGAGCTCAGGATTGGTTAGTTACATATCAGCAACTACGCCTACTTCTGCATTCTTATGGTTATACTTTTGATACTTTCTACATATTCTCAGGAAGAATCTCTCTTCCCTATCCTCATGTTGCGGCAAGGGCAGTCTGTCCGTGCCTGTCATTGGACACCGACTGCTGACTTCTCCTTTCAGCTTACTGACTGCTGACTTCCCTCTCTCAGCTTAACCAGCAGCATTATGTCAGCATGGCCTTTCTCAGCTAACCAACTATTAATAATATCCTCCACAGGTATAAGCCGTAGTAGAGTCCTCGGCCGATGCGTAGGTAGATGCAGATGAAGAAGAAGGAGGCTCCGTTTGTGTGGAGGTTGCGGATGAGTCAGCCGAATTGTACGTCTCGGCATATGTGAGCGACAGAGGAGAAGGCTAGATTGGTATCTGCTGTGTAGTACACAGCTAGCAGAAGACCTGTGACGATTTGAGTAATTAAGCAAACGCCTACTAGATACCCAAAGTTTCATCATGTTGAGATGTTTGATGGCACTGGGAGGTCGATTAGGGCGTTGTTGATGATTTTGAGGATTTGGTGGTTTTTACAAAGGTTGAGGGCCATTGGTTATTTCTGTATGTGGATATGAGGATGATGAGAATGGATAAGGCGAATGATCCTAAGTAAGCTTTGATTAGGCCTGAGTGGAGGGTGGTGGCAGTTTTGGTTGCTATTAGTTGCAGGCTGGCTAGCCCCTCTGGACCTAGTATTTTGTATCAGGAGAGGTCAGTTAGGTGGGATGCGATGTTTTCTCCTCCTTTGAGGAAGTTGGTTATACTTAGGCAGTGGGTTAGGGGGTTAAAGTATCCTAGGGATGTTGAGAAGTTTTAGAAGGGAGCTTGTTTTGTGAGGATGAGTGTTTGGTCTATTTTTGAAATTTCTAGAACTAAAGCAATGCCTAGGGCTGTTACAATTAGGGAGGTTATTTTAATAGAGGGTGGCATGGTTATTGGAGGGGTTTTTGTGGGGATGATGAATGAGGTGATGAGGAATCCTGCCAGGATGCTTCCCAGCACAAGGCGAGTGACAGGGGAAGTTACTGCGGGGTTGTTTTCACTTACTGGGGTCAAGGGCGGAATTCAAACAAAGCCGGTCTGTACTAGTACGGTTATGCGGATTGTGTGTACCGTGGTGAATGATGTGGCTAGAAGGGTTAGGAGTAGGGCTCAGGTGTTTGAGGAGGATGTGTTTAGGCTTTCAATTATTTGGTCTTTTGAGTAGAATCCTGCTAGGAACGATGTTCCTGTTAGGGCGAGGTTGCCGATGGTAAGGCATGCAGTGGTTGTGGAGAGTATTTTTTGGAGTCCTCCTATTTTTCACATGTCCTGTTCTCCATTTAAGCTGTGAATGATGGAGCCTGAGCATAGGAAGAGCATGGCTTTGAAGAATGTGTGAGTTGAGATGTGGAGGAAGGCTAGTTCGGGTAGGTTTAGTTCAATTGTGACTATTATTAGTCCTAGTTGGCTTGAAGTGGAGAAGGCAATGATTTTTTTAATGTTGTTTTGGGTGAGGGCGCACATGGCTCCAAATAGTGAGGATAAAGCTCCTAGGCAGAGGCACAGGGTTTGGGTGGTTTGGTTATTATTGAATAGAGGGTGGGTTCGGATAAGTAGGAAAATTCCAGCAACTACTATTGTGCTGGAGTGGAGTAGGGCGGATACGGGCGTTGGCCCTTCTATTGCAGCTGGGAGTCATGGCTGGAGGCCGAATTGAGCGGATTTTCTGGTTGCAGCTAGGATGAGACCTAGTAGAGGTAGTGTAGGAGATTGGGATGGGGTAGGAAGTTGTTGGATTTCTCAGGTGTTTGTGGTGGAGCCTAGTTGTGCTATGCAAAGGATAAGTCTGATGTCTCTGATTCAGTTGTAAAGTACGACTTGGAGGGCGGCGGTGTCGGCCTCTGCTCGGCCGTGTCATCAGCTGATTAGTAGGAAGGTTATGATTCCAACTCCTTCTCAGGAAATCAACAGGACAAATAGGTTGTTGGCAATGATTAGGATGAGTATGGTGATTAGGAAGAATAGTAGGTAGTTGTTCCCAGAATTCAGGGAAGATTCTTTCCTTCTACAGTTTCTCCTGAAATAATCTGACTGTCTACCTTGACCCTTGACTGAGTGCTAAAATAGTGATCTTCCCATTGCAATGAAATGCAAACTCCAAAGCAGTGAGTGTCTGCTCAAGAACCATGGAGATGCTGCTGTGCTGTTTCACAACAGAAATGCCAGAGCTCAGAGGGATTTTGGGGAAGATTTTCTGGGCAACAGTTTCCAGCAAGTTTAGAAGAATTGGTGCATGCAACTGATTTTTTTTAAAAAGTACCTGAAGGAGAGGATTTTAGAAGCATTTTTATGGTTTTGGTAGAACAGTAGCATTGAGTGTTAAAGAAGAACCTGCATTTTCTTGGTTATGTTTTTAGTCATTTACTGGCAAAACAGGCCAAATTGTAGGCACAACCAAGAACATTGTCCTGATCTCTTGCTGGCTGTGTGAATGAAACGTGTCTCCTGGAGGGAAGTTGGCAAACAGGAAACCAGCTTGTTTGGGTTTACTTGTTCTGTGGGATTCAACAGCCCAGGCAGTTTTCTCACAGCATCTGACTCATTTCCCGTGCCCACTACAGGTCACCTCAGGCGTGTATTCAGCGGTGCTGATTCTGAGCTGAGTGAGAAAGGGACATTTCATGTTCCTGGTGTTTAAGAATTCTAGAGCTAGCTGTCACCTTGGCCAGTAGCAGTAGAGGACCGGCTAGGGAGACCGAAAGAAAATCCATTTTGATGCCTTCAACAAAGGTAACAAAGGCGTAAGTGGATAGTTCCTAGTTTCCCTCTCAGAGTCCTGAAGAACTACAAACTCAGTTTTGCAGAGAAAATGTCACTTGCTGACAGCAGCCAGAGGAGAAAACTGAACTAAGAGCAACATCCCAGAGAGTAGAATTAGCCCAGTTCAATTTAGTCAGAGAGACTGAGAATTCTATTCCTGTCAATTTAGTGACATCTCCTTAGAAGATGCAGTTGTGGAACAAGAAGGCCATCTTGAAAAGGTGGATGCTGTATTTGAAGTCAAACAGGCAACTTTTTGCCTGGAGAGCTGCGTGGGCCAAAAGGAGCCAGGGGTGGTGGCCTTGAGTACCTGAAGATGAGACAGCGTGTGGCCAGGTGGCCAAGAAAGCCAAGGGCATGGTGGCCTGAGTCAGCAGCAGTGGGGCAGCAGGAGCAGGGCAGTGAGTGTGGCCCTGTGCTGGGCAGCGCCACGGCCACAGCTGAGGTCATTCTTGGAGTTCCTCTTGGATCCCATGAACAACAGGCTTCGGCCCACAAGGAGAATTTGTGCTGCTTTGTGATGCAGGAGAACTTCCCAGGCTCTTTTGCATTTGCTGTAGGGAAGATTGGTTATTGCTTGGTATAAATTCACAGACCAATACAGAGCGTTTGCTTTGTCTTGTCGGGGCATGGTTGCCACCTCGTCATAGTGACATCAGAAGGTTGCCTTGGTGCATGGAAGGCCTGAGTGTCAGAGCAGCCCTAGGCCTTGCCCAGTGCAGGAGGAACCTCGTGTATGAGTCATTTTTCGGTGGGCACTTGCACACTTTCAAACGCCTTGTTTTTTCTGGTGTTGCAGCACAGCCTGCAAACTTGCAGAGCAGTGCTATAATGATTCACCATCTTGCTCCTGCGCTTTTTGCTGTATATGGTGTTTCCTTTTCAATCTACTATTTGACTCTTTTTTCACATAAGTAGAGACAAGATAAGAAGAGCAAGAGCCGTTTTTCCCCTGACTCTCTCTGTTATTGCAGAAGAAGCCAAAGAGGAGCAAAATGAGGTGGATGACAACAACCCTCCAACGTTGTTCTCACCGCCCTATTCCAGACCTGTAAGTGCCAGTTGTGTGTGGTGCTGTCTTTAGTGCAAGGCAGAGCTGCAAGTTTTGGAGCAGCCAGTACTTTGCTGTTGCAGGCTGAGGATGCTGGGTGCTGGAGTCCTGCCAGGAGCTAGGGATTTCCTCTAGGCAGTGACCGCAGAACTTGGCCTTTGACCTGTCCTGTTGGGGCAGTGCAGAGCTGGGGGCTCCGGCTGTGCTTCTGGCTGCTTGGTTCAGGGAAGCTCCATCTCTGGACTTGTGTGGGGTCATGTCCAAGGGCACATGTGGTAGTGCTGGAGGTAAAAAGGCTTTCTTGGTTTCTTTTCCCTTTTTGGAAAGGTGTCTTTGGCTTGTGCAAGTGTTCTGCAGTTTTCTTGAGTTGTTCTTCACTTGTAGAGTCACTGCTGACTCAATTGACTTTTGGCTTTTGAGAAGCTGCAAACAGCAGACGGGGAAAGTTTCTGCTGATCCATTTTGCACTGAAGTCTGCAACTTTGGCAAGTGCCTTGGAGCCCAGAGTGGGGGTGAAGCTGCAAGTCTTTGACTGCTGTCTTGTGTTGCTCAGAAAAGGAAGGCCGTCTTGAAATGGTGCCTGCTGTATCTGAAGTGAAATAGGCAATTTTGTGGCTGGGGAGCTGCATAGGCCAAAACAAGCCAGGGTTGCTGCCGGTCTTGAGCAGCTGAAGATGAGGCAGCGTGTGGCCAGGTGGCCAAGAAGGCCAAGGGCATGGTGGCCTGTGTCAGCAGCAGTGGGGCAGCAGGAGCAGGGCAGTGAGCGTGGCCCTGTGCTGGGCAGCGCCGCGGCCACAGCTGGAGTGCTGTGTGCACTGTGGGCCCGTGGGAAGCAGAGAGTCATGGAGGGGCTGCAGCGTGTGCACAGAAGGACAGGGGAGCTGGGCAAGGGGGTGGATCACAAGGCCAGTGAGGAGGCGCAGAAGAAGCTTCTGCTTGGACATGAGGAGCCTCATGAGGGACCTTCAGCATTTCCCCAGTGCATCCAAATATTTGAGCTGCTTTTGGAAGCAACTTCTCCCCCTTTTTTCCTTAGTAGTTTTTTTTTTTTGTTTGTTTGCTGGGAGGAAGAGGCTTTTTCATTTTCTTTTTCTCCCAACTATAGTTGTTTTCATCATTTTTTTCTGCCCTTTTATAGCACTGGGACTGAGTCTGCTAGAATTTTAATTTCCAATGTATCACTTCTGGAGAATGCAGTAGTTTTGCATGAGAACACATCATTCTGTGCAGGGACCTTGGTGCAGAAGGTGCTGTTGTGGTTCCGGCATGGCCTCACACATCACTTTGAGCTTAGTAGTGACCGTGCCTTTTTGCAGCCCAGGGAATCAGTGTGTGTTGTTTGGGAATTGAGCAGCAGGTCAATGCCCTTGCATTCCAGCTGCTCCTCAGAGATTACAGGAGCTGGAGGGAGATGGGCTTTATTTCTCATTCCAGCCACTTTAGCACCACCAGTGTGGTTGAGTCCAAGAGAACTTGCCCGAGCACAGATGCACAAAGAGTGCAATTCCCAGTGCAATGCTCTGGGTCTGATCCCTTTCCGTAAGGACCTACACGCTCCAGATTCCCCAGGCGTGTGCTTTTTTGAAGCAACAGGAGAGCAGTCTCAGGATTGTAATTGAGCAGGGCACTGGCTACCAAGTTCTGATGTCTGTAGCAACACAGAGGGGACAGTAAAGAGAGATTTCAGTAACGCAATCTGTCAATCTCTCTCTCTCTCTCTCTCTCTCTATCTATCTATGTAACATTTGCATAATTGAATCTTCCTGGCTCTGGTCCGAGGCAGTTGGAGGTGCAAAGCTCACCTAAAACATCCCTTTCTGGCTAGGATTAGACACATATTCCCTCGACTGATTCTGAGCAGGCAGAGATGTTTCCCCCTCCAGATATGATGGTTTTCCCTTTAGAGTTGTTTCCCTCCTCTGGCCTCTTCTGCCCTGAAGTCTCCAATTAATTCTTTCAATTTCTGCCTGTCCTAGAGAGGTGCAACAATTCCATGTTTAGGTGGTGTTTGGTGACTCTGGTCATACATGCATTACGTGACACGTGGTTTCCTTCACTGGCATCCCCAGGGCTGTGTAAGTGCATTCGTTCATGGGGCCTTAGGAGAGTCTCTTTCCCTCAGCAGCAGCAGCAGCAGCAGCAGCAGCAGCAGGGAGCGGTGGAGGGTCAGGACGAGGAGGAGGTGCCTGCCCTGGCCCTTTGCTCCCAGGCCCCAGGCCGGGAGGGCTCTGGCTGCAGCAGGGCGCTCTTCGGGCAGCCCCTGGCAGCCTCTGCACGGAGCACAGCGCGCTGCCCCGTCCTGCTTGTGCCACTTTTTTTCAACAATACCCTAGCTCCTCTTCACAAGGAAAAAACTCCAGCAATGTAAAAAGAGCTAATTCAAGTACAGTTCTATCTGCCTTTGTATTGTAGTTCAGGGCATGTATTTTTTTGTCTAGAATTTCATGATTTTTATGAAAACATGCATTCATATCTGCACATTTTTGTGGTTTTAATTATTCATATACCAAAACACTCCTTTTTAAACTCTTGATTTATTGCAGTTGATAATTCTGACGTTGTATATTTTAAAATGTCATACAACAACACCCTTTGGGTAGTTTTTCT